>NC_091311.1:15567930-15670430 GCF_038502225.1 Cherax quadricarinatus | reverse complement strand
GCTGCTGTCTACCATCCTACTGCTACAGGACAGTAGTACCTCCCTGGGTGGCTGCTGTCTACCATCCTACTGCCACAGGACGGTAGTACCTCCCTGGGTGGCTGCTCTCTACCATCCTACTGCCACAGGACGGAAGTACCTCCCTGAGTGGCTGCTGTCTACCATCCTACTGCCACAGGACGGTAGTACCTCCCTGGGTGGCTGCTGTCTACCATCCTACTGCCACAGGACGGTAGTACCTCCCTGAGTGGCTGCTGTCTACCATCCTACTGCCACAGGACGGTAGTACCTCCCTGAGTGGCTGCTGTCTACCATCCTACTACCACAGGACGGTAGTATTTCGCTGAGTGGCTGCTGTCTACCATCCTACTGCCACAGGACGGTAGTACCTCCTTGAGTGGCTGCTGACTACCAACCTACTACCACAGGACGGTAGTACCTCCCTAGGTGGCTGCTGTCTACCAACCTACTACCACAGGACGGTAGTACCTCCCTGGGTGACTGCTGTCTACCATCCTACTGCCACAGGACTGTAGTACCTCCCTGGGTGACTGCTGTCTGCCATACTACTGCCACACGACGGTGTCATGTAGGGGGGTAATGATTTGGGGACAATGGGGGTAAGAGGAGGGAGTTAGTAGGTAGGGGACATGCAGGCGAGGTGGTAGGAGATGCCAGGAGAGGTGAGCGGTAGGTAGGTAGGTAATGTGAGGTCACTGGTGACTACACCTTCACCTCTCATTACTTTACCCGCCACGCTACACTACTCACCCTCTCACTACTTTAACTAAACATAAATAAATGGAGAAAATAACGGGGACAGTGAATATTACTATTCTACTCAAACACAGTTTATTATTAAGTCTTTGTACAATAATATATTTGGGAACAGAACATTATTGTGGTTTAGATAAATGGGATGGTACACATAAGTAGTGAGACAGGGAAATACAATCAACTTGACGAAAATGAATATAACTTACAATATAGCACAGAGGACAGTTCACTACAGGAACTAAGCCACATGTCCCAAGACCTACACAGCACGAGTACTGCGCCAAGCCAGTACTCTGCCCAATGCCTCCAACAGTCTCTCCTCCCAAGACTCTCCAGCTCGGCTCTGCTCACAGGCCAGAGCTCTGCTCGAATCTCTGCTCAGGAGCTCTGCATCCCAGCAGCAGCTCCGCTCGAATCTCTCGATCATGCTCTTCCTTGGGCTTTTATGGTGGTCCAAGCACCCTCCACAACCACGTGTTGCGACCTGACGCCTAGGTCTGAGGCGTCAAGAACAAAAGACCTCAGACGTGGGCGTGGCTACAGACGCCTGCCAAGGCAAGGTGTGACCATATAATTGGTCAAATTAGGTCTCCCCAGAGACCTCACAAGCCCAGCTGGACTACATCACATCCCCCTTTCTCCCCCAGTTTAAAATATCTGAGAACTAGGACAATTTGTCCTAGTTATTAGACTATTTTAATCCTAACCCCTTAAATCTATTACAATACAAAGACAAAATTATACATAATACAAAATTATTCAATTACATATATTTCCCTCAACCTTCTCATCTACCACAAGGCAGCATAAACAGTACACCTGGCAGTTGGCCAGCATAATAGTCGCTCTCTGGTGCAAAGCCTCCTTACCCGTCATTTCTCCTTAAACCTAAATATCGGGCTCCAGTGCCTTCCCTACTTCTACTAGAAATGCACTAGCCAATGCTAGTCACCCTCGCACGTTAACCATTGGGCCAAACCTCTCTAGGCTTCTATGGCGTGGAAAACTGCTCCAACGGGTTGCATTCTTTCAAGTAACTGCAACTGGACCACTTCACGACCACCAAGGTCGCATTTTCGGCACACTTCACATGCGCACTACAACATCTGAAAATCGAAACAGGGCAGGCATCGCAGCTAAGACCCTCCATTATCCTATGCCACTACTAGGATTCACTGGCCTCATAAAACAAGGCGGCCATAATCACTGGACCGTTTTCAAGGTCACCTTATTCCACACAGGTAACACTAACACTTCTGGCAAGTCAAAGTAGGCTGGAGACATCTCACACTCTTAATTGTCTCTCATGGCTGGCAGGGCATCCCCGCATACTGGTCGTACAGGCTGACCAGCAAGGCAGGATACACCTCCATACCACCCTTGATAGCAGGCTGGTCCCAACAGCTGGAGTCCATCTCCGCGGCTCACGTCCTTCCACATCTCCGAGGATGGCAGCTCCTTCATAGTAGATTCTCCTGTCCTGGCACACCAGCCAGAATCCCTCACACACCACTGCAGCATCACCGCCATCTCCTCCTCTTGAGCTAGGCAGCATCGCAGCATCACAGCACGGCCGTATCACAGCAGCACACAGCACGGCCACAGCATCGCAGCACGGTCCCAGCATCACAGCACGGCCGCAGCATCTCAACATCATCGCACGACCGCAGCATCTCAACATCACAGCACGGCCGCATCACAGCAGCACACAGCACGGCCACAGCATCGCAGCACGGTCCCAGCATCACAGCACGGCCGCAGCATCTCAACATCATAGCAAGGCCGCAGCATAGTAGACAGCATCACAGCAGCCGACATCAGCAGTAGCAGGCAATGGTCAGTTGCTCGAGGTGAGGTGAGGTCACTTCAGGTCATCAACAGCAGGTGCGGTCACCCATCCCTGGCAACTGCGAGTAACTGGCGGTCCGTGGGTGATGGTCACAGAGGCTGGGTGACGCAGACAGACACCCACTACACTGGATGACAGACCAGGGCAGCAATACATCTACTGGGGCACATCAGCTGGGTGACTGGGCATATCAGCTGGGTGACTGGGCACATCAGGTGGACAGCAATTATAGGCAACTCTTCAATGGGTGACAGTTGTGGGTGAGTCTTCCAAGGTGGGCTGGGTGACTTCTCATTCCTCTGTAAATATTCAATTTCGGCCAGTAATTGCTTCCCCGAAAAGTCTCACCCAAATACTGATATTCTCCACCATTTATCTCAAACCAACAACCAACTCCACCAAAGTCAAACCAAACAATTATTCAGACCCACCGTCAAAAAAGGACAGTTAAGGTTACTAGGATTATAATATCATACAGATATTCACTTTAGATTTTACACACAAGAGAAAAAAAAAATGGTAGCAAATGGTAGCATAACAAGTATAACCGAGCAGTCAAAAATAAGGCACATGGGACTGGTTCCTACTATAAAAATAATAAGAACCACCACCGCTTAGACACCATGTCATGTAGGGGGGTAATGATTTGGGGACAATGGGGGTAAGAGGAGGGAGTTAGTAGGTAGGGGACATGCAGGCGAGGTGGTAGGAGATGCCAGGAGAGGTGAGCGGTAGGTAGGTAGGTAATGTGAGGTCACTGGTGACTACACCTTCACCTCTCATTACTTTACCCGCCACGCTACACTACTCACCCTCTCACTACTTTAACTAAACATAAATAAATGGAGAAAATAACGGGGACAGTGAATATTACTATTCTACTCAAACACAGTTTATTATTAAGTCTTTGTACAATAATATATTTGGGAACAGAACATTATTGTGGTTTAGATAAATGGGATGGTACACATAAGTAGTGAGACAGGGAAATACAATCAACTTGACGAAAATGAATATAACTTACAATATAGCACAGAGGACAGTTCACTACAGGAACTAAGCCACATGTCCCAAGACCTACACAGCACGAGTACTGCGCCAAGCCAGTACTCTGCCCAATGCCTCCAACAGTCTCTCCTCCCAAGACTCTCCAGCTCGGCTCTGCTCACAGGCCAGAGCTCTGCTCGAATCTCTGCTCAGGAGCTCTGCATCCCAGCAGCAGCTCCGCTCGAATCTCTCGATCATGCTCTTCCTTGGGCTTTTATGGTGGTCCAAGCACCCTCCACAACCACGTGTTGCGACCTGACGCCTAGGTCTGAGGCGTCAAGAACAAAAGACCTCAGACGTGGGCGTGGCTACAGACGCCTGCCAAGGCAAGGTGTGACCATATAATTGGTCAAATTAGGTCTCCCCAGAGACCTCACAAGCCCAGCTGGACTACATCACAACGGTAGTACCTCCCTGGGTGGCTGCTGTCTACCATCCTACTACCACTGGACGGTAGTACCTCCCTGGGTGTCTGCTGTCTACCATCCTAATGCCACATTACGGTAGTACCTCCCTGGGTGGCTGCTGTCTACCAACCTACTACAACAGGGCTGTAGTACCTCCCTGGGTGGCTGCTGTCTACCATCCTACTGCCACAGGACGGTAGTACCTCCCTGGGTGGCTGCCGTCTACCAACCTACTACCACAAGACGTTAGTACCTCCCTGGGTGGCTGCTGTCTACCAACCTACTACCACAGGACGGTAGTACCTCCCTGGGTGGCTGCTGTCTACGATCCTACTGCCACAGGACGGTAGTACCTCCCTGGGTGGCTGCTGTCTACCATCCTACTGCTACAGGACAGTAGTACCTCCCTGGGTGGCTGCTGTCTACCATTGTGGCATGCAAAGAGTACGTAACCTTTATTCGGCGCATGGACACACCCTCATTTACAGGCTATCTCCCCCAACCAGCGAACCAGGTTGCTAAGAGTTGATGATGGGGCCCCATCGTTCAACTAGTGACCAGGTTCTAGCCAATAAGAAGGTGGGATTGACAATCGCAGAGGTTATGTGGATACCGCTCTCCTGTCTGCCCTTGTCATTCCCATTCTAGAGCTGGTTGAAGCACGGTCTGCTATCTTGTGGCTTCTATTTCTGCCTTGCTTACCGTGGAGTGCACTATATTTATCACTGTACATAGTGTACATATTGCTGTTATAAATTGGTGAAGGATAATATAAGTCTAAACTTTTTCTACTGTGTTTATTTGCTCCCATTACACCTGGGATAACAGGCCATTTGAAATCCTAGGTTGTAATATGGGTAGCCTGTCCGAGAGCTGGACTTAGAGAAACGGTTGAGCTTAGGGTGAAGCTTGTAGCAGGAACATTGTGTAGCTTGCTGTTTCGCTTCGCTTTACAAATTTTGCGTGTCAGTTGCTTATGATCAGCCTTGCTATTGGGTGATCGTTCAACAGCTCGCTACTAGCTTGTTCAGTGTGCTCGCTTCGCTACGGTCAATCTTGTGTGCAGTCGGCTTTGCTTGTATGCGTATTCTGCAATCGTACTGTGCATAGCTAAGCGTGTTCTGCAAATTAACGTGTTACGTTGGGGTATTCGTACTGTGCATAGCGAATAACTTATGCCACCTAGACGAGTCAGACGCCTGGTGTCGGCATATACTTTGCATAACCTACCTAAATTGTCCCTACAGCGTTGTTGGCAAATTGCTCGTTCCATTGGCATTCCCTATAAACGCACTCTCACAGCTGCGCAACTGCGTTCACTTATTGCTGACATACTTATTGAAGAAGAGATGGCACATCAAACTCCTCCCTCTACGGGAGCTAGGGAAAAAACTCTTATGTTCTCGCATGAGGAAGATGATACACCTACGGAGCAAAATGGTCAGTATGGTGCAGCTGGGTTGTCTCGAGGTGAATCAGCGTCGTTGGCACTTGAGCTGGCAAAAATCACGCTGGAGCAAACTAGGGAACAGAGAGCATTCGCAAGGGAAGAATTTGATAGGGAAAGAGAAAGGAGGCAGTTTTCGCATTCTGTAAACGATTTCAGTTTACAAAAAGCAGTACAGCTTGTTCCCCGCTTCAATGAGGCCGAACCAGAGCAATTTTTCGAAAGCTTCGAAAATCAGGCTCGAGCCTTGAGGTGGCCGGAACAGCACTGGGCAGCGTTGGTTCATACAGCATTATTGGGTAAGGCACAGGAATTTACGTCGGTATTAACTGACGCTGAATTCTCTGATTATCAAGTAGTGAAGACCACAGTGTTGGGAGCATATACATGTATCCCAGCTAAATATCGTAAGACCTTCAAATTGAACAGGCGGCAGCTTGGTCAATCCCTGGTGGACTTTGTGAGACAGCAAACCAAAGCTTTTACCAGCTGGTATAAAGCGAGTGGTGTCTCTAACTTTGAGGAGCTGGTGCAGCTTATTCTGATTGATAACCTGCTGGAGTCTGTGGGACCAGAGGTTCGTGTCTTTCTGCAGGATCGTGACTTAACCACTGCATTGGAGGCGGCCAGGTTGGCTGATACCTTCGAAACGAACCGCTCCTTGTCCGAGCGGTCCCGTCTCTCTTTTCAACAGTCTGGCGTGAGCAGAGATCGACAACATTGGAGAATGAAGTGCCAGCCGGAGGGAGAGCGTCTACGTCATCCAACCAAGTCACCTGGTGAGCCACGCTTCTCAACATATGGTCCCCCTGCGGAGAGGCAAACTACTTATGGAGCATCTCGACAACAATATCCAGAGAGGCACCAGCCAGAACGACACCACTTGCAACGTCATCAGGGAGTAAAGGGCAAGCCTGTCGTCTGCTTCAGGTGCAATAAAGTAGGTCACATCAGTTCCAACTGCCCCCAAAAACCTCAACCCATCGGGAAAATCTCTAATATCCCTAGTAACATGTCCCCTAGAGAAGTAGAAAAAGGTATGGCCCCTTATTATTGCGAAAGTCTTATTTCCCTTCAGGAAAACTCAGAACCAACTAAAGTAAATACCTTTAGAGATACTGGAGCATATTGCTCACTTGTCAGAGAAGGAATATTACCCCTTTCAGAGAATACTTCCTTGAATTCCTCAGTTTTATTGGAAGCCTATGGAGGAGCTATATATTCAGTTCCTTTGCATAAAATTTATGTACAGTGCAAATATTACACTGGGTACTTGACTGTAGGTATCTCAAAAGGATTTCCCATGAAAAATGCCATGTTATTACTGGGTAATAACATTACTACTGTTACTTCGTGTCCTGAACCTATAATGATTAATGCTTCTCCAGTGTTGGCCATAACTCGGGCAACATCCCAAGGGTTGTCTGGGGAGAATGTTGACCTATCCTTGGACGACTCCGATCTCGGAATAGCCACGTTGTTTTATGAGACACACCGGCCGGAGTCTCGTAAATCAAGTGAACAGACCCCGATCAAGCCTTCCTATTCCCAGGTTGCAGGATTGCCAGATGTCTCTGTTTCCATGCCCGAGGGACTGTCCTTCCGGGAGGAACAACGAAAGGACCCTTCTTTAAAATTCGCTTTTCAGGCAGCCATGGGTAAATCCTCTTGGGGTCATCCAGTCAAGTATGAAGTTAAAAATGATTATTTGGTTTGCACTGAGACTGGTAAGGAGAAAGAGGGCCGGCAATTATACGACAGGTTAGTGGTTCCAACCAAGTATAGACCTCAGATATTAAATATAGCTCATAATACGTCATCAGGAGGTCACTTAGGAATTACAAAAACCTTGTATAGAATCACAAAAGAATTTTATTGGCCAAAATTAAAGAAAGATGTGAAGAATCATATTAGGTGTTGCCGAGAATGTCAGCAAGTTGGAAAACCTGGACATTCCATTAAACCTGCACCTCTCCAACCCATACCTGCTGATGGAGAACCTTTTGCAGATTTAATTATAGATTGTGTAGGTCCACTACCTAAGTCAAAGTCTGGAAATCAGTATTTATTTACAATTATGGATAAAGTAACCAGATATCCTGAAGCGATCCCAATGCGTAGTATCAATACTAAAGCTATTCTCAAAGCTTTAACAAAATTCATTTCTTGTTTTGGCATTCCTAAAACTATACAAAGTGATCAAGGTACTAACTTCACTGCCAAAGCATTTAGGGAAGTATTAACTAGGTTAGGGATAATTCACAACTTATCCACTGCCTATCACCCTCAGTCCCAAGGCGCCTTGGAAAGATTCCACCAAACATTAAAAACAATGATGAGAAGTTTTTGCATGCACTTTCCGACAGATTGGGATGAATCTCTACCTTTGTTGCTGTTCTCAGTACGAGAGACGGTGCAAGAGTCTACAGGGTATAGTCCGTTTGAGCTGATCTTTGGGCACAATGTACGAGGTCCTCTTCGGGTGCTCAAAGAAGGATGGATGGGAGAAGACGTAAGCTCAGCACTCTACAACCCGTCTTCAAGGTTGCAGGTGGCACGTGAGTTAGCCACGGCTAACCTAAAGATAGCTCAAAGTAAGATGAAACAGAGGTATGACAAAAGTGCACAATTCCGCTCCTTCCATCCAGGAGACAAGGTGTTGGTGCAGGAACCTATACCTGGCCACACCTTGAAAGCTAGATATACGGGACCTATGCAGATTGTAAGTAGATTATCTGATTTAAATTATGTGGTAGCTCCCATTGATAAGACCTCAAAAACAAAAACTTACCACATTAATCAAATCAAGGCCTTTCATACACCAGATAAAGTCCCAGTAATGACTCTGTCCTCTACCTCTGAGGACGACTCTGACTCTTTGCACTCTATCTCTGAAATTAATACTAAACTTTCAAATTCTGTCCTCCTCAAGGATCCTAGCCCGTTAATGGATGGATTATCTGAAATACAAGCAACCAATTTAACTGAGCTTCTACAGTCATATCCTAATATTTTTTCGGATGTGCCGAAAAAATGTACGTTAGGTTACCATGATGTAGATGTGGGAAAATCTAAACCAATTAAACTCTCCCCCTACAGAGCTAATCCTGAAAAGCAAAGGCTACTTCAGCAGGAAGTAGACTTCTTGTTAGAACATGGTTTAGTGGAGGAGTCATCTAGTCCATGGGCTTCACCGTGCATCCTAGTAAAAAAGGCTGATGGAGGGTTTCGTATGTGCACAGACTACCGTAAAGTGAACGAGGTCACAATCACAGATGCTTACCCTCTTCCTCGTCTGGATGACGTAATTGACTTTGTGGGTAAGGCTACTTTTGTGTCCAAATTAGATCTCCTTAAAGGTTACTATCAGGTACCTTTGACAGATAAGGCGAAGGAAATCTCTGCCTTCGTGATTCCAGGAGGTCATTATCAGTATACAGTTACCCCCTTCGGAATGAAAAATTCCCCCTCTTCATTCCAGAAACTCATCCATCAGGCTATTAAAGGACTTGAAGGCACGGCAGCATACCTAGATGATATTGTTGTGGTGTCTGATACTTGGGATCAACACCTACTTAGACTTAAAGCTCTGTTTGAGACCTTTAAGAATTCCCAATTAACAGTTAATTTATCTAAATCTTCCTTTGGCCAGGCCACTATCACTTTTCTAGGCCATGAAGTAGGTAGTGGTAATGTTGCACCTAAACTTGCTAAAGTTCTTTCGATTAAAGATTATCCAGTTCCTCATGATAGGAAATCTCTTCAACGTTTCCTAGGCATGATAGGATTTTACAGAAGATTCTGTAAGAATTTCTCAGATATTGTAGCCCCTCTTACCTCTCTTACCAGTCATAAAGTTCCCTTTAATTGGACGTCAGATTGTAACACTGCTTTTAATAAAGCAAAAAGATTATTGTGCTCTGCACCCATTCTCCTGTCTCCAGACTTCTCCAAACCTTTTTCATTACAGGTTGATGCTTGTGAGTCTGGGGTTGGGGCGGTACTATTACAAATCGGGAACAAGGAGCTGCAGCCAATCGCATACTTTTCAGCTAAGTTCCAGCCACATCAGAGAGCTTACTCTACCATTGAAAAAGAAGCCCTCGCGCTGGTAATGGCTTTGGAGCATTTCGATGTTTATGTGGGCCAGACATCGCAGGTGGTCACAGTCTACAGTGATCACAACCCGTTAGTCTATCTCCAAGCCATGAAGAATCACAACACAAGGCTTATGCGTTGGACGCTCAGGCTGCAGCCCTACAACCTAAAAATAAATTATATTGCCGGCAAAGAAAATGTGTTGGCAGACTCTTTGTCAAGAGTCTAGTTTAATATTTTATTTAGGTTAGGATGTATTTGTGGTAACCCCCCTTTCAAGCTCTTTTTTTTATCCCCTGATGTGGGGGTTTTTTTTTAGTGAGGGGATACGGGCTACCGTCCGCTTGTATCTTGGACCTATGTTGGCCTATCTGACTGCTGTCTCACTCTGAGTTTAGGGTTTGGCTTTTGGTCACTAGGAAAGCTGAGCTCTATCTAAGAGTTGGATGGTGGAGAGGATAGGCGGTCCCATTATTTGGTGCCATGGCGGCACGGTTACCACTGGGAGGTGGCAGCCTAATCCTGAGCCTTCTCGGGGGTGGGGGTGTGGCATGCAAAGAGTACGTAACCTTTATTCGGCGCATGGACACACCCTCATTTACAGGCTATCTCCCCCAACCAGCGAACCAGGTTGCTAAGAGTTGATGATGGGGCCCCATCGTTCAACTAGTGACCAGGTTCTAGCCAATAAGAAGGTGGGATTGACAATCGCAGAGGTTATGTGGATACCGCTCTCCTGTCTGCCCTTGTCATTCCCATTCTAGAGCTGGTTGAAGCACGGTCTGCTATCTTGTGGCTTCTATTTCTGCCTTGCTTACCGTGGAGTGCACTATATTTATCACTGTACATAGTGTACATATTGCTGTTATAAATTGGTGAAGGATAATATAAGTCTAAACTTTTTCTACTGTGTTTATTTGCTCCCATTACACCTGGGATAACAGGCCATTTGAAATCCTAGGTTGTAATAACCAACCTACTACCACAGGACGGTAGTACCACCCTGGGTGGTTGCTGTCTACCAACCTACTACCACAGGACGGTAGTACCTCCCTGGGTGGCTGTTTTCTACCAACCTACTACCACAGGACGGTAGTACCTCCCTGGGTGGTTGCTGTCTACCATCCTACTACCACCGGACGGTAGTACCTCCCTGGTGGCTGCTGTCTACCATCCTACTGCCACAGGACGGTAGTACCTCCCTGGGTGGCTGCTGTCTACCATCCTACTACCACAGGACGGTAGTACATCCCTGGGTGGCTTGCTGTCTACCATCCTACTACCACAGGACGGTAGTACCTCCTGGGTGGCTGCTGTCTACCAACCTACTACCACAGGACGGTAGTACCTCCCTGGGTGGTTGCTGTCTACCAACCTACTACCACAGGACGGTAGTACCTCCATGGGTGCCTGCTGTCTACCATCCTACTACCACAGGACGGTAGTACCTCCCTGGGTGACTGCTGTCTACCATACCTACTGCCACAGGACGGTAGTACCTCCCTGGGTGGCTGCTGTCTACCATCCTACTACCACAGGACGGTAGTACCTCCCTGGGTGGCTGCTGTCTACCATCCTACTGCCACATTACGGTAGTGTCCCTGGGTGGCTGCTGTCTACCAACCTACTACAACAGGGCTGTAGTACCTCCCTGGGTGGCTGCTGTCTACCATCCTACTGCCACAGGACGGTAGTACCTCCCTGGGTGGCTGCTGTCTACCAACCTACTACCACAGGACGGTAGTACCTCCCTGGGTGGCTGCTGTCTACGATCCTACTGCCACAGGACGGTAATACCTCCCTGGGTGGCTGTTGTCTACCATCCTACTGCCACAGGACGGTAGTATCTCCCTGGGTGGCTGCTGTCTACCAACCTACTACCACAGGACGGTAGTACCTCCCTGTGTGGCTGCTGTCTTACATCCTACTGCCACAGGACGGTAGTACCTCCCTGGGTGGCTGCTGTCTACCATCCTACTGCCACAGGACGGTAGTACCTCCCTGGGTGGTTGCTGTCTACCAGCCTACTACCACAGGGACTGTAGTACATCCCTGGGTGGCTGCTGTCTACCAGCCTACTACCACAGGACTGTAGTACCTCCCTGGGTGGTTGCTGTCTACCAACCTACTACCACAGGACGGTAGTACCTCCCTGGGTGGCTGCTGTCTACCATCCTACTGCCACAGGACGGTAGTACCTCCCTGGGTGGCTGCTGTCTACCATCCTACTGCCACAGGACGGTAGTACCTCCCTGGGTGGCTGCTGTCTACCAGCCTACTACCACAGGACGGTAGTACCTCCATGGGTGGCTGCTGTCTACCATCCTACTGCCACAGGACGGTAGTACCTCCATGGGTGGTTGCTGTCTACCATCCTACTGCCACAGGACGGTAGTACCTCCCTGGGTGGTTGCTGTCTACCATCCTACTGCCACAGGACGGTAGTACCTCCCTGGGTGGTTGCTGTCTACCATCCTACTACCACAGGACGGTAGTACCTCCCTGGGTGGTTGCTGTCTACCATCCTACTGCCACAGGACGGTAGTACCTCCCTGGGTGGTTGCTGTCTACCATCCTACTGCCACAGGACGGTAGTATCTCCCTGGGTGGCTGCTGTCTACCAACCTACTACCACAGGACGGTAGTACCTCCCTGTGTGGCTGCTGTCTACCGGCCTACTACCACAGGACGGTAGTGCCTCCCTGAGTGGCTGCTGTCTACCATCCTACTGCCACAGGACGGTAGTACCTCACTGGGCAGCTGCTGTCTACCATCCTACTGCCACAGGACGGTAGTACCTCCCTGGGTGGCTGCCGTCTACCATCCTACTGCCACAGGACGGTAGTACCTCCCTGGGTGGCTGCTGTCTACCATCCTACTGCTACAGGACAGTAGTACCTCCCTGGGTGGCTGCTGTCTACCATCCTACTGCCACAGGACGGTAGTACCTCCCTGGGTGGTTGCTGTCTACCATCCTACTGCCACAGGACGGTAGTACCTCCCTGGGTGGTTGCTGTCTACCATCCTACTACCACAGGACGGTAGTACCTCCCTGGGTGGTTGCTGTCTACCAACCTACTACCACAGGACGGTAGTACCTCCCTGGGTGGCTGCTCTCTATCATCCTACTGCCACAGGACGGTAGTACCTCCCTGGCTGGCTGCTGTCTACCACCCTACTGCCACAGAACGGTAGTACCTCCCTGTGTGGCTGCTGTCTACCGGCCTACTACCACAGGACGGTAGTGCCTCCCTGAGTGGCTGCTGTCTACCATCCTACTGCCACAGGACGGTAGTACCTCACTGGGCAGCTGCTGTCTACCATCCTACTGCCACAGGACGGTAGTACCTCCCTGGGTGGCTGCCGTCTACCATCCTACTGCCACAGGACGGTAGTACCTCCCTGGGTGGCTGCTGTCTACCATCCTACTGCTACAGGACAGTAGTACCTCCCTGGGTGGCTGCTGTCTACCATCCTACTGCCACAGGACGGTAGTACCTCCCTGGGTGGCTGCTCTCTACCATCCTACTGCCACAGGACGGAAGTACCTCCCTGAGTGGCTGCTGTCTACCATCCTACTGCCACAGGACGGTAGTACCTCCCTGGGTGGCTGCTGTCTACCATCCTACTGCCACAGGACGGTAGTACCTCCCTGAGTGGCTGCTGTCTACCATCCTACTGCCACAGGACGGTAGTACCTCCCTGAGTGGCTGCTGTCTACCATCCTACTACCACAGGACGGTAGTATTTCGCTGAGTGGCTGCTGTCTACCATCCTACTGCCACAGGACGGTAGTACCTCCTTGAGTGGCTGCTGACTACCAACCTACTACCACAGGACGGTAGTACCTCCCTAGGTGGCTGCTGTCTACCAACCTACTACCACAGGACGGTAGTACCTCCCTGGGTGACTGCTGTCTACCATCCTACTGCCACAGGACAGTAGTACCTCCCTGGGTGACTGCTGTCTGCCATACTACTGCCACACGACGGTAGTACCTCCCTGGGTGGCTGCTGTCTACCATCCTACTACCACTGGACGGTAGTACCTCCCTGGGTGTCTGCTGTCTACCATCCTAATGCCACATTACGGTAGTACCTCCCTGGGTGGCTGCTGTCTACCAACCTACTACAACAGGGCTGTAGTACCTCCCTGGGTGGCTGCTGTCTACCATCCTACTGCCACAGGACGGTAGTACCTCCCTGGGTGGCTGCCGTCTACCAACCTACTAACACAAGACGTTAGTACCTCCCTGGGTGGCTGCTGTCTACCAACCTACTACCACAGGACGGTAGTACCTCCCTGGGTGGCTGCTGTCTACGATCCTACTGCCACAGGACGGTAGTACCTCCCTGGGTGGCTGCTGTCTACCATCCTACTGCTACAGGACAGTAGTACCTCCCTGGGTGGCTGCTGTCTACCATCCTACTGCCACAGGACGGTAGTACTTCCCTGGGTGGCTGCTCTCTACCATCCTACTGCCACAGGACGGAAGTACCTCCCTGAGTGGCTGCTGTGTACCATCCTACTGCCACAGGACGGTAGTACCTCCCTGGGTGGCTGCTGTCTACCATCCTTCTGCCACAGGACGGTAGTACCTCCCTGAGTGGCTGCTGTCTACCATCCTACTACCACAGGACTGTAGTACCTCCCTGAGTGGCTGCTGTCTACCATCCTTCTACCACAGGACGGTAGTATTTCCCTGAGTGGCTTCTGTCTACCATCCTACTGCCACAGGACGGTAGTACCTCCTTGAGTGGCTGCTGACTACCAACCTACTACCACAGGACGGTAGTACCTCCCTAGGTGGCTGCTGTCTACCAACCTACTACCACAGGACGGTAGTACCTCCCTGGGTGACTGCTGTCTACCATCCTACTGCCACAGGACAGTAGTACCTCCCTGGGTGACTGCTGTCTGCCATACTACTGCCACACGACGGTAGTACCTCCCTGGGTGGCTGCTGTCTACCATCCTACTACCACTGGACGGTAGTACCTCCCTGGGTGTCTGCTGTCTACCATCCTAATGGCACATTACGGTAGTACCTCCCTGGGTGGCTGCTGTCTACCAACCTACTACAACAGGGCTGTAGTACCTCCCTGGGTGGCTGCTGTCTACCATCCTACTGCCACAGGACGGTAGTACCTCCCTGGGTGGCTGCTGTCTACCAACCTACTACCACAGGACGGTAGTACCTCCTTGGGTGGCTGCTGTCTACGATCCTACTGCCACAGGACGGTAATACCTCCCTGGGTGGCTGTTGTCTACCATCCTACTGCCACAGGACGGTAGTATCTCCCTGGGTGGCTGCTGTCTACCAACCTACTACCACAGGACGGTAGTACCTCCCTGTGTGGCTGCTGTCTTACATCCTACTGCCACAGGACGGTAGTACCTCCCTGGGTGGCTGCTGTCTACCATCCTACTGCCACTGGACGGTAGTACCTCCCTGGGTGGTTGCTGTCTACCAGCCTACTACCACAGGGACTGTAGTACATCCCTGGGTGGCTGCTGTCTACCAGCCTACTACCACAGGACTGTAGTACCTCCCTGGGTGGTTGCTGTCTACCAACCTACTACCACAGGACGGTAGTACCTCCCTGGGTGGCTGCTCTCTACCATCCTACTGCCACAGGACGGTAGTACCTCCCTGGGTGGCTGCTGTCTACCGTCCTACTGCCACAGGACAGTAGTACCTCCCTGTGTGGCTGCTGTCTACCAGCCTACTACCACAGGACGGTAGTACCTCCATGGGTGGCTGCTGTCTACCATCCTACTGCCACAGGACGGTAGTACCTCCCCGGGTGGCTGCTGTCTACCATCCTACTGCCACAGGACGGTAGTATCTCCCTGGGTGGCTGCTGTCTACCATCCTACTGCCACAGGACGGTAGTACCTCCCTGGGTGGCTGCTCTCTACCATCCTACTACCACAGGACGGTAGTACCTCCATGGGTGGCTGCTGTCTACCATCCTACTGCCAAAGGACGGTAGTACCTCCCTGGGTGGCTGCTTTCTACCATCCTACTGCCACAGGACGGTAGTATCTCCCTGGGTGGCTGCTGTCTACCAACCTACTACCACAGGACGGTAGTACCTCCCTGTGTGGCTGCTGTCTTACATCCTACTGCCACAGGACGGTAGTACCTCCCTGGGTGGCTGCTGTCTACCATCCTACTGCCACAGGACGGTAGTACCTCCCTGGGTGGTTGCTGTCTACCAGCCTACTACCACAGGGACTGTAGTACATCCCTGGTTGGCTGCTGTCTACCATCCTACTGCCACAGGACGGTAGTACCTCCCTGGGTGGCTGCTCTCTACCATCCTACTACCACAGGACGGTAGTACCTCCATGGGTGGCTGCTGTCTACCATCCTACTGCCAAAGGACGGTAGTACCTCCCTGGGTGGCTGCTTTCTACAATCATACTGCCACAGGAAGGTAGTACCACCCTGGGTGGCTGCTGTGTACCATCCTAATGCCACAGAACGGTAGTACCTCCCTGGGTGGCTGCTGTCTACCAGCCTACTACCACAGGACTGTAGTACCTCCCTGGGTGGTTGCTGTCTACCAACCTACTACCACAGGACGGTAGTACCTCCCTGGGTGGCTGCTGTCTACCGTCCTACTGCCACAGGACAGTAGTACCTCCCTGTGTGGCTGCTGTCTACCAGCCTACTACCACAGGACGGTAGTACCTCCCTGGGTGGCTGCTGTCTACCATCCTACTGCCACAGGACGGTAGTACCTCCCTGGGTGGCTGCTGTCTACCGTCCTACTGCCACAGGACAGTAGTACCTCCCTGTGTGGCTGCTGTCTACCAGCCTACTACCACAGGACGGTAGTACCTCCATGGGTGGCTGCTGTCTACCATCCTACTGCCACAGGACGGTAGTACCTCCCCGGGTGGCTGCTGTCTACCATCCTACTGCCACAGGACGGTAGTGTCTCCCTGGGTGGCTACTGTCTACCATCCTACTGCCACAGGACGGTAGTACCTCCCTGGGTGGCTGCTGTCTACCATCCTACTACCACAGGATGGTAGTACCTCCCTGGGTGGCTGCTGTCTACCATCTTACTGCCACAGGACGGTAGTACCTCCCTTTGTGGCTGCTGTCTGCCATCATACTGCTACAGGACAGTAGTATCTGCCTGATTGGCTGCTGTCTACCATCCTACTGCCACAGGACGGTAGTACCTCCCTGGGTGGCTGCTGTCTACCATCCTACTACCACAGGATGGTAGTACCTCCCTGGGTGGCTGCTGTCTACCGTCCTACTGCCACAGGACAGTAGTACCTCCCTGGGTGGCTGCTGTCTACCATCCTACTGCCACAGGACGGTAGTACCTCCCTGGGTGGCTGCTGTGTACCATCCTACTGCCACAGGACGGTAGTACCTCCCTGAGTGGCTGCTCTCTACCATCCTACTGCCACAGGACGGTAGTACCTCCCTGGGTGGCTGCGGTCTACCATTCTACTGCCACAGGACGGTAGTACCTCCCTGGGTGACTGCTGTCTACCAATCTACTGCCACAGGACGGTAGTACCTCCCTGGGTGGCTGCTCTCTACCAACCTTCTACCACAGGACGGTAGTACCTTCTTGGTTGGCTGCTGTCTACCATCCTACTGCCACAGGACGGTAGTACCTCCCTGGGTGGCTGCTGTCTAGCAACCTACTGCCACAGGACCGTTGTACCTCCCTGGGTGGCTGCTGTCTACCAACCTACTATCACAGGACGGTAGTACCTTCCTGGGTGGCTCCTGTCTACCATCCTGCTGCCAGAGGTCGGTAGTACCTCCCTGGGTGGCTGCTGTCTACCATCCTACTGCCAGAGGACGGTCGTACCTCCCTGGGTGACTGCTGTCTACCATCCTACTGCCACAGGACGGTAGTACCTCCCTGGGTGGTTGCTGTCTACGAACCTACTACATCAGGACGGTAGTACCTCCCTGGGTGGCTGCTGTCTACCAACCTACTACCACAGGACGGTAGTACCTCCCTGGGTGGCTGCTCTCTACCATCCTACTGCCACACGACTGTAGTACCCCGCTAGGTGGCTGCTGTCTACCAACCTACTGCCACAGGAAGGTTGTACCTCCCTGGGTGGCTGCTGTCTACCAACCTACTACCACAGGACGGTAGTACCTCCCTGGGTGGCTGCTGTCTACCATCCTTCTGCCACAGGAAGGTAGTACCTCCTTGGGTGGCTGCTGTCTACCATCCTACTACCACAGGACGGTAGTACCTCCCTGGGTGGCTGCTGTCTACCGTCCTAACACCTAGTATATATATATATATATATATATATATATATATATATATATATATATATATATATATATATAAATATAGGGAGGTATCACCTCTAGAACTGTTGTAGGGACCCTCATCCTCAGAGAAAAGAATAAACTTGCTTCAGGGAAAACTCAATATTCTCCCTGAAGCTGTTTGAGAATTTTCTCCTACCAACCCCTATATTATATATATATATATATATATATATTTATATATATATATATATATATATATATATATATATATATATATATATATATATATATATATATATATATATATGTGTGTATATATATATATATATTATTTAAAGACAAAATACATTGACAGAACATTCACAAAACTACGATACAAAGTAAAACAACATAGGTAACTCAGAGCTATATCTCGAATACTTCGTCCAGCTCCCCGGCGGCGGGCCGCGTGCCCAGAATGCTGCAGGAATTTCCTGTCTGGATCGCAACACTGAGTCTCTGGAAGAGGAAGCTGGTCGCCCTGTGGTCCTTTGTTTCTATGATGAGCTTTTCACCCAGCTCTATTAGGAACTTTAGAGCACACTTGCCCCGTGCTCCAAGGGTCTCTGACCCTATTGGGATGAAGTTATAGCAAGGGGGAAGGTCTTCATATTTGCGGATCTTCTGAGTCTCCCTGTGGCTGGCAGCTCCACCCCCTTCCACTACGGAGTATGGCAAGTAGGTGTCTGCCAATGTGGCGGCACATGTGTAGTCCCAGGCAATCTGCTTTCCATCCTTCCAAGGTAGCATAGTGGCTCCATCAGGACGCTTTAGACTTCCGTCAGACCTCTGCACTTGGGGTTCCCGTTGAGCTGGGCAACGGGCTGTGGCGAGGCTTCTCTTTATGATATCATTGACCTCCTCATGCCTGGCATACTTCCCTTCTGCTGTGTGACACACGAGACCATGAAGTCCGAATTGATCAGCTGTCGCCCTGCCGCAAATACACCTATGTTCGGTGAGGATGGGGGCGGCTAGGCGAAGAGCAACACCAATCCGAATGGCCTGTGGGTCTAGTCCAGTGCCCAAGGAGGAATTGGGAACAGCAAACAGGAAATCTCCTGAGTGTGGTGCCTTCACTGCCAGGAGACGAGCTTTGTCCTTTCCTGAGGCGTTGGAGAGCATTGTGTTGGCGATTTTTTCCATGATCGGTTTGTCCCAGTGGGACTGTTTGTGTTCTTTGGGAGGAGCTGGTCTACTGGAGGAATCTGTAAGGGTGTTCCACCGAATCGCTGCTTCAGTAAACCTGGGGTCTTGAGCTCCTACCATGTCTCTCAAGCGTTCGGGAACAATCTTCTTGACTAAAGCACTGGAAGCCAAACATGAAGACAGAAAAGCAGGTAAAGCAACATGCGTTGCTTTGCGCACCCCTATACCTCCCAGTCGCACTGGGAGGGTTGCCTGATCCCATTGCTGATCCTCTAGTGACAGGTTCAGTGCCTTCTTAAGGGTTGACCTCAGGTGTGCGTCATATTCGTCGAGTGTTGGGTTGTCAAAAGAGGGTGCACACCTGAGGAAGTAAGTGAGTCTTGGAATAGTAAGGCACCTTGTGAGGAAATACAGAGCATCATGGGCATCAAGATCGCTTATTCTCTCCTCCATTCTCATCAGGTCATTCAATTTGTCCTTGAGGACTGTGTCGATGGCCTGGTGACCCAGCGGTGCTCCCAAGAGGGTACTGTTGGACGGAGTGGTAGTAGAGACTTCTGGGAGGATTCTTCGCACAGCATTGATTATTTCCTGGTTTGCTGTGATGATTTCACACTTGGAGGGATTGAGGATGAGTCCCAAGTCTTCTCTCTGTGTTTTCACCAGTTGTAGGTCCCCTACCAGGGACTCTTCAGTACCTGGGAGAGAGCCATCATCCAGGTACCAGATATTGAGCTCGCTGCTTAGGCTGGAAGTTAGTTCTCTTACTGCCAAGCAGAAGAGAAGTGGAGCTAGTGGGTCACCCTGCTGAACACCTTCTGATGAGAGAATTTCATGTTCTCCAAACAAAAGAATTGAGGGTTTGCTGTAGCCGGCAGAAATGAAGGGAAAAAGACTGGGGAAGCGATCCCGAACAGCTGGCAAGACAGCATCTCTCTTTACCATATTAAAGGCATTTCTAAAGTCAAGTTTGACTACGGCCTTGTCTTCTGGTAGGTCCCTGATGTATATATATATATATATATATATATATATATATATATATATATATATATATATATATATATATATATATATATATATATATATATATATATATAGGTAGTAGGTTGGTAGACAGCAACCGCCCAGGGAGGTACTACCGTCCTGCCAAGTGAGTGTAAAACGAAAGCCTGTAATTGTTTTACATAATGGTAGGATTGCTGGTGTCCTTTTTTTTTCTGTCTCATAAACATGCAAGATTTCAGGTACGTCTTGCTACTTCTACTTACACTTAGGTCACACTACACATGCATGTACAAGCATATATATGTATATATACACACCCCTCTGGGTTTTCTTTTATTTTCTTTCTAGTTCTTGTTGTTGTTTATTTCCTCTTATCTCCATGGGGAAGTGGAACAGAATTCTTCCTCCGTAAGCCATGCGTGTTGTAAGAGGCGACTAAAATGCCAGGAGCAAGGGGCTAGTAACCTCTTCTCCCGTATAAATTACTAAATTTAAAAAGAGAAACTTTCGTTTTTCTTTTTGGGCCACCCTGCCTTGGTGGGATACGGCCGGTTTGTTGAAATATATATATATATATATATATATATATATATATATATATATATATATATATATATATATATATATATATATATATATATATATATATATATATATATATATATAAATATCGCGAGCAAGCGATAAAAGATGCAAAACAACTACAGGGGAAGTTGAATGATAGGTCTAGGCCTTTCGTGTTGCAATTAACGCGTCATCAAGAGCTTGCAATGTTATAGAAGTTAGTAGATAGTCGTTGCACATCAGTTGAGGGAAAGTTTGTAGCTCGGTTCCTGCTATAAACGTTCATATACGTACATATATATATATAGGTGAAGCAGCAGTAAGAGACATTGTGATGAAGATAGATTATTCACATTTTTTGTTGTGGTATTATTGCTCGTTTTCTGTGAGACTAAGTGTATCGATCGTTATATTCAGCGGGGAACTATAACAATTGATGTTCACTTTTTGATTGACACTTGTGGAGAACAAAGAACAACATACTTTCCCAGACACTACTCACTCAGTCAACTATTATACTCATCTCATTTTTTCTCTCGCAAAACAATGAATAACAACAAACAGTCTATTCAATAATACTACGGGATGAATGCAATTTTTTTTTTCGCGGCCACCCTGAAAGGTCCTTTGGAGGTGGGGAAGGAGGGGTTGGGGCGGGGGAGTGAAGGCTGGAATCGTGCCTCAGTTACCTGTTCTTCTTGAAGTAATCACTTTATTGCCGGCAGCTGTTGGTCTTATGTGTCTGGTTATGTGTCTTGGCTTCTTAGTGAGGTGACTGAGTGTTCACTGCCACATGAGGATCACAGACACTTAGTCAGGGTCATAAGAGACAATCTTCCACTATGGCGACTCTCAGCAATCACACAAGAATCGATTCCAGTTCACGTGACGTCATCAGTAGCTATGGCAACCCCACAGGTCCCCCGTAGGCTCCCTTCCCCCACCCCTGTGACGTTTACACCCAGCAGCCAATAGCAGCACTCCATGATGTGTCGGAACAACGAGTGCTGCAATATGATTGGGCGGACGATTCCCAGTCTTGAAGGCTTCATATGGAAGTTGTGGTCGCCTGGAAGAGCCCGTGAGAGCCTGTAGTGGTGGAATGTGCTGCGGGACACCTTGACTTGTGCTAGTGTAAACACAGCGCTACACAGGACTACCTCCACCCTGCTATTTTCTTAACAACCACCAACACATACCAGAGGCCTTTAGAAACTGCCATGGGACATAGCGCGGGGGAGTGGAAGAGGCAGCACTAGGCAGGCAATCCCAGTGTTGACTGTGGCAGCCATCTTGATCTAGTGTAGGGCAGACATGGAGGGTGGCTGGCAGTGAGCTGCTACCTCTGTTTGTGGTGACGGTGGGGAAAAATCGCCAAGGTGGAGACTCCAGGTATCATCTCGTCCCTGTCTAAAGTGTTCACCATGGGAACGGTGCTCAGTTTTAGCCCGAGGGAGCAGAAACCCTACTACGGCGACTACACTTTGAACAACCACAACTATGAGACGCTCAACAACGTTAGAAATAAGGAGAAAGTTATCAACAATGAGAATGCCAACATTCTCAGCGAGAAGAATGCCCTGGAGAGAAACTTTAAGAAACACTCTTTATTTATCAATGCTCTCAGTTGGAAGCGCTTCTCCAACACCAACAAGAAGAAGCTTGACAACAAAAACAAAAATCTGACCTTGCGTCAGCCCCTAGACAACATCCACCCATTCATTGACAACAACAAGAACATCCAGAAGGCGTTGTCATGCTACAACATCCGGCCCAGCTCCATGGGCCAGCTGGATCTGGTCCGAGTCAACAACAACAATGCTCACACGCCCACAGAGAAGCTACCACCGAAAGCTACCCTCACCTCAGCGCCCTCCACACACACCCATGACCTCCGCAACGCCTTGGTTCCCTCCCGACCTCTGACACACCAGCAGCAGCAGCAACAGCACCACAAGCCCCAACAGCAGCAACAGCATCAGCAGCAGCCCCAGCTGGGGCCTGTGTTGGCGCCCACACTCTCCACCACCAGCAGCGCCAGCAGCGGTGGCTGCGCCTCTACTGCTACTACTCCTACTGGTGTGAGTCCCACCAAGAAGACGGTGATCCAGGCCTCTACCTCAGAACTGCTCAAGTGCCTGGGTCTCTACCTGCATCGCACCTGCTCCCGCTTGAGGGACTTCCAGGCTGGCGACGCCGTCATGTGGCTGAGGACAGTGGATCGTTCCCTGCTGGTGCAAGGATGGCAGGTACGTCTCCTCCTTTACTAACCTCAACTCATTCTTCATTACAGCAAACCAAAACACTATAAAAGGGCAGACAAATCCAAATCTTACTCTCATGAAGCCAGCACCGCAACCTGATTATCTGATCATGGAAAGTGGACACTTGTGCAGTCTAAAGTGCTCATGGGTGTCATGCATTGAGTGGGTGGGTGGGTGGAATCGTCCTGCCCTCTAAGTCACATTGTGTTTTGACTCACGAAATCGTAATGACACGATTGCAGACAAACCATACCACGGGTGGGGATGTTTACAATGCTTAAGATCAAAGACCATTTATCACCTGACCTTTAATGCATACAGTCTTTTTGTAATAAAGTTGGTAGAATTACCGACAATATGTAAAGTAAAAGGACACAAGTGCAACTAATGTGACATTTTATTGTGGCAACGTTTACCTCTCCAGGAGCTTTATAAAGCTTGATAAAGCTCCTGGAGAGCGAAACGTTGCCACAATAAAATGTCACATTAGTTGCACTTGTGTCCTTTTACTTTACATACAGTCTTTTTATCTGTACTCTCTGACACTTCCAGACCTATCACCTCCTGGAGTCTATGACACTTCCAGACCTCTTACCTTCTGGAGTCTCTGACACTTCCAGACCTCTTACCATCTGGAGTCATGACACTTCTAGTCCTCTCACCTCCTGGATTGTATGACACTTCCAGACCTTTCACCTCGCAGAATTTATGACACTTCCAGACCTCTCACCTCATGGAGTTGCTGACACCTCCAGACCTCTCACCTCCTGGAGTCTATGACACTTCCAGACGTCTCATCTCCTAGATTCTATGACACTTCTAGACCTCTCACCTTCTGGATTGTATGACACATCCAGACCTCTCACCTCCTGGAGTCTATGACACTTCCAGACGTCTCATCTCCTAGATTCTATGACACTTCTAGACCTCTCACCTTCTGGATTGTATGACACTTCCAGACCTCTCACCTCCTGGAGTCTCTGGCACTTCCAGACCTCTTACCTCCTGGAGTCTCTGACACATCCAGACCTCTTACCACCTGGAGTCTCTGACATTTCCAGGCCTCTGACCTCATGCAGTCTCTGACACTTCCAGCCCTCTTACCTCCTGGAGTCTCTGACACATCTAGACATTTCCTGGTTTTTGTGATATATTAAATCCTATCACTTTCTGGCTTCCGTGATACATTCAGGCCTTCGACCCTCTGGGTTTTGTGACACTTTCATATGTGTCACCTCTAGACTCACGTGGCACTTCCAGCTTCTAACTTCCTGGTGTTTGCGACAGTTGCAGTTATAACTTCCTGGTGTCCGTGACATTTGCAGTTACAACTTCCCAGTGTCCGTGACACTTGCAGTTATAACTTCCCAGTGTCTGTGATACTTGCAGTTATAACTTCCCAGTGTCCGTGACACTTGCAGTTATAACTTCCCAGAAAAATCGTGTTTGCAATCGTGTCATTACGATTTCTTGAGTCATAACTTCCCAGTGGCCGTGATACTTGCAGTTATAACTTCCCAGTGTCTGTGATACTTGCAGTTATAACTTCCCAGTGTCTGTGATACCTGGAGAGGGTTTCTGGGGTCAACGCCTCCGCGGCCCAGTCTGTGACCAGGCTTCTCAGCGAACCAGGCTATTGCTGCTGGCCGCACACAAACTGGCGTACGAACCACAGCCCGGCTGATCAGGTACTGACTGGAGGTGCCTGTCCAGCGCCTTCTTGAAGATAGCCAGGGGTATATTTGTAGTCCCCTTATGTATGCTGGGAGGCAGTTGAACAGTCTTGGTCCCCTGACACTTATTGTGTTGTCTCTTAGTGTACTCGTGGTGCCCCTGTTTTTCAGTGGGGGATGTTGCATCTACTGCCCAGTCTTTTGCTATCGTAGAGAGTGATTTTCGTGTGCAAATTTAGGACTAGTCCCTCTAGGATTTTCCAAGTGTATATTGTCATGTATCTTTCTCGCCTTTGCTTCAGGGAATACAAATCAAGGGATTTCAACCGTTCCCGTTAATTTAGGTGCTTTATCGTACTTATGTGTGCCGTGAAAGTTCTTTGTACATTCTCCAGATCTGTAATTTCAACTACCTTGAAGGGGGCCGTTAGTGCACAGCAATATTTCAGCCTAGAGAGAACAAGCGATTTGAAGAGAATCATCATGGGCTTGGCGTCCCTAGTTCCGTCCTATCATTTTCCTAGCAGACGTGCTAGATAGATTGTTGTTATCTTTGAAAGTGAGATCCTCTGACATTATCACTCCCAGGTTCTTCACATTAGTTTTTCGCTGTATTTTGTGATTGGAATTTGTTTTATATCCGATACAGTTTTAATTTCCTAGAGCTTTTTATATCGGAGTAATTAAAATTTCTCTTCATTGAACTTCGCATTGTTTTCCACTGCCCATTTAAATATTTGGTTGATGTCCGCATGGAGTCTTGCAGTGTCTTTGATGGATGACACCGTCATGCAGAATCGGGTGTCATCCACAAAGGAACACACGGTACAGTGGCTTTCGTCTCTGTCTATGTCAGATATGAGGATAAAGAACAGGACGGAGGCGAGTATTGTGCCTTGTGGAACCGAACTTTTTACTATAGACGCCTCAGACTTTACTTTGTTTACTATTATTCTTTTTATTCTTTTTGTTAGGAAGTTACAGATGCATCTACCAACTTTTCTTATTATTCCTTTATCACGCATTTTGTGCGCTGTTACACCACAGTCACACTTCTCGAGAGCTTTCGCTTAATCTGTGTATACTACATCTGCATTTTGTTTGTCCTCCAGCGCATCTAAGACCGTGTCATAGTGGTCCAATAACTGGGACAGACAGAAGAGGCCTGTTCTAAACCCACATTGCCCTGGGTTGTGTAACTGATGGGTATCTAGGTGGGTGGCAAACTTGCTTATTAGAACCTTTGCAAAGATTTTTATGATATGGGATGTTAGTGCTATCGGTCTGAAATTCTTTGCAATTGCTTTACTGCCACCTTTGTGGAGTGGGGCTATGTCTGTTGTTTTTAGTGACTGTGGGACGACCCCCGTGTCCATACTTCCTCTCAATAGAATGCTGAAACCACGTGATTATTATTATAATCAAAAAGAAGCGCTAAGCCACAAGGACTATACAGCTGAAACCACGTGAAAGGGACTTTTTGCAGTTCTTGATGAACACGAAGTTCCACAAGTCTGCGTCTGGGGCAGAGTGCATGGTAATACTTACAGTTATAACTTCCTGGTGTCTGATATAGTTACAACTTCTCATTGTCTGTGATACTTGCAGTTGTAACTTGCCAGTGTCTGTAATACTTGGAGTTACAATTTGCCACTCCTCTCATCTCACTGTCATTTTAAGAAGTGCTCCTCTCACGTCTCCTCGTTTACACCTCCCAGCACCTCACTGCAACCTACTTCCAGATTTTAGATGAGAGCAACAATAAAACTTCTTCAGAAAAGAGAGAGAGAGAAAGAGAGAGAGAGAGAGAGAGAGAGAGAGATAGAGAGAGAGAGAGAGAGAGAGAGAGAGAGAGAGAGAGAGAGAGAGAGAGAGAGAGAGAGAGAGAGAGAGAGAGAGAGAGAGAGAGAGAGAGAGAGAGAGAGAGAGAGAGAGAGAGAGAGAGAGAGAGAGAGAGAGAGAGAGAGAGAGAGAGAGAGAGAGAGAGATAAGAAGACATTTATATTTTTAAGGAATTATTGAAAGCAATCTCACTTTGAGGTAGTATGTTGCATGCGGCAGCGAGGGGAGGAACGTGGCTGGGAGAAGGGTGCGTCCCCTCTTGATAAAAGACAAGCTTAAAGCTGGGGCCAGAAACCAGGGAGAGAGACAGACAGAGAGAGAGCATCCATCAGTCCATACTGAGGCTAACTGCTAGGTAGTCCACAACTGATAGCTATAGATCTGTGTAGAGACAGCAGAGCAGCAAGCTGTCTGCTTCAACTCCACTCACACTCACTCTGCCCACACATTACTGCTTCTGTAACAGCCAAGTTGAAGACAAAGTTTGACTTCTAGTGTTACTGATAACTCTAGCAGTACTATTACTAAAGAGCTAAGAGTTATATTACTATCACTACAGAGTTCATAGTACTATTACTAGCATCACTACTTATAGTACTGCGACTACAACAAGGTATGTCAGTCACTCATAGTGCTGATACACTTACACCAGGCTAAGTGTATCAGTGCTGATACACTTACACCAGGCTAAGTGTATCAGTGCTGATACACTTACACCAGGCTAAGTGTATCAGTGCTGATACACTTACACCAGGCTAAGTGTATCAGTGCTGATACACTTACACCAGGCTAAGTGTATCAGTGCTGATACACTTACACCAGGCTAAGTGTATCAGTGCTGATACACTTACACCAGGCTAAGTGTATCAGTGCTGATACACTTACACCAGGCTAAGTGTATCAGTGCTGATACACTTACACCAGGCTAAGTGTATCAGTGCTGATACACTTACACCAGGCTAAGTGTATCAGTGCTGATACACTTACACCAGGCTAAGTGTATCAGTGCTGATACACTTACACCAGGCTGAGTGTATCAGTGCTGGTACACTTACACCAGGCTGAGTGTATCAGTGCTGATACACTTACACCAGGCTGAGTGTATCAGTGCTGATACACTTACACCAGGCTGAGTGTATCAGTGCTGATACACTTACACCAGACTGAGTGTATCAGTGCTGATACACTTACACCAGACTGAGTGTATCAGTGCTGGTACACTTACACCAGGCTGAGTGTATCAGTGCTGATACACTTACACCAGGCTAAGTGTATCAGTGCTGATACACTTACACCAGGCTAAGTGTATCAGTGCTGATACACTTACACCAGGCTAAGTGTATCAGTGCTGATACACTTACACCAGGCTGAGTGTATCAGTGCTGGTACACTTACACCAGGCTGAGTGTATCAGTGCTGATACACTTACACCAGGCTGAGTGTATCAGTGCTGATACACTTACACCAGGCTGAGTGTATCAGTGCTGATACACTTACACCAGACTGAGTGTATCAGTGCTGATACACTTACACCAGACTGAGTGTATCAGTGCTGGTACACTTACACCAGGCTGAGTGTATCAGTGCTGATACACTTACACCAGGCTAAGTGTATCAGTGCTGATACACTTACACCAGGCTAAGTGTATCAGTGCTGATACACTTACAACAGGCTAAGTGTATCAGTGCTGATACACTTACACCAGGCTAAGTGTATCAGTGCTGATACACTTACACCAGGCTAAGTGTATCAGTGCTGATACACTTACACCAGGCTAAGTGTATCAGTGCTGATACACTTACGCCAGGCTAAGTGTATCAGTGCTGATACACTTACACCAGGCTAAGTGTATCAGTGCTGATACACTTACACCAGGCTGAGTGTATCAGTGCTGATACACTTACACCAGGCTAAGTGTATCAGTGCTGATACACTTACACCAGGCTAAGTGTATCAGTGCTGATACACTTACACCAGGCTAAGTGTATCAGTGCTGATACACTTACACCAGGCTAAGTGTATCAGTGCTGATACACTTACACCAGGCTGAGTGTATCAGTGCTGATACACTTACACCAGGCTAAGTGTATCAGTGCTGATACACATACAACCAGGCTAAGTGTATCAGTGCTGATACACTTACACCAGGCTGAGTGTATCAGTGCTGATACACTTACACCAGGCTAAGTGTATCAGTGCTGATACACTTACACCAGGCTAAGTGTATCAGTGCTGATACACTTACACCAGGCTGAGTGTATCAGTGCTGATACACTTACACCAGGCTGAGTGTATCAGTGCTGATACACTTACAGCAGACTGAGTGTATCAGTGCTGATACACTTACACCAGGCTGAGTGTATCAGTGCTGATACACTTACACCAGACTGAGTGTATCAGTGCTGATACACTTACACCAGGCTGAGGTCATCGCTGCCTCACTGTGATAACGTCTGAGAATCTTGCTCCTGTAACAGTAAGTTCAACTTCAGAATAATTGACGAGAACAACAAGTGTTGGACCACTGACTGACACTTGAGAAACTCTGCTCTTAAGATGTCCCACAGCTCGGTTGGTAGCGCACTCGGCTCACACCCTGAGCATCCGTGATTCGATCCCAGGTACGGGTGGAAACATCTCGGCATGTTTCCTTAAGACACCTGTGTCTGATTCATCAGTGTTAGTTGATGGTGAGTCAGGAGGCAGGTGTTACACATGTGTCTGATTCATTAGTGTTAGTTGATGGTGAGTCAGGAGGCAGGTGTTACACCTGTGTCTGATTCATTAGTGTTAGTTGAAGGTGAATCAGGAGGCAGGTGTTACACTTATGTCTGATTCATTAGTGTTAGTTGATGGTGAGTCAGGAGGCAGGTGTTACACCTGTATCTGATTCATTAGTGTTAGTTGATGGTGAATCAGGAGACAGGTGTTACACCTGTGTCTGATTCATGAGTGTTAGTTGATGGTGAGTCAGGAGGCAGGTGTTACACCTGTATCTGATTCATTAGTGTTAGTTGATGGTGAATCAGGAGACAGGTGTTACACCTGTGTCTGATTCATGAGTGTTAGTTGATGGTGAGTCAGGAGGCAGGTGTTACACCTGTGTCTGATTCATTAGTGTTAGTTGATGGTGAATCAGGAGACAGGTGTTACACCTGTGTCTGATTCATGAGTGTTAGTTGATGGTGAGTCAGGAGGCAGGTGTTACACCTGTGTCTGATTCATTAGTGTTAGTTGAAGGTGAATCAGGAGGCAGGTGTTACACTTATGTCTGATTCATTAGTGTTAGTTGATGGTGAGTCAGGAGGCAGGTGTTACACCTGTATCTGATTCATTAGTGTTAGTTGATGGTGAATCAGGAGGCAGGTGTTACACCTGTGTCTGATTCATTAGTGTTAGTTGATGGTGAGTCAGGAGGCAGGTGTTACACCTGTGTCTGATTCATTAGTGTTAGTTGATGGTGAGTCAGGAGGCAGGTGTTACACCTGTGTCTGATTCATTAGTGTTAGTTGATGGTGAATCAGGAGACAGGTGTTACACCTGTGTCTGATTCATGAGTGTTAGTTGATTGTGAGTCAGGAGGCAGGTGTTACACTTATGTCTGATTCATTAGTGTTAGGTGATGGTGAGTCAGGAGGTTGATGCTCTCTCTCTACAGTGCTAATCATGGCATTATGCCGCCCCTCCCCCACACACTGTCTTACCTTGTCTAGGTTACTGTGGTACCTTGTCTAGGTTACTGTGGTACCTTGTCTAGGTTACTGTGGTACCTTGTCTAGGTTACTGTGGTACCTTCTCTAGGGTGCTGTGTGGCACCATGTCTAGGGTACTGTGGTGCCTTGTCTAGTGTACTGTGTGGTACCTTGTCTAGCGCACTGCGTAGTACCTTGTCTAGGGTACTGTGTAGTACCTTGTCTAGGATATTGTGTGGTACCCTTTTTAGGGTACTGTGTGGTACCTTGTCTAGGGTACTGTGGTACCTTCTCTAAGGTACTGTGTGGTACCTTGTCTAGGGTACTGTGTGGTACCTTGTCTAGGGTCACATATTTCACCTTTTCTAAGGTACTGTGTGGTACCTTGTCTAGTGTACTGTGTGATACCTTGTCTAGTGTACTGTGTGGTACCTTGTCTAGTGTACTGTGTGGTACCTTGTCTAGTGTACTGTGTGATACCTTGTCTAGTGTACTGTGTGGTACCTTGTCTAGTGTACTGTGTGGTACCTTGTCTAGTGTACTGTGTGGTACCTTGTCTAGTGTACTGTGTGATACCTTGTCTAGTGTACTGTGTGGTACCTTGTCTAGTGTACTGTGTGGTACCTTGTCTAGTGTACTGTGTGGTACCTTGTCTAGGATATTGTGTGGTACCCTTTTTAGGGTACTGTGTGGTACCTTGTCTAGGGTACTGTGGTACCTTCTCTAAGGTACTGTGTGGTACCTTGTCTAGGGTACTGTGTGGTACCTTGTCTAGGGTCACATATTTCACCTTTTCTAAGGTACTGTGTGGTACCTTGTCTAGTGTACTGTGTGATACCTTGTCTAGTGTACTGTGTGGTACCTTGTCTAGTGTACTGTGTGGTACCTTGTCTAGTGTACTGTGTGATACCTTGTCTAGTGTACTGTGTGGTACCTTGTCTAGTGTACTGTGTGGTACCTTGTCTAGTGTACTGTGTGGTACCTTGTCTAGTGTACTGTGTGATACCTTGTCTAGTGTACTGTGTGGTACCTTGTCTAGTGTACTGTGTGGTACCTTGTCTAGTGTACTGTGTGGTACCTTGTCTAGTGTACTGTGTGATACCTTGTCTAGTGTACTGTGTGATACCTTGTCTAGTGTACTGTGTGGTACCTTGTCTAGTGTACTGTGTGGTACCTTGTCTAGTGTACTGTGTGGTACCTTGTCTAGTGTACTGTGTGATACCTTGTCTAGTGTACTGTGTGGTACCTTGTCTAGTGTACTGTGTGGTACCTTGTCTAGTGTACTGTGTGGTACCTTGTCTAGTGTACTGTGTGGTACCTTGTCTAGTGTACTGTGTGGTACCTTGTCTAGTGTACTGTGTGATACCTTGTCTAGTGTACTGTGTGGTACCTTGTCTAGTGTACTGTGTGATACCTTGTCTAGTGTACTGTGTGGTACCTTGTCTAGTGTACTGTGTGATACCTTGTCTAGTGTACTGTGTGGTACCTTGTCTAGTGTACTGTGTGGTACCTTGTCTAGGATATTGTGTGGTACCCTTTTTAGGGTACTGTGTGTGGTACCTTGTCTAGGGTACTGTGGTACCTTCTCTAAGGTACTGTGTGGTACCTTGTCTAGGGTACTGTGTGGTACCTTGTCTAGGGTCACATATTTCACCTTTTCTAAGGTACTGTGTGGTACCTTTTCTAGTGTACTGTGTGATACCTTGTCTAGTGTACTGTGTGGTACCTTGTCTAGTGTACTGTGTGGTACCTTGTCTAGTGTACTGTGTGATACCTTGTCTAGTGTACTGTGTGGTACCTTGTCTAGTGTACTGTGTGGTACCTTGTCTAGTGTACTGTGTGGTACCTTGTCTAGTGTACTGTGTGATACCTTGTCTAGCGTACTGTGTTGTACCTTGTCTAGGGTACTGTGTGGTACCTTGTCTAGGTACTGTGTGGTACCTTGTCTTTAGGGATACTGTGTGATACCTTGTCTAGGGTACTGTGTGTACCTTGTCTAAGTGTACTGTGTGGTACCTTGTCTAGGGTACTGTGTGGTACCTTGTCTAGGGTCTGTGTGACAGTGTATTGTGGTACCGTGTCTAGTGTACTGTGTGGTACCTTGTCTAGTGTACTGTGTGGTACCTTGTCTAGTGTACTGTGTGGTACCTTGTCTAGTGTACTGTGTGGTACCTTGTCTAGTGTACTGTGTGGTACCTTGTCTAGTGTACTGTGTGGTACCTTGTCTAGTGTACTGTGTGATACCTTGTCTAGTGTACTGTGTGGTACCTTGTCTAGTGTACTGTGTGATACCTTGTCTAGTGTACTGTGTGATACCTTGTCTAGTGTACTGTGTGGTACCTTGTCTAGTGTACTGTGTGGTACCTTGTCTAGTGTACTGTGTGGTACCTTGTCTAGTGTACTGTGTGGTACCTTGTGTAGTGTACTGTGTGGTACCTTGTCTAGTGTACTGTGTGGTACCTTGTCTAGTGTACTGTGTGGTACCTTGTCTAGGGATTGTGTAGTACCTTCTCTAGAGTATCGTGTAGTACCTTGTCTGTGGTACTGTGTGGTACCTTGTCTAAGATGTTGATGTATCTTGTACAGTGTGTCTGATCTGAGACTTTACTTAAGTTCCCAGTCCAATGTGTGACTGGTCTGAGACCTTATAATAATAATAATAATAATAATAATAATAATAATAATAATAATAATAATAATAATAATAATAATAATAATAATAATAATAATAACAACAACAATAAAAAAATTATTTACTTCAAGTACAAGGTAAACAGTCCTAGGTGACATCAGTGACATACTACTATATAGAAAGCCGCTTGTTATGCTGATCATTGCGGGCAAATTAGGTCAGTTTTGTCCCAGGATGCTACCCACACCAGTCCACTAACATCCAGGAACCCATTTTACTGATGGGTGAACAATGACAACCGGTGTAAGGAAATACGCCCAGTGTTTCCACCCCTTCGCCGGGAATCGAACCCGGATCCTCACCGTATCAAGCCAGAGCTTTTGCCACCAGGCCACGGGGCACCCGTAGCCTACTGTACACTGGACTATCTACTGTACAGTGTTGTGCCTAGTGTTCTACTGTACACTGGACTATCTACTGTACACTTGACTATCTACTGTACACTTGACTATCTACTGTACACTGGACTATCTGCTCTACACTGGCCTATATACTGTACACCGGACTATCTACTATAACCTCTACTATCTACTGTACACTGGACTATCTACTGTACAGCGAACTATCTATTGTACACTAGACTATCTACTGTACACTGTACTGTACAGTAATCTATCTACTGTACACTGGACTATCTTCTGTACAGCGGACTATCTACTGTACACTGGACTATCTACTGTACACTGGACTATATACTGCACAGTGGTCTATGTACTGTACATTGGTCTATCTACGGTACATTGGACTATCTAGTGTACAGTGGTTTATCTACTGTACACTGGATTATCTGATGCAGCATTCTCCACCTGACCTCAACATTCTGAACCTGACTATAAATACTCCTGTACCTTCCACCCCAGGTAGATCTGTGTGTAACTTGAAAAAGCCCACTGTGTGGGCGAAACGTTGTCAATAAAGGATCACATTAAATTGTATGTGTTTATGTTTCCACTGGTTTATCTATTGTGAAGTGGCCTATCTACTGTACAGTGGACTCTCTACTGCACAATGGTCTATCTAATCTACAGTGGACTATCTACTGTACAGCGGACTATCTACTGTATGTGGATGTGATCTGACCTGACTAGGTGGGTCACTGGATTAAGCCGGGAGGTGACCTGGCTCTGCCTCGCATGGGCCAGTAGACCTGCTGCAGTGTTTCTTCTTTCTTATGTTCTTATAACAATAAGTCACAATACCGTGACTAGAACAATACGTAAATAAGACAAGTTTAGATAAATTAGATAAGTTTAGATTTAGAAAGGACATAGGAAAGTATTGGTTTGGAAATAGGGTAGTTGATGAGTGGAACAGTCTACCTAGTTGGGTTATAGAGGCTAGGACTTTGGGTAGTTTCAAATTTAGGTTGGATAAATATATGTCAGTGGTGACCTGTACTTAACTCTGTGAAGAAGTGTTTTGTATGCTCCCGTGGACTGAACCAAGATGCCCTCCATCGAGCAACTTTACCAGCAACTTAAGGAAGAATTGAGGGTAGCGAAGATGGAGATACGCCGATTGACCGAGGAAAACAAGAGAATTCGTAGTAGTCCTCCTGTTTCGAGTCCTCAGGTCAAGAAGGGATCGTGGTCAGTGGCTGGACAGCAGGGGACGACGAAGTTGACGATCAAGAAGACGAATGGAAAGCCAGAAACGATGAAGAAGAAAGAGACTGCTGTGGAAACTCCTGTGGAAACCTCCAACGCATTCTCGGTGCTACCCGACGAATGTGAGTCGACTACTGGGATCGTCACGACGAACAACAAGGAAGGTAAGAATATTGTAGTTGTTGGGGATAGCCAGGTTAGATACATGGATAGGGCATTCTGCTTGAAGGACAGGATTAGGAGACAGAGGGTTTGCTTTCCTGGGGCTGGGATGGAGGACATTGTTAGCCGGCTTGACAACATCATGAACGGTAATGGGATCATTCCTATTATTTGCCTCAGTGCTGGAGGCAATGATGTAGGCAAGCATGGAAGTGAGGATTTAGTTAGAAAGTTCAGGACAGCTATAGACATAATTAGGAAGAAGGGGGGGGGCGCCCTGTTATATGTGGCATTTTGCCAAGAAGAGGTGTTGGTAATGAATGGTTGTCCAGAGCAATTGGTATTAATTGTTGGCTGGATAAACACTGTAAGGATAATGCAGTACCATTCATTGACAACTGGGACAACTTCTATGGCCGAAATGACATGTATGCCAGGGATGGGGTTCACTTATCCAGGGCAGGTGTGGGTTTTCTTGCTAACTCAGTTGAGGGGGTTGTTAGGACTTTAAACTAGGATTAGTTAGAGGTATAGGTTTAGAAATGATAAATAATGAGTATGGATATATTGACTTATGCTCTAATATTAAGAATCTTAATAGTAACTGTCATGGAGTAACTCTGGGTAATGATAATTTCAGGAATTATGTAAAAACAAAGATCAATAGAAAAAATGTGCAGAACAAAAAACATATGATGGTATTTTATGCTAACAGTCGAAGTGCAAGAAATAAAATTAATGAACTACGTTTGGTAGCATGTGCTGGGAACTTTGATATCATTGCATTAACTGAAACGTGGTATGATTTAAAGAGTCGGGATATGACTGCTGAGTGTAATATTCAGGGATTTAAGTTGTTCAATGTGGATAGATGTAATGGGAAGGGGGGAGGAGTTGCATTGTATGTTCGAGAAAATATTAATTGTTGCATAAAAACAGGTATAAAAATAGATGGAGCAGTAGCAGAGTCTGTTTGGGTAGAGCTCGTGGAGGGTCAAGAAAAACTAATTCTAGGTGTAATATACCGACCTCCAGGCTTGGATCACGATAGAGGGAGACTTCTTTGGGACGAAATTGTTAGGGCTTCTGGACACAGTAACATAGTCATAGTAGGAGACTTTAACTTTAGTCAAATTGACTGGAATTCTTTGACAGGTAATCTAGAGTCCAATGACTTTATGGAAACAGTTCAGAACTGTTTTCTGAAACAGAGTGTAACTGAGCCTACCAGGGGTAGTGCAAGAAAGGTATAAAATACCGACAATATGAAAGTTAAGACACATGTGCAACATCTGGATATCTTTATTGTAGACATTTCGCCAACCAGTGGCTTTATCAATACAGATTCTAGGACATAATAGGAAGACAGTAGAACTATATACAAAAGATGAGGTAATCAGTCCCTCGGCCTTGGAGTTAGTGTTCACAGCATCGTGGTGGAGGAGAATCTGATTCTCCTCCACCACGATGCTGTGAACACTAACTCCAAGGCCGAGGGACTGATTACCTCATCTTTTGTATATAGTTCTACTGTCTTCCTATTATGTCCTAGAATCTGTATTGATAAAGCCACTGGTTGGCGAAACGTCTACAATAAAGATATCCAGATGTTGCACATGTGTCTTAACTACCAGGGGTAATAATTTGCTAGACCTAGTCTTGTCAAATAAGGAAACACTCGTGAATAATCTGGAGATCACTGAAGAGCTTGGCGCAAGTGATCACAAATCCATCACTTTTAGCATTAATTGGGAATGCAAGAATAATGATAATACAGTAAAAATCCCTGATTTTCGTTCTGCCGATTATAATGGACTTAGGGAACATCTGTCTAATCTTGATTGGGGTTATCTAGCTAATGATTTTATTGACGATAATCATACTTATGAATATGAAGGGATCTGCTTTTATGATTGTTTTCTTAATAATGTACACAGTGCCCAGAGTATATACATTCCCCAGAGAGAAATTAGGTCTAATAATAACGATCCCAAATGGGTTAACAGGAGGCTAAAGCATCTATTAGGAGAGAAAAGGGGAATTTATAGGCGCATCAGAAGAGGAGAGGTTAACCTTACTGACCAATATGTTCAGCTTAAAAGAGAAGTAAAAAAGGCGATTAGAAAGGCTAAACGTGACTATGAAATTAGAGTTGCTAATGAATCAAAGACTAATCCAAAGGGGTCCTTTCAAGTGTATAGGACGAAGGTGAAGGAAAAAGTAGGACCTCTGAAAACTGGGAATGGACAGCTGACGGATAATGAACTGGAAATGTGTTCCTTATTTAATGACTATATTTTGTCAGTTTTTACACAGGAAGATGTAAACGAAATTCCAGTAATTAACAATTATTTAGTTCCTGATGAATTTAAGTTAACTAATATTACTGTCACGAGGGACATGGTTATTAAACAGATAGACAAACTGAAACAAAATAAGTCCCCGGGACCCGATGAGTTGTTTTCCAGGGTACTTAAGGAATGTAAGATGGAGCTTAGTCAGCCGTTAACGAGTGTATTAAATGCGTCTATCCTTACCGGTGTTGTGCCAGAGTTGTGGAAGATGGCTAATGTGGTTCCTATATTCAAATCAGGGGATAAGTCCACTCCTTCAAATTACCGTCCAATAAGCCTGACATCTATAGTGGGCAAGTTATTAGAATCAATTATAGCTGACATTATCAGAAGTCACCTTGAAGAGCATAACTTGATAAATGAATCTCAGCATGGATTCACGAGAGGTCGTTCCTGCCTGACAAACTTACTGACGTTCTTCAATAGAACATTTGAGGCAGTTGACGGTGATAAGGACTATGATATTGTTTATTTGGATTTTAGTAAAGCCTTCGGTAGAGTACCTCACAAGAGACTCTTAAGAAAAGTGGCAGCTCATGGTAAAGGAGGTCAAGTTTTAGCATGGATTGAGGCATGGCTTACCACTAGAAAGCAGAGAGTTACCGTTAATGGAGTGAAATCTGAATGGGGATTAGTCACTAGTGGCGTTCCACATGGATCAGTTTTAGGCCCTCTCTTGTTCATAATTTACATTAATGACCTTGATGAAGGGATTACGAGTGACATGAGTAAATTTGCTGATGATACAAAGATAGGCCGTATAATTCACTCTTAGGAGGATATCAATGAACTCCAGGACGATTTGGACAAATTAATGTCTTGGTCTGAAAAATGACAGATGAAGTTCAATGTGGATAAGTGTAAGGTACTTGCCCTTGGTAATGAAAATAATCCTCGAAGTTATAATCTAGGTGAAGTAGAGCTTGATCATACAGAATGTGAAAAAGACTTGGGAGTCATGGTAAGAACATAAGAACATAAGAACATAAGAATGTAGGAACACTGCAAAAGGCCTACTGGCCCATACGAGGCAGGTCCTTATGAAAACGACATCTACCTAAAGCTACTCAAGAAATAACTCCCGTACCCCTTGACACCAATCAAACCCAGCCCCTCCCACTCATATATTTGTCCAGTCTCTTCTTAAACCTACCCAAGGTCCTAGCCTCTATCACCCCACTGGGAAGACTGTTCCACGCATCTACAACTCTGTTAGAAAACCAGTACTTACCTATGTCCTTTCTAAATCTAAATTTATCCAACTTAAATCCATTATTCCTGGTTCTTACCTGGTTCGACACCCTCAGTACTTTATTAATGTCTCCCTTGAACATTAAAATGGTATAAAATACCGACAGGTTGTTAGGTAAGACACATATGCAACATTGAGACACTTATGCAGCATATGGGAATCTTTATTCAGGAAACGTTTCGCCACACAGTGGCTTCATCAGTCCAATACAAAGAGGAAGGCGTAAGGAGAGGAGGAGAATGAGGTAATCAGTCCCTCAACCTGGAGTCGATGTGTTCAGTCCATCAATCTTGTAGATTGATGGACTGAACACATCGACTCCAGGTTGAGGGACTGATTACCTTATTCTCCTCCTCTCCTTACGCCTTCCTCTTTGTATTGGACTGATGAAGCCACTGTGTGGCGAAACGTTTCCTGAACGTTTCCATCAATCTTGTAGATTGATGGACTGAACACATCGACTCCAGGTTGAGGGACTGATTACCTCATTCTCCTCCTCTCCTTACGCCTTCCTCTTTGTATTGGACTGATGAAGCCACTGTGTGGCGAAACGTTTCCTGAATAAAGATTCCCATATGCTGCATAAGTGTCTCAATCTTCAACTTGTCGGTTTTTCAAACCATTCATCACACATATGCAACAGTTAGACAACTTTATTCCGAAACGTTTCGCCTACACAGTAGGCTTCTTCAGTCGAATACAGAAAGTAGGCAGGAACAGTAGAGATGTGAAGACGATGTAATCAGTCCATCACCCTTGTAGTCGTAGAATTTGAGGTTGTCAGTGCCTCGGCCTGGAGAAGTTCAGTTCCATAGTCTATGGAACTGAACTTCTCCAGGCCGAGGGACTGACAACCTCAAATTCTACGACTACAAGGGTGATGGACTGATTACATCGTCTTCACATCTCTACTGTTCCTGCCTACTTTCTGTATTCGACTGAAGAAGCCTACTGTGTAGGCGAAACGTTTCGGAATAAAGTTGTCTAACTGTTGCATATGTGTCTTACCTAACAATGTCTCCCTTGTTTATGCCCGTCATCCACTTATACACTTCAATGATATCTCCCCTCATTCTACGCCTCTCCAGAGAGTGGAGATTTAAGGCTTTAAGTCTATCTTCATACGGGAGGTTCCTTAGACAGTAAATCATTTTAGTCATTCTTCTCTGTATGTTCTCTAATGAGTCTATGTCCATCCTGTAGTAAGGGGACCAAAACTGAGCAGCATAATCTAAATGAGGCCTCACTAGTGATGTATAGAGCTGCAAAATAACTTCTGGACTTCTGTTACTTATACTTCTTGAGATAAATCCAAGTAATCTGTTGGCCTTGTTGCGCACACTAAGGCACTGCTGTCTTGGCTTTAGATTTCTGCTTACCATGACTCCCAAGTCTTTTTCACATTCTGTATGAACAAGCTCTACTTCACCTAGATTATAGCTTCGAGGGTTATTTTCATTACCAAGGGCAAGTACCCTACACTTATCCACATTAAACTTCATCTGCCATTTTTCAGACCAAGACATTAATTTGTTCAAATCGTCCTGGAGTTTATTGATATCCTCCTAAGAGTGAATTATACGGCCTATCTTTGTATCATCAGCAAACTTACTCATGTCACTAGTAATCCCTTCATTAAGGTCATTAATGTAAATTATGAACAGGAGAGGGCCTAAAACTGATCCCTGTGGAACGCCACTAGTGACTAATCCCCATTCAGATTTCACTCCATTAATGGCAACTCTCTGCTTTCTATTGGTAAGCCATGCCTCAATCCATGCTAGAACTTTACCTCCTATACCATGAGCTGCCACTTTTCTTAAGAGTCTCTTGTGAGGTACTCTGTCGAAGGCCTTACTAAAATCCAAATAAACAATATCATATTCCTTATCACTGTCAACTGCCTCAAATGTTCTATTGAAGAATGTCAGTAAGTTTGTCAGGCAGGAACGACCTCTCGTGAATCCATGCTGAGATTCATTTATCAAGTTATGCTCTTCAAGGTGACTTCTGATAATGTCAGCTATAATTGATTCTAATAACTTGCCCACTATAGATGTCAGGCTTATTGGACGGTAATTTGAAGGAGTGGACTTATCCCCTGATTTGAATATAGGAACAACATTAGCCATCTTCCACAACTCTGGCACAACACTGGTAAGGATGGACGCATTGAATACACTCGTTAATGGCTGACTAAGCTCCATCTTGCATTCCTTAAGTACCCTTGAAAATAACTCATCGGGTCCCGGGGACTTATTTTGTTTCAGTTTGTCTATCTGTTTAATAACCATGTCCCTCGTGACAGTAATATTAGTTAACTTAAATTCATCAGGAACTAAATAATTGTTAATTACTGGAATCTCATTTACATCTTCCTGTGTAAAAACTGACAAAAAATAGTCATTAAATAAGGAACACATTTCCAGTTCATTATCCGTCAGCTGTCCATTCCCAGATTTCAGAGGTCCTACTTTTTCCTTCACCTTCGTCCTATACACTTGAAAGAACCCCTTTGGATTAGTCTTTGATTCATTAGCAACTCTAATTTCATAGTCACGTTTAGCCTTTCTAATCGCCTTTTTTACTTCTCTTTTAAGCTGAACATATTGGTCAGTAAGGTTAACCTCTCCTCTTCTGATGCGCCTATAAATTCCCCTTTTCTCCCCTAATAGATGCTTTAGCCTCCTGTTAACCCATTTGGGATCGTTATTATTAGACCTAATTTCTCTCTGGGGAATGTATATACTCTGGGCACTGTGTACATTATTAAGAATACAATCATAAAAGCAGATCCCTTCATATTCATAAGTATGATTATCGTCGATAAAATCATTAGCTAGATAACCCCAATCAAGATTAGACAGATGTTCCTTAAGTCCATTATAATCGGCAGAACGAAAATCAGGGATTTTTACTGTATTATCATTATTCTTGCATTCCCAATTAATGCTAAAAGTGATGGATTTGTGATCACTTGCGCCAAGCTCTTCAGTGATCTCCAGATTATTCACGAGTGTTTCCTTATTTGACAAGAATAGGTCTAGCAAATTATTACCCATGGTAGGCTCAGTTACACTCTGTTTCAGAAAACAGTCCTGAACTGTTTCCATAAAGTCACTGGACTCTAGATTACCTGTCAAAGAATTCCAGTCAATTTGACTAAAGTTAAAGTCCCCTACTATGACTATGTTACTGTGTCCTGAAGCCCTAACAATTTCGTCCCAAAGAAGTCTCCCTCTATCGTGATCCAAGCCTGGAGGTCGGTATATTACACCTAGAATTAGTTTTTCTTGACCCTCTACGAACTCTACCCAAACAGTAAAATGGTATAAAATACCGACAGATTGTTAGGTAAGACACATATGCAACAGTTAGGTATCTTTATTTCGAAACGTTTCGCCTACACAGTAGGCTTCTTCAGTCGAGTACAGAAAAGTTGATAGAAGCAGAAGATACTTGAAGACGATGTAATCAGTCCATCACCCTTAAAGTTTTGAGGTGGTCAGTCCCTCAGTCTGGAGAAGAGCATTGTTCCGTTGTCTGAAACAATATGAAGTTGAAGTGACAGGATGGAGCCTTTATATAGTGCCAGGAGGTGAGACGTAGGTTGCTTTGGGAGGGCAGGTCCTTCCCAAACCCAGCCGTTCTCACTAGTAGAGGTCGAAGTTGATGGTCTGTACCAAGATACCCTTGTGTTGCAGTGTCTGACAGAATGAACATTAAAGATACCTAACTGTTGCATATGTGTCTTACCTAACAATCTACCCAAACAGACTCTGTTACTGCTCCATCTATTTTTATACCTGTTTTTATGCAACAATTAATATTTTCTCGAACATACAATGCAACTCCTTCCCCCTTCCCATTACATCTATCCACATTGAACAACTTAAATCCCTGAATATTACACTCAGCAGTCATATCCCGACTCTTTAAATCATACCACGTTTCAGTTAATGCAATGATATCAAAGTTCCCAGCACATGCTACCAAACGTAGTTCATTAATTTTATTTCTTGCACTTCGACTGTTAGCATAAAATACCATCATATGTTTTTTGTTCTGCACATTTTTCCTATTGATCTTTGTTTTTACATAATTCCTGAAATTATCATTACCCAGAGTTACTCCATGACAGTTACTATTTAGATTCTTAATATCAGAGCATAAGTCAATATATCCATACTCATTATTTATCATTTTTAAACCTATACCTCTAACTAATCCTAGTTTAAATTCCTAACAACCCCCTCAACTGAGTTAGCAAGAAAACCCACACCTGCCCTGGATAAGTGAACCCCATCCCTGGCATACATGTCATTTCGGCCATAGAAGTTGTCCCAGTTGTCAATGAATGGTACTGCATTATCCTTACAGTGTTTATCCAGCCAACAATTAATACCAATTGCTCTGGACAACCATTCATTACCAACACCTCTTCTAGGCAAAATCCCACATATAACAGGGTGCCCCCCCCCTTCTTCGTAATTATGTCTATAGCTGTCCTGAACTTTCTAACTAAATCCTCACTTCTACGCTTGCCTACATCATTGCCTCCAGCACTGAGGCAAATAATAGGATTGATACCATTACCGTTCATGATGTTGTCAAGCCGGCTAACAATGTCCTCCATCCCAGCCCCAGGAAAGCATACCCTTTGTCTCCTACTCCTGTCCTTCAAGCAGAATGCCCTATCCATGTATCTAACCTGGCTATTCCCAACAACTACAATATTCTTACCTTCCTTGTTGTTCGTCGTGACGATCCCAGTAGTCGACTCACATTCGTCGGGTAGCACCGAGAATGCGTTGGAGGTTTCCACAAGAGTTTCTACAGCAGTCTCTTTCTTCTTCATCGTTTCTGGCTTTCCATTCGTCTTCTTGATCGTCAACTTCGTCGTCCCCTGCTGTCCAGCCACTGACCACGATCCCTTTTTGACCTGAGGACTCGAAACAGGAGGACTACTACGAATCCTCTTGTTCTCCTCAGTCAATCGCCGTATCTCCATCTTCGCTGCCCTCAATTCTTCCTTAAGCTGCTGGTAAAGTTGCTCGATGGAGGGCATCTTGGTTCAGTCCACGGGAGCACCCAAGACACTTCTTCACAGAGTTAAGTACAGGTCACCACTCAACTAAGTACAGGTCACCACTGAGTTAAGTACAGGTCACCACTGAGTTTAGTACAGGTCACCACTGAGTTTAGTACAGGTCACCACTGTGTTTATTGGGTAGGGCAAATGTTTCGTTAGTGGGATGAATTGTAAAGGACCTGCCGAGCATGGGCCAACAGGCCTGCTGCAGTAATCCTCTTTTCTTATGTTCTTATGTTCTTATAACCTGCATATGGGAGAGAGGAGCTCACGACGACATTTCGGTCAGACTTGGACCATTTACAAAGTCACACTGAGATTTTGTAAATGGTCTTTGTAAATGGTGAAGGAGGTTCTTAGCAGCCTACGTCTCAACAACCACTAACTTGACTAACTTGACTTATACATCAGTAACTTGATGACTTTGCTAAGTTTGGGAAATTAGTATAATTAGTATATGTTACAAAAAACGCGATTCTAAAAGCTTAGAGATTTGTAGATGAATGGTTCAGAGAACCGACATGTTGATAAATATTGAGGAAACGTTTCGCCACACAGTGGCTTCATCAGTCCATACGTAGGAGAAACTTGAAGAACAGGAGGAGAATGAGGTAATCAGTCCCTCAACCATGAGTCGATGTGTTCAGTCCATTAATCTTGAATAGAATACGGCATATGAGTGGAGAAGCAGCTTATAAACCGTTGGCAGGAGAGGTGCAGCAGTCATAGGTGGTGTCACATTTGTTCAATATGGAAGCAGGTCGTGCCCAAGAATTAGGCAAGCGAAGAATTCCTAAGTATTAAGATACCAAGAAGTTGCAGTGTCTGACAGGTTTGTAGATGAATGGTTCAGAGAACCGACATGTTGATAAATTAGACACATGTGCAACTCTTGGGTATCTTTATTGAGGAAACGTTTCGCCACACAGTGGCTTCATCAGTCCATACGTAGGAGAAACTTGAAGAACAGGAGGAGAATGAGGTAATCAGTCCCTCAACCTTGAGTCGATGTGTTCAGTTCATCAATCTTGAATAGAATACGGCATCTTAATACTTAGGAATTCTTCGCTTGCCTAATCCTTGGGCACGACCTACTTCCACATTGAACAAATGTGACACCACCTATGACTGCTGCACCTCTCCTGCCATACGGTTTATAAGCTGCTTCTCCGCTCATATGCCGTATTCTATTCAAGATTGATGGACTGAACACATCGACTCAAGGTTGAGGGACTGATTACCTCTTTCTCCTCCTGTTCTTCAAGTTTCTCCTACGTATGGACTGATGAAGCCACTGTGTGGCGAAACGTTTCCTCAATAAAGATACCCAAGAGTTGCACATGTGTCTTATTTATCAAGCTTAGAGATCTCCAGTGAATACTAGAAAGGACTGCCCTTCTAGCATCCAGCCTGTTACTGGGTTTTCGTAACAAGTAGTCAGTATCCTTGTCCAATTATCCATTAGAATTCAGTATGATTCAATAGTGCTTCAGGATTACAACTGGTAGGCTACTAACTAGAGAAATTAAAATTTAATAAATTTATTAAGTCTAGAGGTATATTATCAAATTAAATTAAATTAAATTAATCACAGTAATCAACAAAATAAGAATAATCACTTCTCTCGTATACAATAGTATTGTGCTGAAAGCACATATCACATTTATAATTCTTAAGTACCGTCTGGTACATTAACATTTAATAAGATATTACAAATATGTACAAGTAAGTTTGTGTATGTGAGTAAGTGCTCTAAGTAGTTCGCTATGTCTCAAGACTCGACTAGACTTAAACAAGTGACTGACAAAGTCCTCAAATAAACTAACTTCTTGACCAACTGGCAGTCAGAACAGACTGCTTGAACAATAAAAAGAATGCTAAGCCCAATAGCAATATAACAAGCAACTGCGACACAGAATCAGGAACATGGAGATAATATAACGACACTAAGTAGGGACCATCAGCAGATCCTCCACAAGTCACCAAACTCCCATACTACTGAATCTAAGTTCAGCATAAGAAAATCCCCGACTGTGATAATACACAGATACCAGTACAAGTTAGGTCAGAAGCTAAAGCTCAGGACCTGAGTTACTCAGAGTGTCTATGAGACACACAACCTCAGTACAACGTTGAAAATCACTAAGTCTATACAATGTTCTGTGAAGAGAGTTCTACAGAACTAACAAGAATAGTGAGACAGACAATCTGTCCGACCACCAAGAGAGTCTAGACCAGATTGAATACTTCAGGTGAGGTGAGGACACCCCCCTCGATCACGTGATAGCTCCGTGGACAGCTGCAGCTCAGAAACAGAAGCCTGCAGTCTAACGAACCACAAGCGATAATTACAGTAGTTAGACAATCAAGACTTGAACTGAGCACATAATATGTTACATCCTACCTAACCAAAGGAAGCTAAGTCAAATAACAATATAAAGCAATACATTTACGATTTAGCTATTTTCGCAAATACAAGCAATATAAAATTATATGAAAAGGAAATAATTATATATATACATATTAATCATTGCAACCCATTCAGGGGTTGCAACACCCCCCCCAACACGACAAACGGTCACACTAGGAGTTGCATTAATGTCTTTCACATTATTACTGATTACTCATGATACTTTAATAACAATATAATATAAACATTAATCAGAGTCACTCTTGTGCCAAGCACCTCTATAATTTCACAGTGTCTATACACTAAGATATGCCTCTAGTACTAGGGCAGTACACAATATCGTATCTCCGCATACTCATGGTTATGTACATCAGTGTAGAGACAGGATAGCGCAGACAAGTATAATAGTCTTGTGCTATAGCCAGGAGACAGCATTCCACTCTTAAGTAGTGGTTGTGGAATGCCATGCAGTATGGACATCTGAGTATTAAACAGCTTAAGGTGTGTAGTGAGGGGGGAGGGGGTCTGCGACAGGACAGTGTTCTGCCAAGCAATAACATCGCCCACACCACACTACCCACTCATCACTCAGCTTATGTCTCCTCCTCATACACATCACTACTGTGAATATATAAATATAATAATTAGACATGACATGAGAATACATAGTTAATATGGGCTGGAGGGATTACGTTACATTACTGAATTTTGACATGGCAAGTAACAAAAGGTATTTGGGCATAAAATTACGTAAATTTTAAATGGGGAAGTGCTCAAATACACGTCAAAATGTTCCAAGGACACCACAAGAGCTAGAGCCTCTTTCTCAATAGTGGCATAATTTTTCTGGTGTCATTTGAGCTTAGATGAATAGTAACATATAGGATGGAGAATAACAGTGGATGTTGACTGTTGGAGCAGCACAGCGCCCACTGCATAACACTCGCATCTATACGTAAAAAGAAGGGAAGATTGAAATTAGGACTCAACACTGGAGCAGAGGAAAGCAGATGCTTCAACCTTTTGAACGAGTCTGAACAATGTCTAGTCCAGATGAAGTGAACTTTGCTACTAGTGAACATAGTGAGAGGTGTAGGTGGAGGTGTGTGTGCTGGCTTGTCTGTCACTTGACACACGTGGCAACGTCGCACATGATCAGCTACTGTTTCCTTCATTTTTGGCCAAGTAAAATGTTTTGCCATTTTACCGAGTGTCTTCTTGACACCCAAATGTCCTCCAATGGACTATTGTGAGCAAAATCAATAGCTTGTTCACGAAATGTAACTGGTAACACTACGAGATGCTTGACTGTGGTGGAAACACTATCAGCAGACAACTTACATGTATTTTTCTCCATCAGTACACCATTACTATAATAGTAACAATTATCGAGATCCTTTGCTTCACTCTCAGTAACTGCTATATCTCTCAGTCTTTCCAGTGACTGATCAACAAACTGATCCTTGATTAAATCATCATGAGTTAGAAATTTAACGTCAGTTGTGTCCTGACTAGGTTGATGACCAGGGTGAGTTGGTGTTAATGATCCTGGGCGCAGAGCGTCACTAAACAACATATTCAAGCCCAAATCATTGTCATCCACTAACTCAACAGGAGACAAGGATGGTTGTTGTATCTTTGACATAGCTCTAGTAATTGCGCTGAGAGGAAATAAAATAGGTTTCTCTTTACAAGCTTCAATGGCATAATTATTATCAGTGTTATTATCAATCACAAGTGGTTCTTTACATATACCAGCATGAAGGATATCGTTCCCTATCAACAAGTCTACTGACCTGGTGGGAAATATACCACTGGATATACCCACTGAAATATAACCAGTATAATAGCTTGTTTCAATGTAAACTTTGTGCAAAGGTACTTTTATAACAGTCCCACCATAGGCTTCTAACAATACATCTATCTTGCAATAGGTATCATCAGTTATGGGCAGTACATCTTCTCTTAATAACGTGAGATAACTGCCAGTGTCTCTGAAAGTATTTATTTCAGTCAGATGTGATTCGTCAAATCCTACTTTACCTCTCGAAAAGTAAGGACTCATCGCTGAACGAATCTTTTCGTCAGATGCACTTTCTGACGCTAGTCATCTGTCCTGAGTAATATTATCTAAAACAGTAGGATCAGAGGTATTACTAGGATTTTGATGCCTTTGTTGCTCGGAAGAGAATACGACTTGAGTGGGGGCGTCCGCCGCACGACTGTTTCTCGTATCTCTTTCTAACTTATAGCAATACTCTCTAGCATGTCCTTTTCTGTTACAATAGTTACATTTAACTTTCTTCTTCTCGATATCAGATTTCTGTCTAGCCACAGAGATAGATTCAAGATTATGTGTTTTCCTGGTAAAGGTACAAGAAGTTACAGTAGTAGATACATCAGGCCGGCAATGAGTAGCTGATTTAGGTTGCCAACTTCTAGGACAATTTTTAGTTACCTTGTTTCATTTGTTTTAGTATGTACAAGTTTGTGAGAAATCTCGTAATTGTCTGCTAATGCTGCAGTTTCCAGAATATACAAGGTAGTATGATCGATCAGATATTCTTGTATGTCAGCAGACATACAGTTGTTAAACTCTTCATGTAGTAACAACTGAACAAGGCTGTCGTAGTTGTTACATTTTGCAGATCTACACCACCTCTCAAATGCAACTTTTTTCTCATGAGCAAACTCTACACAAGTTTGATCTGGTCGTCGTTGTAACGTACGAAATGCGCTTTGATAACTTACAGGCAACAAGTTATGTCTCTAGAATAGTTTGCTTGACAGCATCATAACTAATGTACTTGGCAAATGGTAAAGCAGCAGTACAAGTTTGAGCTCTTCCTGTCAAAGCTGTGTGCGACAAGGTAGCCCAGTGCTTACGTGGCCAGTTCATAGCACGTGCTGGTTCTCAAACACATCAAAATAGGTGTCTAAGTCACTTTCAAAAAACTTAGGAACCATGGATGCAGCTTGCTGCACATTAAATGTGTCCTGTGATCTATCAGTTTGTTGTCTTCCAAGACGAACATTTTCTCTCTGGAAATCTGTGCCTCTATTTGTGCAGTCTGCAACATAATGAGGCGTTCAAACCTCTCAAACTGTTCCTGAGAGATAGGACCAGTGGGTAATGAAGGAATAGGGAAATTAACGTGGTCTGGACGGTCCTTAGGTCGGACACTTCGTCCAGCCGTCTCTTGAGAGTCTAGATCTGGTCTAGGATAAGTAGATACAGGTGTAGCATACACTGTACTAGTATGGGGCTGAGTCATACTATCAGTTAGGAGGGAAGGCATGAGCGAGAACTGAGCTACACTAGGCTCAGGCACTAGGCCTTAGTTGCTCTTTCCTCTACGTCATCAAATAGAGTCATACATCCTAATTGTGACACTAGGCTTTCTGAATCTGAATCATAATCAGACATCTCTGTATGAGCAGGAAACAATATATCTTTAATTAACGCTCTGACAGTTTCTGCGGTGTAATTCCTGTTATACGTCACACAGAGATATTTGGCTACTTGCCAACACGTCTGAAGTTTTAATGTACTCCACTCAGACAAAGTCAGAGTATCAATTAACTGTTTCACTTTAGCATACATCACGAAAATAAATGTACTTCGAGAGAGTGATTATGGGAAACTATAATCCTGATAGGAATTTTAGTGTTGGTTGTCTTAGAGTTAGAGCTCTTAAATATTATTTCCATCTCCTTGGATCAAGAGACTCAGTCAGGTAAATACATCCACCTGGTATGTTGTACAAGACTAAACTCAAAGTACTCAAAGTGTTTGAACATAGAGTTACTAGTATGTCAAACTGTACAATTTCTCCAACACCTTGGATCAAGAGCATCCCGGACAGGCCCCCATTTGTTACAAAAAACGCGATTCTAAAAGCTTAGAGATCTCCAGTGAATACTAGAAAGGACTGCCCTTCTAGCATCCAGCCTGTTACTGGGTTTTCCTAACAAGTAGTCAGTATCCTTGTCCAATTATCCATTAGAATTCAGTATGATTCAATAGTGCTTCAGGATTACAACTGGTAGGCTACTAACTAGAGAAATTAAAATTTAATAAATTTATTAAGTCTAGAGGTATATTATCAAATTAAATTAAATTAAATTAATCACAGTAATCAACAAAATAAGAATAATCACTTCTCTCGTATACAATAGTATTGTGCAGAAAGCACATATCACATTTATAATTCTTAAGTACCGTCTGGTACATTAACATTTAATAAGATATTACAAATATGTACAAGTAAGTTTGTGTATGTGAGTAAGTGCTCTAAGTAGCTCGCTATGTCTCAAGACTCGACTAGACTTAAACAAGTGACTGACAAAGTCCTCAAATAAACTAACTTCTCGACCAACTGGCAGTCAGAACAGACTGCTTGAACAATAAAAAGAATGCTAAGCCCCATAGCAATATAACAAACAACTGCGACACAGAATCAGGAACAAGGAGATAATATAACTACACTAAGTAGGGACCATCAGCAGATCCTCCACAAGTCACCAAACTCCCATACTACTGAATCTAAGTTCAGCATAAGAAAATCCCCGACTGTGATAATACACAGATACCAGTACAAGTTAGGTCAGAAGCTACAGCTCAGGACCTGAGTTACTCAGAGTGTCTATGAGACACACAACCTCAGTACAACGTTGAAAATCACTAAGTCTATACAATGTTCTGTGAAGAGAGTTCTACAGAACTAACAAGAATAATGAGACAGACAATCTGTCCGACCACCAAGAGAGTCTAGACCAGACTGAATACTTCAGGCGAGGTGAGGACACCCCCCCCTCGATCACGTGATAGCTCCGTGGACAGCTGCAGCTCAGAAACAGAAGCCGGCAGTCTAACGAGCCACAAGCGATAATTACAGTAGTTAGACAATCAAGACTTGAACTGAGCACACAATATGTTACATCCTACCTAACCAAAGGAAGCTAAGTCAAATAACAATATAAAGCAATACATTTATGATTTAGCTATTATCGCAAATACAAGCAATATAAAATTATATGAAAAGGTAATAATTATATATATACATATTAATCATTGCAACCCATTCAGGGGTTGCAACAGTATAGTAATCTGTTGGCCTTGTTGCGCACACTAAGGCACTGCTGTCTTGGCTTTAGATTTCTGCTTACCATGACTCCCAAGTCTTTTTCACATTGATCATACAGAATGTGAAAAAGACTTGGGAGTCATGGTAAGCAGAAATCTAAAGCCAAGACAACAGTGCCTTGTTGTATGCAGGCATTCCTTGTGTCGTCAGACCTGCTTGCGTATTGGTGTTCTGAAATACGTGTTTGGAGGTCCCTTGATGTTTCGCCCACGTATAACTTGTTGCAGTCATTACAAGGGAACAGGTATTTTCCAAACTCCACTATCCTCGTCACTTCATCAGAGACTGCAGACGGCGAGCACTAAACATCTTCAACACACCCAGAGAAGACACTGCCGAGAAGAGATACATAGTCCTTCCCACCAACTCCATTGCCAAACATGTTTCCAACATCTTTGCCAAAACATCATTCCAAGTATCTACCTCCACAACCACGACCATCAAGGACATCACCAGTAGTAGGCAGGACAAGCCTCCATCCTCTGCAGGGGTATACATAATCCCTTGTAATGACTGCAACAGAAACTCAAGACTTATCGCCACAGAAGACAACACTCAATACCGAAGAATCCTGGAATCATCACTTATTTCTATATCCGACAACTTCAACCAGAATAGTGGCTTCTATAACATAGCTGAACCACTTGCCAAGAAACTTCTTCATCGCTATCCCACATAAGAACACTGTAGAAGGTCTGCTCACAAACTTGTCCAGTCTCCTTTCCAAGCTACCCAAGTTTTTAGACTCTACAACCCAACTCGGTACATCATCAGATGCAGCATTCTTCACCTGACCTCAGCCGGACTATAAATACTCGCGTTCCTTCCACCCCAGGTGTATGTTGAGAGTAGTGTTTGGGCGAGCATAGGTGGTGAAAAAGATAAAGGGGCCAAGGTGGGTGTGTATTCTGACCGCAAGACAGTGTTGGTGAATAAAAGGGATTGGGAGAAATTCATGTTTTATGTTGGAATTGACAAGGATGGCAACCCCATCGTGGGGATCATAGGGGGACTGTAGTGCAGTATAACCATAATGGCGGATACATTGAGGGGCTTTGAGGCAGGTACTGTTTAGCAAAACAATATCTGGCCTCTCTGCTTCAAGGAGCTCGGCCAGTAGGTGTCTAATTGTAAAGTAAGAACGTACGTTGAACTGAATCGCCTTAAACGTGATTTAATGGTTTCGTCTTAGCAAAGTTAATGTCGGGGGAGGAGTTTGGATTAAAGCCCGTGATAGTGGTGCCATCAGTGGATGTGTGTTTGTAGGTGCTACGGACCCGTTTCCTGGAGGGGGAGGAAGAGATGGATCTGTTTTTATGTTCTTTGGTCTGTCCGTTAGAAGTTGGGGTAGGTTTAGGTTTGAGTGGATTTTGTCTGGAGGAGGTGGAGTTGGACCTGGATGAGGTTTTGGTTGTGGTGGAGTGGGCGAAGGTGGATGCAGAGGAAGTGGAAGTTTTGGTAAGCTGTGAGGAAGTGGAAGCTTTGGAAGGGGATGAAGTGGGTAAGGAAGTGGGGGGAGGGGTGGTCGTAGCAGTAGCAGTAGGGGTGTTGGTGGGAGGTGTAGAAGTAGTGAAGAGAGGTAGTGGAGGAGGAGAGCTGGTGGGAGTAGGAAGTGGGGGGGTGGGAGAGAGGAAGGAGGGAGAGGTTGTAGGAGGCTTGGAAGAGAAGCAGGAAGGAGGGATAATTAAAGAGGGAAGATTGTTAGCAGACAAGATTAGGTTAAGGACATGTGAGTAGTCTGATTGGTAAGCTTGTGAGATTACCATCGCAGAGTGGGCAGCAGTGGCAAGTTGACAGTTAGTTTTGTAGTCTAGTGTGGGTGTAGAAGGAGAAGTGCTTGTAGTCTGTGTGTTGGTGTTTGATGTGTGTAGAGTAGAAGAGGTAGACCAAGTGCGTGGGGAGGCCCAGGCATTGGGGGTAGGGGAGGGAGGTGTGGAAGGGGAGGGAGGTAAGGAAGGGGAGGGAGGAGCAGGGAAGGGGTTGGGTAGGGAGGGAGGTTGGTTTGCTCTGAGGGAGGAGAGAATGTGCTTTCTAGAAGGGCAGGAATTTGCAACTGCAGTGTGTGACCCGCCGCAGTTAGAACATTTAAGGGGGAGGTTGCAAGTATTCCAGAAGTGGCCAGTTGCTGAACATCTGGAGCAGACTTGTGTAGATGTGCATGTGTTTTTGTCGTGGCCGAATTTGTAGCATTTAAGACATTGTGTGATTGGGTGGAAGTTCGGAGTGAAGAGAGCGTTTGGAGGAATGCGGATGGTCTTGGCAAAGATTCCTTGACTGAAGAGTGTAGAGGCGTCAGCAGGAGTAGAACAGCGTATTTTGAGAATGGTAGAGTTTTCTGGTCTGTAAATATCGTCAACAGAGACTTTGTTCTTAGTACTGATATCTTTTATTAAGTCTTCTTTGTCTGTGTCATAGGCTGTCAGGAGAGAGTAGTCTACGTGTTTAGCAATGACTGTGCTTTTGGCACGGTGCTCAGGAGTCCAAATAATGGTGAAGCCTGCGTTGAGAAGTTTTTGTCTGGTATCGCTTGAGGTGTACGCTTCGTAGGAATGTTTGTCAAGAAGGAGTTTGAAGCCTGAGTTGGTTTTGAAGACTTTAAGTTGAGGTGCACCAGTGATCTGATATAATAAATTTTCCGGACAGATAGTGGCATCAGGATTAGAAAATTTGAGGTTTAGCGAGAAGGAATTGGATTTAGTAGAAGCAGAGGCAGGTGTGGGAGGTTGGGGGAGAGTGGAAGGGGGGTGGGAGGTGGAAGGCAACGAAGGCATCGTCTAATTACGAAAAGATGTAATTGGAGGTGACAATCGGCCAAAAAGTGAGAGTACTCAGCTAGGCAAGTACGTGTAAGTAGACACACGTACTTGCCTGGCGCAGGACACTGAGGAGGTGAACTGTAGCTTGATGGAGCACTGTATATCCTGAGTGGTGGCGAGACTGGCTGTATGGCGTGCAGTCAACAGGCGAAGAGAATTCAGGCAGCAAGAGGCTTCCTGCCCTTCGGTCGGCAACCACCGACGCACCAATCCTGATGGTGGAGAGGAAGACGAAGGTCCAGCAAGCACTACTCAAAGCACTACTCAACACGGGGTAATTTCGAGAGAGGCGAGATCGTCGATGTGTTAGGTAAGCACACGTCACCACTCGAGCTAAGTCTCTCCAGATTTTTGCTAAACAGTAGTCTTCAACTAAAACATGAATTTCTCCCAATCCCTTTTATTCACCAACACTGTCTTGCGGTCAGAATACACACCCACCTTGGCCCCTTTATCTTTTTCACCAATGCTCGCCCAAACACTACTCTCAACATACACGACCTCTCCTTAGTCTTCAACTACACCAACACACCAACTTACCTACTAGCTGACATGAATGCCAAACACACTGCCTTTCATCACACCAGTAACAACCAACTTGGTCACCAATTACTCAACTTCACAAACCATAAACACCTAATTCATCTTGGCCCAGACTTCAATACCTTCTTCAACCACACGGGCCAAGGCAAACCAGACATCATTCTGGCAAACCGAGCCAGCTCTCTATTTCAACATTACATCTCACCTGGCCCTATTACAGGCTCTGATCACATCCCAGTCATCTTACACATCTCCTCCAACCCTATCCTCATTCCAACCACACCTTCATTCTCCTACAAGAACGCTGACTGGGATGCTTTCAAACAACACATAGACAATATTAACCTCACCTATGACTACAACAACAAACCTATCTCTGACATCGATACTCAACTTGATCTCATCCAGGACACCATTACACAAGCAGCCAACATCGCAATACCAAAGAAAACTCACACCACTCGTTATTCCTTCAAACCGTCACTCAGAACAAGAAGACTAATTATCTGCTACCACAACCGCTTCCTCTACAACACACATAGATTTAATCAAGTCCGATTAGATCTCACTTACCTTAGAAACAACATTTTACACAGCCTAGACCAAGACCACAACAATCACTGGTCACGACTAATACAACAAGCGGACAGGCAGCGTGTTAAAAACACTAAAGCCTTCTGGAACTTTATCAAAAAAATCAGAGGCACTACTCCCACCAACAAATTCAAACACATCACCCACAACAACACACACATCTCAGACCCACAGGCTGCTACCAACATCTTCAAACACATCTGGGAGAACATCTTCCACGCTCACCCACCTCACCCTAACGTTATTCAACACATTCAGAACATAGAACACTGGAACACTGCACACACACAAGAAACAACACCAGACAGCCACATACATCTAGACACTCTTACCTCCTCCCAAGAACTCGACACTCCTTTCACCAACACAGACATTAAAACTCTCCTCAGACACCTTCCTCCAAAGGCTCCTGGTGCCTCTGGCCTAAACCATATTATCCTGAAACACCTTCCTGACTCTATCATTACTGCCTACACAAACCTCCTCAATGCCTCCCTTGCCTCTGGATACTTCCCTTCCCTCTTCAAAGCTGCTACTGCTATCCTCCTTCCTAAACCCAATAAAGACCACTCTGACCCTAGAAACTATCGCCCTATCAGCCTCCTCGAAACTTTAGGAAAACTCTTTGAAAAACTCATTAATCATCGCCTTCGCAGATACCTGGAACATAATTCTCTACTTTCAGATGGCCAGTTTGGCTTCAGAACACACAGATCCACACAGGATGCCATTAACATCATTCTCAACTACATCCACATAAACACAAAACAAAGAAACAGGACAGCCCTGGTTGCAAAAGACGTTGAAAAAGCTTTTGACACTGTGTGGCACGAGGGGCTCAAGTACAAACTCTGCACTAACTTCAACCTGCCTCTCAATACTCGTAAACTCCTCTGCAACTTCCTAGACGGCCGTACCATGAGAATCAAATTCCAAGGCTGTTACTCTGACTACTTCACACTAAATGCTGGAGTACCCCAGGGATCTGTCCTTTCCCCTACCCTCTACATTTTATACACTAACGACATTCCAACACCTATATACCACAACTCCATCACACTAGCCTATGCAGACGACATTACACAACTTATCACTCATGCCAATATAGATACACTCACACACAAAACACAAAATGAGGTTGACAGGATAGCCATCTGGGAACAAAAATGGAGGATCAAAACCAATGCAGCAAAATCCAGCATTACGTATTTTAACTACAGGAAACGTGATCCTCCATTACCTGTCGAACTCAGAACAGCTGACACCCGCACTTACTTCCCTATCACACAATCTGTCACTGTCCTTGGCGTTAATCTTGACTACCTTCTTCGTTTACACGGACACATTCACTCAAGGCATGCAATAGCTAGTAAGGCCCTTGCGGGCCTCTACAAGCTGAAACATGCCTCTCAACGCACCAAACTACACCTCTACAAATCCCTAATACGTCCTCTGATAACTTACTCTCCTCTAGCCCTCTCTCTTGCAGCAAAAACAAACTTACTTAAACTGCAGCGTGTCCAGAACAAGGCGCTGCGCTGGGTGCTTGATGTCAGATGGGAGGACTTCGCCACAAGCGAGTCTCTCCATGCCCAGTTAGACGTCCCTGCGCTGAATCTGTACTGGAAGAGGCTCAGTGACAGACAGATAGACAAACTTGAGACACGACATGACTACTGGACCTCTCTCCTTGACGAAGACATTCGCAGACCCACAAACCAACACAACCTTTTCTACTCCTTGCATGATCCTGCTCCTAACCCTACTTACAAATAACCTTGGATCCGCTGACAGGTACCTTCTAAGACAGGTACCATTCTCTGACCCACGTTCGCCTTAGCTTTTTTGGGTTAAGACATGACTCAGTTCTGCACTCCTCTCTAGCTCTCGCAAGTCCCTTACTCCCAGCTCACCCCACCGGAGTCCCAACAGAAGAACCGGAATTTCTCTTTTCAATATCTGTCCCACGATCGCCTTTGCTGCTGGGTTAAGCCCTGGCTCTATTTCTACGACTAAGAACACTCCTCTCCAGCACTATTCTTCGTCTGTCCCGTCTTCCCCGCTCATCCCATTTGGGATCTTACCTGAACTTTCGTTCGTTCGTTCGTACACCATATATCATGACCTGCTTCATGTACACCATATATCATGACCTGCTGCATGTACACCTTATATCACGACCTTCTGCATGTACACCATATATAATGACCTCCTACATGTACACCATATATCATGACCTTCTGCATGTACACCATATATCATGACATTCTACATGTACACCATATATCATGACCTTCTGCATGTACACCATATATCATGACCTGCTGCATGTACACCATATATATTGACCTGCTGCATGTACACCATATATCATGACCTGCTGCATGTACACCATATATCATGACCTGCTGCATGTACACCTTATATCACGACCTTCTGCATGTACACCATATATAATGACCTCCTACATGTACACCATATATCATGACCTTCTGCATGTACACCATATATCATGACATTCTGCTTGTACACCATATATCATGACCTGCATGTACATCATATATCATGACCTTCTGCATGTACACCATATATCACGACCTTCTGCATGTACACCATATATCACGACCTGCATGTACACCATATATCATGACCTCCTGCATGTACACCATATATCATGACCTGCATATATACCATATATCATGACCTGCATATTCACCATATTTCGTGACCTAGTGTATGTACACCATATATCATGACCTGCATGTACTTCATATATCATGACCTCCTGCATGTACACCATATATCATGACCTCCTGCATGTACACCATATATCATGACCTGCTGCATGTACACCATATATCACGACCTTCTGCTGTGATGTAGTCCAGCTGGGCTTGTGAGGTCTCTGGGGAGACCTAATTTGACCAATTATATGGTCACACCTTGCCTTGGCAGGCGTCTGTAGCCACGCCCACGTCTGAGGTCTTTTGTTCTTGACGCCTCAGACCTAGGCGTCAGGTCGCAACACGTGGTTGTGGAGGGTGCTTGGACCACCATAAAAGCCCAAGGAAGAGCATGATCGAGAGATTCGGGCAGAGCTCTGGCCTGGGTGCAGAGCTCTGAGCAGAGATTCGAGCGGAGCTGCTGCTGGGGTGCAGAGCTCCTGAGCAGAGACTTCGAGCGGAGCTGCTGCTGGGGTGCAGGGCTCGGGAGAAGGCTGCTGAAGTCTCTGGAGGAGACTGTTGGAGGCACTGGGCAGAGTACTGGCTTGGCGTCGTACTCGTGCTGTGTAGGTCTTGGGACCTGTGGCTTCCTGTAGTGAACTGCCCTCTGAACTATATTGTAAGTTACATTCATTTTGGTCAAGTTGATTGTGTTCCCTGTCTCACTGCTTATGTGTACCATCCCATTTATCTAAACCACAATAATGTTCTGTTCCCAAATATATTATTGTACAAAGACTTAATAATAAACTGTGTTTGAGTAGAATAGTAATATTCACTGCCCACCGTTATTTATTCTTTTTTCTTATATTTTATTATGTTTATATGAGTGAAGAATGGGCGAGGCATATGTTAGTGAGTAGTGTAGAGTTAATGAGAGTGTCGTGGTGGTCACCACTGACCTGTCATTACCTACCTACCTCCGCTAATCATCTCACTCCTACCACCTCGCCTGCCTCGCCCCTGCCTACGATACCCCCTACTCCGCTTATTCCCGCAATCATTACCCCCCTACATGACATGGTGTCTAAGCGGTGGTGGTTCTTATTATTTTTATAGTAGGAACCAGTCCCATGTGCTTTATTTTTGACTGCTCGGTTATACTTGTTATGCTACTATTTGCTACCATTTTTTTTTCTTGTGTGTGTAAAATCTAAAGTGAATATCTGTATATTATAATCCTAGTAACCTTAACTGTCCTTTTTTGACGGTGGGTCTGAATAATTGTTTGGTTGTATTATTATATTTGGTGGAGTTGGTTGTTGGTTTGAGATAAATGGTGGAGAATATCAGTGTTTGGGTGAGACTTTTGGGGGAAGCAATTACTGGCCGAAATTGAATATTTACAGAGGAATGAGAAGTCACCCAGCCCGCCTTGGAAGACTTACCCACAACTGTCACCCATTGAAGAGTTGCCTATGATTGCTGTCCACCTGATGTGCCCAGTCACCCAGCTGATATGCCCAGTCACCCAGCTGATGTGCCCCAGTAGATGTATTGCTGCCCTGGTCTGTCATCCAGTGTAGTGGGTGTGTCTGCGTCACCCAGCCTCTGTGACCATCACCCACGGACCGCCAGTTACTCGCAGTTGCCAGGGATGGGTGACCGCACCTGCTGTTGATGACCTGAAGTGACCTCACCTCACCTCAAGCAACTGACCATAGCCTGCTACGGCTGATGTCGGCTGCTGTGATGCTGCTGAGATGCTGCAGCCGTGCTGAGATGCTGGGACCGTGCTGCGATGCTGTAGCCATGCTGGGATGCTGTGGCCGTGCTGTGTGCTGCTGTGATATGACCGTGCTGCGATGCTGTAGCCATGCTGCGATGCTGTGGCCGTGCTGTGTGCTGCTGTGATACGGCCGTGCTGTGATGTTGAGATGCTGCGGTCGTGCGGTGATGTTGACATGCTGCGGCCGTGCTGTGATGCTGGGACCGTGCTGCGATGCTGTGGCCGTGCTGTGTGCTGCTGTGATATGGCCGTGCTGCGATGCTGCCTAGCTCAAAAGGAGGAGATGGCGGTGATGCTGCAGTGGTGTGTGAGGGATTCTGGCTGGTGTGCCAGGACAGGAGAATCTACTATGAAGGAGTTGCCATCCTCGGAGATGTGGAAGGACGTGAGCCGCGGAGATGGACTCCAGCTGCTGGGACCAGCCTGCTTTCAAGGGCGGCATGGAGGTGTGTCCTGCCTTGCTGGTCGACCTGTGCGACAGGTATGCGGGGATGCCCTGCCAGCCATGAGAGACAATTAAGAGTGTGAGATGTCCCCAGCCTACTTTGACTTGCCAGAAGTGTTAGTGTTACCTGTGTGAAATAAGGTGACCTTGAAAACGGTCCAGTGATTATGGCCGCCTTGTTTTTTTGAGGCCAGTGAATCCTAGTAGTGGCATAGGATAATGGAGGGTCTTAGCTGCGATGCCTGCCCTGTCTCGATTTTCAGATGTTGTAGTGTGCATGTGAAGTGTGCCGAAAATGCGACCTTGGTGGTCGTGAAGTGGTTCAGTTGCAGTTACTTGAAAGAATGCAACCCGTTGGAGCAGTTTTCCACGCCATAGAAGCCTAGAGAGGTTTGGCCCAATGGTTAACGTGCGAGGGTGACTAGCATTGGCTAGTGCATTTCTAGTAGAAGTAGGGAAGGCACTGGAGCCCGATAGTTAGGTTTAAGGAGAAATGACGGGTAAGGAGGCTTTGCACCAGAGAGCGACTATTATGCTGGTCAACTGCCAGGTGTACTGATTATGCTGCCTTGTGGTAGTTGAAGAGGTTGAGGGAAATATAATTGTATTATGTATAATTTTGTCTTTGTATTGTAATAGATTTAAGGGATAAGGATTAAAATAGTCTAATAACTAGGACAAATTGTCCTAGTTCTCAGATATTTTAAATTGGGGGAGAAAGGGGGATGTGATGTAGTCCAGCTGGGCTTGTGAGGTCTCTGGGGAGACCTAATTTGACCAATTATATGGTCACACCTTGCCTTGGCAGGCGTCTGTAGCCACGCCCACGTCTGAGGTCTTTTGTTCTTGACGCCTCAGACCTAGGCGTCAGGTCGCAACACGTGGTTGTGGAGGGTGCTTGGACCACCATAAAAGCCCAAGGAAGAGCATGATCGAGAGATTCGGGCAGAGCTCTGGCCTGGGTGCAGAGCTCTGAGCAGAGATTCGAGCGGAGCTGCTGCTGGGGTGCAGAGCTCCTGAGCAGAGACTTCGAGCGGAGCTGCTGCTGGGGTGCAGGGCTCGGGAGAAGGCTGCTGAAGTCTCTGGAGGAGACTGTTGGAGGCACTGGGCAGAGTACTGGCTTGGCGTCGTACTCGTGCTGTGTAGGTCTTGGGACCTGTGGCTTCCTGTAGTGAACTGCCCTCTGAACTATATTGTAAGTTACATTCATTTTGGTCAAGTTGATTGTGTTCCCTGTCTCACTGCTTATGTGTACCATCCCATTTATCTAAACCACAATAATGTTCTGTTCCCAAATATATTATTGTACAAAGACTTAATAATAAACTGTGTTTGAGTAGAATAATAATATTCACTGTCCCCGTTATTTACTCATTTCTCCATTTATGTTTAGTTAAAGTAGTGAGAGGGTGAGTAGTGTGGAGTGGAGTGTAGAGTAATGAGAGGTGAAGATGTAGTCACCAGTGACCTCACATTACCTACCTACCTCCGCACTCATCCCTCCTACTGCCTCGCCTGTCCCCTACCTACTAACTCCCCCCTCTTACCCCCATATTCCCCTAATCATTACCCCCCTACATGACACTGCATGTACACCATATATGATGACCTGCTGCATGTACACCATATATCATGACCTGCTGCATGTACACCATATATCATGACCTGCTGCATGTACACCATATATCATGTCCTCCTGCATGTACACCATATATCATGACCTGCTGCATGTACACCATATATCATGACCTTCTGCATGTACACCATATATCATGACCTACAGCATGTACACCATATATCATGACCTGCTGCATGTACACCATATATCACGACCTTCTGCATGTACACCATATATCTTGACCTGCTGCATGTACACCATATATCATAACCTACTGCATGTACACCATATATCTTGACCTGCTGCATGTACACCATATATCATAACCTACTGCATGTACACCATATATCTTGACCTGCTGCATGTACACCATACATCATGACCTACTGCATCTACATCACATATTATAACCTGCATGTACACCATATATCATGACCTGCATGTGCACCATATATCATGACCTTCTGCATGTACATCATATATCATGACCTCCTGCATGTACACCATATATCATGACCTACTGCAAGTTCATCATATATCTTGACCTGCTGCATGTACACCATATATCATAACCTGCATGTACACCATGTATCGTGACCCCTGCATATGCATTATATATCTTAACCTACTGCATGTACACCATATATCATGACCTCGAGAATATACACCATATATCATGACCTACTGCGTATTCACCATATATCATGGCCTACTGCATGTACACCATATATCATGACCTAATGCATGTACATAATATATCACGACCTCCTGTATGTAGACCATACATCATGACCTCCTACATCTACGTATATATCATGACCTCCTGTATGTAGACCATATATTATGACCTCCTGCATTTACACTATATGTTATGACCTCCTGCATGTACAAAATATATGATGACCTCCTGAATGAACACGATATATCATGACCTGCATGTACACCATATATCATGACCTCCTGAATGTACACCATATATCATGACCTGCATGTACACCATATATCATGACCTCCTGCATGTACACCATATATCATGACCTCCTGCATGTACACCATATATCATGACCTCCTGCATGTACACCATATATCATGACCTGCTGAATGTACGCCATATGTCATAACCTGCATGTACACCGTATGTCATGACCTACTGCAAGTGCATCATATATCATGACATCCTGTATGTACACCATATACCATGACCTACTTCATGTACGCAATATATCATGACCTCCTTCATGTACACAATATATCAAGAACTCCTTCATGTACACCAAGTATCATGACCTACTGCATGTACACCATATATCATGTACACCATATATCATGAGCAGATTTATAATAGTGAAACGTGATAACATCCGCGCGCGCTCGCGCGCGTGTGTGTGTGTTCTTATATAATTGCCTAATTGTGGTTGCAGGGGTCGAATCACAGTTTCTGGCCCCGCCTCTGCACTGGTCGCTGCTAGGTCACTTCACCTGCTCCATGAGCTTTATTATACCTCTTGTTAAAACTGTGTATGGATCCTGCCCCACTCTACATCACTTTTCAGACTATTGCACTTTCTGATAAGTTTATGATTGAAGAAATACTACGTAGAAGTATTTCTTCCTAGAAGTTGAAGACTCATATGAGTCTTCAACTTCTGTGTCCCCTTGTTGCTGTGTCCCCTTGTTGCTGTGTCCCCTTGTTGCTGTGTCCCCTTGTTGCTGTGTCCCATCTCTGGAATATCCTGTCTTTGTCCACCTAGTCAATTCCTCTCAGTATTTTATGTCATCATATCCCCCGTATCTCTCCCGTCGTCCAGTGTCGTCAGGACGATTTCTCTTAACCTCTCCTTGTAGGACATACCCGTTAGCTCCGGGACTAGTCTCGTTGCAAACCTTTGCACTTTCTCTAATTTCTTGTCGTGCTTCGCCAGATGTGGGTTCCAAACTGGTGCTGCATACTCCAATATGGTCCTGACGTACACGGTGTACAGAGTTCGGAACGATTTCTTACTGAGATGTCGGAATGTTATTCTTAGGTTTGCCAGGCACCCATATGCTGCAGCAGTTATTTGGTTGATGTGCACCTCAGGAGATGTGTCCGGTATTATTCTCACCTTAAGATCCTTTTCGTGATGAATGGTGTGAAAAACCGACAAGTTGAAGATTGAGACACTTATGCAACATATGGGAATCTTTATTCAGGAAACGTTTCGCCACACAGTGGTTTCATCAGTCCAATACAATGCAGAAGGTGTAAGGAGAGGAGGAGTTTGAGGTAATCAGTCCCTCAGCCTGGAGTCGATGTGTTCAGTCCATCAATCTTGTAGAATGTACAGCATAGGGCCGTAGACGTGGCTTATATACTGTAGTGAGGTGAGGCGTAGCAGGAGGAGGCGGCGTCATAGTGGTACCATCCACTAGTCGAAGTAGGTCTTCGTCCAAAGGTTGAACAAGTGTTGAAGAATTCTTAGGTCAGTTTTGTCCCCAGGATGCGACCCACACCAGTCGACTAACACCCAGGTACCTGTTTTACTGATAGGTGGAGGAGGACAGCAGGTGTCTTAAGGAAACACGTCTCAATGTTTCCACCCGTACCGGGGATCGAACCATGAGCCTCAGTGTGTGAGCAAGCAATCAGACTCCAGGACACCGATGTAAATAACGTACTAAAAATATCTAACAAAGACAGGACTAGCAACACTGGTTTCAAGTCAGAAAAATTTAGATTTATGGATATAGAGAAGCACTGGTGTGGTGAGTGGTTTAGATGACTGGAACGCCCAAGTAGCGTCACTGAAGCTAAGATTAAGATAAGATTTCGTTCGGATTTTTAACCCCGGAGGGTTAGCCACCCAGGATAACCCAAGAAAGTCAGTGCGTCATCGAGGACTGTCTAACTTATTTCCATTGGGGTCCTTAATCTTGTCCCCCAGGATGCGACCCACACCAGTCGACTAACACCCAGGTACCTATTTGCTGCTAGGTGAACAGGACAACAGGTGTAAGGAAACGTGTCGGAATGTTTCCACCCGCCGGGAATCGAACCCGGGCCCTCCGTGTGTGAAGCGGGAGCTTTAGCCACCAGGCCACCAGGCTAGATAAATAACACCCCTCTGAAGGAGGGGTGTTAATGTTGCAGTTTAAAAACTGTAGTGTAAAGCACCCTTCTGGCAAGACAGTGATGGAGTGAATGATGGTGAAAGTTTTTCTTTTTCGGGCCACCCTGCCTTGGTGGGAATCGGCCAGTGTGATAATAAAAAAAATAAATACATAAGTAGGTGTGTCTGGGTGCTGGGGAAAAACCTCACAGAAAACACTTCACTGGAAAAAAACCAATGCAAAAAAACTTAGTGGAAAAAAATCACCCGAAAAAAAGTCACCAGAAAAAAAAGTCGCCAGAAAAAAAAGTCATTCGAAAATAAGTCACATTTTATTTAAATACCGTAAATAAATTAATAAAACAAAAAAATATTTTAAATCAGTTATTAAGTGAGAGTTGATGTTGCAGAGGTGTGAACTTCACTCACAACTTCACCTTACGATAGCAGGCAACGCAAATGCGATAATAATTATGAACAAGGTGGATTATATTGGAAAAATGAGCATTTTATTAGAAGACAGGGAACTTATGTACATTTTACAGACAAAGAAAAACACGAGAATATTTTATTTACCCAGACATTCCTTCCACCAGGATGTTGACAGTATGTGCAGAGTTGGAAATAAATGGTATAAAATACCGGCACAATGGAAATATAAATACATATGCAGTATAATGTGATCCTTTATTGACAACGTTTCGCCCACACAATGGACTTTTTTTAAGTCACAGACTTGAAAAAGCCCACTGTGTGGGCGAAACGTTGTCAATAAAGGATCACATTATACTGCATATGTGTTTATATTTCCATATACAGAGTTATATAATCATCAGAATAGTAATAATGAGCATTGACAAACAGTTGGGCAAAAATTCTTGTTAGTGGGTTTAGATCTGAGGAGGACTTGCCTAGTATGGGCCAGTAGGCCTGCTGCAGTGTTTGATTTTCCTAATGTTCTTCAGAGAGGAAAGAGCCACTCCATAGTGACTGTTTTATACCTCAGGAGAGACCAGTAAGTTGACAATGTTATAAAATACTGACAAGTTGATGATTAAGATGACGTAATGAGTCCATCAACCTTGGAAACATGAGGACGTCAGGTTCATGGTCTGGAACAATATTCATATCTTTCAGACCATAGATATGAACTCTTCTCCAGGCTGAGGGACTGAACATAAGAACATAAGGAGAAGGAACACTGCAACAGGCCTAATGGCCTATGCGAGGCAGGTCCTATTCTCCCACCGGTTTAAGCCAATGCCTTGACCTACTGAGGTCAGACACGTCACTTAAAGGAGACACATAACTTATGTTCTTACGACTGGGTGTGAGTTGACCTACCAATCATGTTTCAGTAGACCTGCTTCAGAGCTCCTCCTTTCTTATATTATGAGTGGGTGTGAGTTAGACGTGCCTAACATGGGCCAGTAGGTCTGATGCAGTGCTCCACCTTTTAATCTTTTCATTAGTACATTTCCTAAAGAGAAAATAAATAGCAGAACAAGAGTTCATAATAGTCAGTTGTAACTAGTTGAGCAAGTGACCACCTCATATCTCCAAGGTTGATGGACTAATTACATTATCTTCATTTCATTACAACACTCGCTGACTTTGTGTTTGACTGAAGTCTACTGTGTAGGTGACACGTCTCAACAATAAAAATACACAACTGTGCATATGTGTATTAGTCATCAGTGAGTACATATGACTATGCCAGGGAGGGGGAGGGGGGACATAAGGTCAACTTGTCAACTGTCAAGCTCTCACACAACTGTCAAGCTCTCACACAACTGTCAAGCTCTCACACAACTGTCAAGCTCTCACACAACTGTCAAGCTCTCACACAACTGTCAAACTCTCAAACAACTCTTGATGTCAACTGGACAGTTTGCTAGAGCAGTTGTGACCCTTAATAACCTGATCCAGACTATCAGTTGGCTGGTTGAGATAGCATGCCAGTGTCAGGCTGATGAATTCTTAATAAGTTGTAACATACCTTGTGCGTGTCATCCCCCCCTCCCCCACGACCACCCAAGAGCATTCCTCCCCCCGATCCCCGGGGAGCACACCTCCCCCTACCCCCAAAAACACCCCTCCCCGACCCCTAGGAGAATACTTCCCTCCGACCCAAGAGCACCCCTCCCCCAACCCACCAAGAGCACCCCTCTCCCAACCCACCAAGAGCATCCCTCCCCCAACCCACCAAGAGCACCCCTCCCCCAACCCACCAAGAGCATCCCTCCCCCAACCCACCAAGAGCATCCCTCCCCCCACCTCCCCAGAGCACCATAACAGCTGGGAAGATAACATTCATCAAGTGGGTAGCAGCCTGACACCATGACGTAAATTAAAGAAAACCTTGGTAATGTTAGGGTGGCTGCTCTCATACCTTCCCGCCCAGCAGTCACCGGCCAAATATAAAATTAAGTTTATTAGTACATACCTTAATGGCCAACTACCTGCCATAGGGAGCAACAATAAACAAGTACCTGCCATAAGGAGCAACAATAAACAAGTACCTGCCACAAGGAGCAATAATAAACAAGTACCTGCCACAAGGAGCAACAATAAACAAGTACCTGCCACAAGGAGCAATAATAAACAAGTACCTGCCATAAGGAGCAACAATAAACAAGTACCTGCCATAGGGAGCAACAATAAACAAGTACCTGCCATAGGGAGCAACAATAAACAAGTACCTGCCATAGGGAGCAACAATAAACAAGTACCTGCCATAGGGAGCAACAATAAACAAGTACCTGCCATAAGGAGCAATAATAAACAAGTACCTGCCATAGGGAGCAACAATAAACAAGTACCTGCCATAAGGAGCAATAATAAACAAGTACCTGCCATAAGGAGCAACAATAAACAAGTACCTGCCATAGGGAGCAACAATAAACAAGTACCTGCCATAAGGAGCAACAATAAACAAGTACCTGCCATAGGGAGCAATAATAAACAAGTACCTGCCATAAGGAGCAATAATAAACAAGTACCTGCCATAAGGAGCAACAATAAACAAGTACCTGCCATAGGGAGCAATAATAAACAAGTACCTGCCATAGGGAGCAACAATTAACAAGTATCTGCCATAAGGAGCAACAATAAACAAGTACCTGCCATAGGGAGCAACAATAAACAAGTACCTGCCATAGGGAGCAACAATAAACAAGTACCTGCCATAGGGAGCAACAATAAACAAGTACCTGCCATAGGGAGCAACAGTAAACAAGTACCTGCCATAGGGAGCAACAATAAACAAGTACCTGCCATAGGGAGCAACAATTAACAAGTACCTGCCATAGGGAGCAACAATAAACAAGTACCTGCCATAGGGAGCAACAATTAACAAGTACCTGCCATAGGGAGCAACAATAAACAAGTACCTGCCATAGGGAGCAACAATACCTGCCATAGGGAGCAAGTACCTGCCATAGGGAGCAACAATTAATAGGGAGCAAGTACCTGCCATAAGGAGCAACAGTAAACAAGTACCTGCCATAAGGAGCAACAATAAACAAGTACCTGCCATAGGGAGCAACAATAAACAAGTACCTGCCATAAGGAGCAACAATAAACAAGTACCTGCCATAGGGAGCAACAATAAACAAGTACCTGCCATAGGGAGCAACAATTAACAAGTACCTGCCATAAGGAGCAACAATAAACAAGTACCTGCCATAGGGAGCAACAATAAACAAGTACCTGCCATAGGGAGCAACAATTAACAAGTACCTGCCATAAGGAGCAACAATAAACAAGTACCTGCCATAGGGAGCAACAATAAACAAGTACCTGCCATAGGGAGCAACAATTAACAAGTACCTGCCATAAGGAGCAACAGTAAACAAGTACCTGCCATAAGGAGCAACAATAAACAAGTACCTGCCATAGGGAGCAACAATAAACAAGTACCTGCCATAGGGAGCAACAGTAAACAAGTACCTGCCATAAGGAGCAACAATAAACAAGTACCTGCCATAGGGAGCAACAATAAACAAGTACCTGCCATAGGGAGCAACAATAAACAAGTACCTGCCATAAGGAGCAACAATAAACAAGTACCTGCCATAGGGAGCAACAATAAACACTAGGGTTAACATAGGTCAAAAAAAAAGAAAGAAATTAAAGCATATAGCTGAGAAGTACTTGAACAGACAGAAGATTCCCTCCTCAGATGCCTGAAGTAAAGCTGCGTTAACTCTGATCACAGACATCCACCTGTAAGAAAAATGGCCTTAAATAAGCTGGTGTTGACAGTACAGGAATTGTACACAACAATCATGTTTTTATTTTGAATAGTTTCTTGTCACTGTGCAGACCATTTAAATTTTGTTTTGTTGCTGGCGATGGAGGTTAAGGGGCCCACAATGTCAGCAAAATTGTGGTGGAATTTTCTATAACTCCCCGTACGTCATCCCTAGAAATCTTTGGAGAGAAATTCTTCCTGGGATGCTGGATAATTTTGGATGATCAAAATATTAACTGTCTTAAGTACTACTTTCTCCCGACTTCATGACCTAAAAAGGTGGCTGAAGATTGGCCAAAAGAGGACTTACTGAGGTTCGCTGTTAACTTACATTTTCCAAACCTATGAAATGTCCTCGTCCCAGGTGTCAGAAACCACAACTAAATTGCCCAGGAAAGCCTCAGTGCCTATTTGCCCTTTACAAAAAGATAGATCAGTTTTTGGAAAGTGGCTAGCAAATTTCTCATGCTAAAAGGGGTAACTTTATCAGGTAATGTCCTTCTGGAATCACAATGGCAGAGATTTCCATGACTTTGACCTTGTCAGCTAAATGTCTTAGATAATAAGCTTGAGGAGGTCTAACTTGAACACCAATTCAGCCTTACTAAGCAAGTCCACAATGTCATCCATAAGGGACAGTGAGTCAGCATCTGACACTGTGATCTCCATCGCATTACAGTGGTCAGTACATTTCTGAACGCCTCCATCAGGTGTCTTCACATGGGTAATGGGTGAGGCCAACATGAAGATTTTTCTACTAACCCAAATTCCAGTAGGAAATTTACTTCTTGTTGTAGTAGGCTCTGCTTCGTTGGGTTAGTTCAAGGAGAAAGTTTAATAGTTTTAGCTGTGCCAAAATCAACATTGCGAAAACCAAGATTACATATTTTCGGAATGTTCGAAAAAATGTCGGGATAGGACTGCAGAAAGTTTATGAGATGAGCCATTTGTGTTTCCATGAGTCCCGACATAAGAGGATGAATGTTCTTAAGTATATCTGTTAGATAATTTTTGTTTAGACTTCTGGAACATTTTGCAAGGCGTCAGACTAGTCTTTGGGGATTATACATATAGAAGACATGGTCGTTATTAGAGCATGAGTTGGCTTAAAGATTTTTTAAGCTGACTAATGTGGTAATTACCGATTTAAGCTTAGTAAGAGGTGCTACCACACAATTAAGATCTGAGTTTTTCTTCAGAACCTGCATGGGACCAGTAAACCTTACCTGCAAGGTATGGCCATGTACAGATTGCTGGACCAACACTTTTTTTTCCAATGCTATACAAAAGAGGTTTCGATGCCTTTCTATACCTCTGTTTTGTGTTTTCCTAAGGTTATCCTCAGCCATCTGACATACTAGGTATAGTCTTTCCTTTGGATCATACGGAACCTTGGAAGCGTCTTCTCCCAGCTAACACTGCTTGAGTACTTACAGTGGCCTTCCCCCATGTTCTTTATCACTACAATGATTGTGGGGAGAAACTTTTAGGGGCGGAGTGCAAGTTATTTAGAGATCATAAAATTGAAGTTGAAATTTTTTGAAATTTTAGGTTTTCTTGCCAAATAATAGTGCAAAATTCTGGCAACATGTTGATGCAATCAGCTTGTTTCTATCATATTTCTAAGTATGTTTTTTTCAAAAATGTAATTTTTATGTTTTTGCTGCCATCAAGAGGACATTTTGGCAATTAGTGTTTTTATTGTTTTTTTTTTACTCCAAAAATTACTACTTTTATGATTATTTCATTCTAAGCACTCAACATGGCAAGTTTTGTGACGACTAAAGTGAAGAGCACAGAGTTGTTGCTGCTCAGTTGCCTCTGGGTTATCAACAATGATAAGGGTTTGCAACACGCTCACTCTGGGTTATCAACAATGATAGGGGTTTGCAACACGCTCACTCTGGGTTATCAACAATGATAGGGGCTTGCAACACGCTCACTCTGGGTTATCAACAATGATAGGGGTTTGCAACACGCTCACTCTGGGTTATCAACAATGATAGGGGCTTGCAACACGCTCACTCTGGGTTATCACCAATGATAGGGGTTTGCAACACGCTCACTCTGGGTTATCAACAATGAAAGGGGTTTGCAACACGCTCACTCTGGGTTATCAACAATGATAGGGGTTTGCAACACACTCACTCTTGGTTATCAACAATGATAGGGGTTTGCAACACGCTCACTCTGGGTTATCAACAATGATAGGGGTTTGCAACACGCTCACTCTGGGTTATCAACAATGATAGGGGTTTGCAACACTCTCACTCTGGGTTATCAACAATGATAGGGGTTTGCAACACGCTCACTCTGGGTTATCAACAATGAAAGGGGTTTGCAACACACTCACTCTGGGTTATCAACAATGATAGGGGTTTGCAACACGCTCACTCTGGGTTATCAACAATGATAGGGGTTTGCAACACTCTCACTCTGGGTTATCAACAATGATAGGGGTTTGCAACACACTCTGGGTTATCAACAATGATAGGAGTTTGCAACACGCTCACTCTGGGTTATCAACAATGATAGGGGTTTGAAACACTTTCACTCTGGGTTATCAACAATGATAGGGGTTTGCAACACTCTCACTCTGGGTTATCAACAATGATAGGAGTTTGCAACACGCTCACTCTGGGTTATCAACAATGATAGGGGTTTGCAACACTCTCACTCTGGGTTATCAACAATGATAGGGGTTTGCAACACGCTCACTCTGGGTTATCAACAATGATAGGGGTTTGCAACACTCTCACTCTGGGTTATCAACAATGATAGGGGTTTGCAACACGCTCACTCTGGGTTATCAACAATGATAGGGGTTTGCAACACTCTCACTCTGGGTTATCAACAATGATAGGGGTTTGCAACATGCTCACTCTGGGTTATCAACAATGAAAGGGGTTTGCAACACACTCACTCTGGGTTATCAACAATGATAGGGGTTTGCAACACGCTCACTCTGGGTTATCAACAATGATAGGGGTTTGCAACACGCTCACTCTGGGTTATCAACAATGATAGGGGTTTACAACACGCTCACTCTGGGTTATCAACAATGATAGGGGTTTGCAACACGCTCACTCTGGGTTATCAACAATGATAGGGGTTTGCAACACGCTCACTCTGGGTTATCAACAATGATAGGGGTTTGCAACACGCTCACTCTGGGTTATCAACAATGAAAGGGGTTTGCAACACGCTCACTCTGGGTTATCAACAATGATAGGGGTTTGCAACACACTCTGGGTTATCAACAATGATAGGGGTTTGCAACACGCTCACTCTGGGTTATCAACAATGATAGGGGTTTGCAACACGCTCACTCTGGGTTATCAACAATGATAGGGGTTTGAAACACTCTCACTCTGGGTTATCAACAATGATAGGGGTTTGCAACACGCTCACTCTGGGTTATCAACAATGATAGGGGTTTGCAACACTCTCACTCTGGGTTATCAACAATGATAGGGGTTTGCAACACGCTCACTCTGGGTTATCAACAATGATAGGGGTTTGCAACACTCTCACTCTGGGTTATCAACAATGATAGGGGTTTGCAACACGCTCACTCTGGGTTATCAACAATGATAGGGGTTTGCAACACGCTCACTCTGGGTTATCAACAATGATAGGGGTTTGCAACACGCTCACTCTGGGTTATCAACAATGATAGGGGTTTGCAACAAGCTCACTCTGGGTTATCAACAATGATAGGGGTTTGCAACACGCTCACTCTGGGTTATCAACAATGATAGGGGTTTGCAACACGCTCACTCTGGGTTATCAACAATGATAGGGATTTGCAACACGCTCACTCTGGGTTATCAACAATGATAGGGGTTTGCAACACGCTCACTCTGGGTTATCAACAATGATAGGGGTTTGCAACACTCTCACTCTGGGTTATCAACAATGATAGGGGTTTGCAACACGCTCACTCTGGGTTATCAACAATGATAGGGATTTGCAACACGCTCACTCTGGGTTATCAACAATGATAGGGGTTTGCAACACTCTCACTCTGGGTTATCAACAATGATAGGGGTTTGCAACACGCTCACTCTGGGTTATCAACAATGATAGGGGTTTGCAACACTCTCACTCTGGGTTATCAACAATGATAGGGGTTTGCAACACTCTCACTCTGGGTTATCAACAATGATAGGGGTTTGCAACACGCTCACTCTGGGTTATCAACAATGATAGGGGTTTGCAACACACTCTGGGTTATCAACAATGATAGGGGTTTGCAACACACTCACTCTGGGTTATCAACAATGATAGGGGTTAGCAACACGCTCACTCTGGGTTATCAACAATGATAGGGGTTTGCAACACTCTCACTCTGGGTTATCAACAATGATAGGGGTTTGCAACACTCTCACTCTGGGTTATCAACAATGATAGGGGTTTGCAACACGCTCACTCTGGGTTATCAACAATGATAGGGGTTTGCAACACTCTCACTCTGGGTTATCAACAATGATAGGGGTTTGCAACACACTCTGGGTTATCAACAATGATAGGGGTTTGCAACACGCTCACTCTGGGTTATCAACAATGATAGGGGTTTGCAACACACTCAAATTTGATGTTTCATCTCCATAGAGTTTTATAGAAACAAAAATTTGAATAACTCAGGAATAAGTTATTGACATTTGTTTTAATTTTTTTGCAAAGAGTAATAATAGGAGTGTCATGACTTTTTCACACAATATTGATGAATGATGGTTCTATTAATATTCAGAGGTGTTCTGCAACATGTTTTACCATTTTTTTTGACTGACTCTTATTCTCCCAAAAAAGCTCCCCCCCCAAAAAAAAAAAACACACAAATTTCAATTTTTTTTTATAATGCAATCTATTGACATTTCTCGCAAAAAAGTTTGAAATTTAGATAATTTAACTCTTTATCTTTCTTCTGATATTGACTAGAACATTGTACAACTTACCAATTTGTAGGGTAAGGAAGGGTTTTATGATAAATACAATTTTGCAATATCTTGCAATATCTTGCAACTTTGCAACAAGACGTCCATGCAAACATGTGTATAGGATGCAAACTGCTCCTTAATAAGAGCCATCCCAAAGCATTGTTTGTAACAGTTGTCCTGATACTTGAAGAAGTTGAAATTAACACACAGTTCCACTAGATTGATGAAATCTAGAAGAGGTAAAGGGAGGTCGTGGTTTTCAGTGAGTCTCTGTCTCAGAATGTTGATTGCAGCGTCAGTAGGAACGTTGGTAAAGAGGGCTGTGACATCGAAGGAAGCCATGCTTTTGTTTTTGACATTCAGGTTGGAAATTCGGGAGAGAAGGTCACCTGAGTATCGGAATCAGTGCTACTTCAAAGTACCCAGACTTTCCTTCAAAAGGCTCGTAGCATCTTACGAAAATCAGAACAAGGCAAGAAACTACTTAAACTTTTACCAGGTCAACCGAAACCAGCACGCCTGTATGGCCTTCCTAAGACACACAAACCTGGCATCCCACTACGGCCTATCACTTCGGGCATAGGGAGTGCACCACACAGACTAGCCGGCCACCTTGCCAAATACCTTTCAGCGCTTCTGGGCACTATCAGTCAAGCCCACCTCAAACACTCAGGTGACCTTCTCTCCCGAATTTCCAACCTGAATGTCAAAAACAAAAGCATGGCTTCCTTCGATGTCACAGCCCTCTTTACCAACGTTCCTACTGACGCTGCAATCAACATTCTGAGACAGAGGCTCACTGAAAACCACGACCTCCCTTTACCTCTTCTAGATTTCATCAATCTAGTGGAACTGTGTGTTAATTTCAACTTCTTCAAGTATCAGGACAACTGTTACAAACAATGCTTTGGGATGGCAATGGGCAGCCCGCTCAGTGCTGTGCTTGCCAACCTCTTCATGGAAAACTTGGAGACAGAGAAATTCAGCACACTCATTCCCAACACCGTTACCTGGCTAAGATACGTTGATGATATATTGGTTTTCTATCCGAGACGTCTCAATATCCAGGCCCTTCTCAACAAGATCAATGCAGTTGAACCATCAATAAAGTTTACACTTGAACTCGAAAATGATGGCAAACTTCCTTTCCTCGACGTTCTACTGTGCAGATCTCCCGACAGTGACAAACTTCTCTTCAAAGTGTATAGAAAACCTACCAACAAGGACGATCTTATACACTTCTATTCACACCAAGACACCCGCACTAAGAGAGGAGTCCTCATTGGCTTCTTCTTGAGAGCTCTTCGCATCTCCAGCCCTTGTTTTCTAGAAGAAGAATGCACTTACATAACACAAGCCTTTACACGTCTTCAGTTCCCATCTTTCTTCATCCGAAATTGCAGACTCAGACAAACCGCCCATGGAACAGCCCCCTAAACAGTTCATAGTACTCCCATGTGGCGATGTTGCCACGAATACTCGCCGGACACTTGCTATGAGTAACATCAACGTTTCCACCATAAACACATCATCTATCAAAGACCTCACTACGAAACGCAGCCCCACACCTCTAACTTCTACAGCAGGCGTCTACACTATCCCTTGTGGGTTCTGTCTCAAGAAATATGTAGGTGAGACAGGCAGTCCGCCTGAATGAGCATCGAAATGCCTCTACAGAGACTCCAAGGGGCATTTGATGAACTGGAATGAGGCACAACTCGTTCTCACCGAACCAGACCTCAGACGCCGACGGTGCCTAGAAGCCTCACTAATCGCCGTCAACGACACTATAGAACGCAACACTGGAAACTACAAAATTTCAAAAACATTGGCATACATGATACTTAAGCAGCACCAACCCAACAACACAGGAGTCACATGATTTCATCGTCTACCCGTCCTCATCATAGGTAGAGGTTGTTTTGATAAGGACCTGCCTCGCATGGGCCAGTAGGCCTTCTACAGTGTTTCTCCATTCTTATGTTCTTATGACATTCCTCAGGTCACGTGCGTCACATCTCACTCTCCGCCTATATATATAATGTCTTGAACATTAAAATGGAACAATGCTCTTCTCCAGACTGAGGGACTGACCACCTCAAAACTTTAAGGGTGATGGACTGATTACATCGTCTTCAAGTATCTTCTGCTTCTATCAACTTTTCTGTACTCGACTGAAGAAGCCTACTGTGTAGGCGAAACGTTTCGAAATAAAGATACCTAACTGTTGCATATGTGTCTTACCATATAATGTCTTTCTACCTCTGTATGTTAGAAGTGATCAAGGTCCCAGGACCGAAACGTTTTCTAATAAATATGTTATAGTGTTTGCTTACGTGTCTTTCTAAACCAACTAGCTACTTTGTACCATTTCATAAATGTCTTTGACCTGAGCCTTAATAACCTGCTCCAGCCTAACTGCTAGTGGCTGGTCCAAAGGGCATGCCAATGGTGTGTGAGGAACGCCGAATAAATTGGAAGGTAGACGGCCTCTGCGCACGCCACAATGGCAAATATCGTACATCAGTGAGTGTCGCCTCACAACTGGCAACCTCCCGGCAGTTTCAATATTCGAACATCCTCACAAATCAATTTTTACGATAGACTTACAGCCATTTATTATCCACGAGTTATCGTAGGTTATCTCTTCACATATCGTAAAAAAATAATCATGTCCACAAGTCGACCTTCTCTAGACCAGCACTCAGAGACAGCAAGTACTGTATACCACCAGTGGAGACTTTAATATATCTGAGCAGCCTCCTCTCCTACCTCCAGAGTCTTGACCAGTGTTAACACTGGTGCAGACTCTGGAGGTTAACACTGATGAAGACTCTGGAGGTTAACCTCCAGTCTTCACCGCTGTTAACCACCAGTTTTGGCCAGTATTAACCTCAAGGGTCTTCACAAGTGTCTGACAGTTACTATATCACCCACATCAGCTATCATGTAACTTACCTCTACTCCACATGCCCACATACTGTGTTTCTTTTATTAAGTGGGTTCCACTGTATAATAGATTGCTTTCACCACCACCACTATCACTACACCAGTACCACCACTATCACTACACCAGTACCACCACTATCACTACACCAGTACCACCACTATCACTACACCAGTACCACCACTATCACTACACCAGTACCACCACTATCACTATACCAGTACCACCACTATCACTATACCAGTACCACCACTATCACTACACCAGTACCACCACTATCATTACACCAGTACCACCACTATCACTACACCAGTACCACCACTATCATTACACCAGTACCACCACTATCATTACACCAGTACCACCACTATCATTACACCAGTACCACCACTATCATTACACCAGTACCACCACTATCATTACACCAGTACCACCACTATCATTACACCAGTACCACCACTATCATTACACCAGTACCACCACTATCATTACACCAGTACCACCACTATCATTACACCAGTACCACCACTATCATTACACCAGTACCACCACTATCATTACACCAGTACCACCACTATCACTACACCAGTACCACCACTATCACTACACCAGTACCACCACTATCACTATACCAGTACCACCACTATCACTATACCAGTACCACCACTATCACTACACCAGTACCACCACTATCATTACACCAGCACCACCACTACATCACCCTTATACCAGCACCACCACTACATCACCATTACACCAGCACCACCACTACATCACCATTACACCAGCACCACCACTACATCACCATTACACCAGCACCACCACTACATCACCATTACACCAGCACCACCACTATCATTACACCAGCACCACCACTATCATTACACCAGCACCACCACTACATCACCCTTATACCAGCACCACCACTATCATTACACCAGCACCACCACTACATCACCATTACACCAGCACCACCACTATCATTACACCAGCACCACCACTATCATTACACCAGCACCACCACTACATCACCCTTATACCAGCACCACCACTATCATTACACCAGCACCACCACTACATCACCATTACACCAGCACCACCACTATCATTACACCAGCACCACCACTACATCACCATTGCACCAGCACCACCACTACATCACCATTACACCAGCACCACCACTACATCACCATTACACCAGCATCACCACTACATCACCATTGCACCAGCACCACCACTACATCACCATTGCACCAGCACCACCACTACATCACCATTACACCAGCATCACCACTACATCACCATTACACCAGCACCACCACTACATCACCATTACACCAGCATCACCACTACATCACCATTGCACCAGCACCACCACTACATCACCATTACACCAGCACCACCACTACATCACCATTACACCAGCACCACCACTACATCACCATTACACCAGCACCACCACTACATCACCATTACACCAGCATCACCACTACATCACCATTGCACCAGCACCACCACTACATCACCATTACACCAGCATCACCACTACATCACCATTGCACCAGCATCACCACTACATCACCATTACACCAGCATCACCACTACATCACCATTACACCAGCATCACCACTACATCACCATTACACCAGCATCACCACTACATCACTATTGCACCAGCACCACCACTACATCACTATTGCACCAGCACCACCACTACATCACCATTGCACCAGCACCACCACTACATCACCATTGCACCAGCACCACCACTACATCACCATTGCACCAGCATCACCACTACATCACCATTGCACCAGCATCACCACTACATCACCATTGCACCAGCACCACCACTACATCACCATTGCACCAGCACCACCACTACATCACCATTGCACCAGCACCACCACTACATCACCATTACACCAGCATCACCACTACATCACCATTACACCAGCATCACCACTACATCACTATTGCACCAGCACCACCACTATCATTACACCAGCACCACCACTATCATTACACCAGCACCACCACTACATCACCATTGCACCAGCACCACCACTATCATTACACCAGCACCACCACTACATCACTATTGCACCAGCACCACCACTATCATTACACCAGCACCACCACTACATCACTATTGCACCAGCACCACCACTATCATTACACCAGCACCACCACTATCATTACACCAGCACCACCACTACATCACTATTACACCAGCACCACCACTATCATTACACCAGCACCACCACTATCATTACACCAGCACCACCACTACATCACTATTGCACCAGCACCACCACTATCATTACACCAGCACCACCACTATCATTACACCAGCACCACCACTACATCACTATTACACCAGCACCACCACTATCATTACACCAGCACCACCACTATCATTACACCAGCACCACCACTACATCACTATTGCACCAGCACCACCACTATCATTACACCAGCACCACCACTACATCACTATTACACCAGCACCACCACTATCATTACACCAGCACCACCACTATCATTACACCAGCACCACCACTACATCACTATTGCACCAGCACCACCACTATCATTACACCAGCACCACCACTATCATTACACCAGCACCACCACTATCATTACACCAGCACCACCACTACATCACTATTGCACCAGCACCACCACTATCATTACACCAGCACCACCACTATCATTACACCAGCATCACCACTACATCACCATTACACCAGCATCACCACTACATCACTATTGCACCAGCACCACCACTATCATTATACCAGCACCACCACTATCATTACACCAGCACCACCACTACATCACCATTGCACCAGCACCACCACTATCATTACACCAGCACCACCACTACATCACTATTGCACCAGCACCACCACTATCATTACACCAGCACCACCACTATCATTACACCAGCACCACCACTACATCACTATTGCACCAGCACCACCACTATCATTACACCAGCACCACCACTATCATTACACCAGCACCACCACTACATCACTATTGCACCAGCACCACCACTATCATTACACCAGCACCACCACTATCATTACACCAGCACCACCACTACATCACCATTGCACCAGCACCACCACTATCATTACACCAGCACCACCACTATCATTACACCAGCACCACCACTACATCACCATTGCACCAGCACCACCACTATCATTACACCAGCACCACCACTACATCACTATTGCACCAGCACCACCACTATCATTACACCAGCACCACCACTATCATTACACCAGCACCACCACTACATCACCATTGCACCAGCACCACCACTACATCACCATTACACCAGCATCACCACTACATCACCATTACACCAGCATCACCACTACATCACCATTACACCAGCATCACCACTACATCACCATTACACCAGCACCACCACTACATCACCATTACACCAGCATCACCACTACATCACCATTACATCAGCACCACCACTACATCACCATTACACCAGCATCACCACTACATCACTATTGCACCAGCACCACCACTACATCACTATTGCACCAGCACCACCACTACATCACCATTACACCAGCATCACCACTACATCACTATTGCACCAGCACCACCACTACATCACCATTACACCAGCATCACCACTACATCACTATTGCACCAGCACCACCACTACATCACCATTACACCAGCATCACCACTACATCACTATTGCACCAGCACCACCACTACATCACCATTACACCAGCATCACCACTACATCACTATTGCACCAGCACCACCACTACATCACCATTACACCAGCATCACCACTACATCACTATTGCACCAGCACCACCACTACATCACCTTTACCGCCCTCAAACTTACTACCACCACCAACATCACTACTCGAGTTCCTCCATTACCGCCACCACTATTACACCAGCACCACCACTAACAGCACCACTACCAGCATCACTTCAGCATCACTACCACTACGTCTTTACCACCACCCCACTAGCACAACCACCGTCATCCCTACACCAGCACCACAATCACTATCCCCACCATCACTACACCAGCACCAGCACTACCACCATCACCACTACCACAATCACTACCACCATCACCACTACCACCACCAACATCGCAACTACCACCATCACCGCTACCACCATCATCACTACCACCATCATCACTACCACCATCACCATTACCACCATCACCACTACCTTCATCACCACTACCACCATCACCACTACCACCATTACCGATGCCACCATCATCACTACCATCATCATTACTGCCACCATCACCACTACCACCATCATCACTACCACCATCATCACTACCACTATCATTACTACCATCATCACTACCACCATCACCACTACCACCATCATCACTACCACCGTCATCACTACCATCATCATTACTACCACCATCACTACCACCATCACCATTACCACCATCACCACTACCACCATCACCACTACCACAATCACCACCACTACCATCATCACTACCACCATCACCACTATCACCATCCTCATTACAACCTTCATCACTACCACCATCACCACTACCATCATAAATACCAAAATCATCACCACTACCACCATCATCACTACCACCATCACAACTACCACCATCACTACCATCATCAATACCACCATCACCACTACCACCATCATCACTACCACCATCATCACATTCACCATCACCGCTACCACCATCACCACTACTATCATCACCACTACCACCATCACCTCTTCCACCATCATCACTACCACCATCATCACTACCACCATCATCACTACCACCATCATTTCCACCGTCACCACTACCACCATCACCAATACCACCATCACCAATACCACCATCACCACTACCACCATCACTTCCACCATCACCACTACTACCATCACCACTACCACCATCATCACTATCACCATCATCACAACCACCATCACCACTACCACCGTCACCACTACCACCATCACCACTACCACCATCACTTCCACCATCACCACTACCACCATCATCACTATCACCGTCATCACAACCACCATCACCACTACCACCATCACCACTGCCACCATCACCACTACCACCGTCACCACTACCACCATCACCAGTACCACCGTCACCACTACCACCATCACTTCCACCATCACCACTACCACCATCACCAGTACCACCATCACCACTACCACCATCACTTCCACCATCACCACCACCACCATCATCACTATCACCGTCATCACAACCACCATCACCACTACCACCATCACTACTACCACCATCACCACTACCACCATCACCACTACCACCATTACCACTACCACCATCACTTCCACCATCACCACTACCACCATCATCACTATCACCATCATCACAACCACCATCACCACTACCACCGTCACCACTACCACCGTCACCACTACCACCATCACCACTACCACCATCACCACTACCACCATCACCACTACCACCATCACTTCCACTATCACCACTACCACCATCATCACTATCACCATCATCACAACCACCATCACCACTACCACCGTCACCACTGCCACCATCACCACTACCACCTTCACCACTACCAGCATCACCACTACCACCATCACCACTACCACCATCACCGTTACCACCATCACCACTACCACCATCACTTCCACCATCACCACTACCACCATCATCACTATCACCGTCATCACAACCACCATCACCACTACCACCATCACCACTGCCACCATCATCATTACCACCATCATCACAACCACCACCACTACTACCACCACTACCACAACTACCACCACCACTACCACTACCACAGGCACTACCACAACTACCACCACCACTAGCACCACCGCTACGACCTCTACCATCACCCCTACCACCACCGCTACCACCACCACCACCACTACGACCCCTATCATCACCACTACCACCATCACAACCACCACCACTAAAGTCTTCATTATAACGTAGGAACAATTAAAATGAGGATGGTTACAGTAGGCTGGAGGGAGACGCCAGCTTAACTGGCGGCTGTGTTGAGTAATAAAGAGAGAGAGAGAGAGAGAGAGAGAGAGAGAGAGAGAGAGAGAGAGAGTGAGAGAGAGAGAGAGAGAGAGAGAGAGAGAGAGAGAGAGAGAGAGAGAGAGTGTTGACACAGCCACAATCGATTAGGTTACTTCAGCACTGAGCGGCACTGAGCCAGTCATGTTCACTACGATACATCGTGTTTCAGCGTGTTTTAGCGTGAGATGTGATGTTTCAGCATGATATATGATGTTTTAGAGTGATATATGACGTTTTAACGTGATATATGATGATACAGCGTGATATATGATGATTTAGCGTGATATGATGTTTTAGCGTAATATTATGATGTTTTAGCGTGATATGTGGTGTTTCAGCGTGATTTATGATGTATTAGCGTGATATATGATGATACAGAGTGATATATGATGTTTTAGCGTAATATTATGATGTTTTAGCGTGATATGATGTTTTAGCGTAATATTATGATGTTTTAGCGTGATATGTGGTGTTTCAGCGTGATTTATGATGTATTAGCGTGATATATGATGATACAGAGTGATATATGATGTTTTAGCGTAATATTATGATGTTTTAGCGTGATATATGACTTTTAGCGTAATATATGATGATTTAGCGTGACATATGATGATTTAGCGTGATATTATGATGTTTTAGCCTGATATATGAAGTTTTAGCTTGATATGTGATGTTTTAAGTTAGCTCAGGAAACTGGAGCAGTGTTGACACACGGACAAGGACACGCAGGAAGCCGGAGCAGTGTTGACACACAGACAAGGACACACAGGAAACTGGAGGAGTACTGACACACGGACAAGGACACACAGGAAACTGGAGCCGTATTGACACACGGACAAGGACACACAGGAAACTGGAGCCGTATTGACACACGGACAAGGACACACAGGAAACTGGAGCAGTATTGACACACGGACAAGGACACGCAGGAAGCCGGAGCAGTGTTGACACACAGACAAGGACACACTGGAAACTGGAGCAGTACTGACACACGGACAAGGACACACAGGAAACTGGAGCAGTATTGACACACAGACAAGGACACACAGGAAACTGGAGCAGTATTGACACACGGACAAGGACATGCAGGAAGCCGGAGCAGTGTTGACACACGGACAAGGACACGCAGAAAACTGGAGCAGTGCTGACACACGGACAAGGACGCACAGGAAACTGGAGCAGTGTTGACACACGGACAAGGACACGCAGAAAAGTGGAGCAGTGTTGACACACGGACAAGGACACACAGGAAACTGGAGCAGTGTTGACACACGGACAAGGACACGCAGAAAAATGGAGCAGTGTTGACACACGGACAAGGACACACAGGAAACTGGAGCAGTGTTGACACACGGACAAGGACACGCAGGAAGCCGGAGCAGTGTTGACACACGGACAAGGACACACTCCTCAGTTCAATTTACATTGCTAAATGTGATTTCCTGACGACCACCAGACTAATGCTGGTTGTTGTTGTCACTTCCAACACCTGTCTGCCTTTCTTCCAACACCTGCCTTCCTCTCTACCTAGCTTCCAACACCTACCTTCCTCTTTACCTAGCTTCCAACACCTGCCTTCCTCTTTACCTAGCTTCCAACACCTGCCTTCCTCTCTACCTAGCTTCCAACACCTGCCTTCCTCTTTACCTAGCTTCCAACACCTGCCTTCCTCTTTACCTAGCTTCCAACACCTGCCTTCCTCTTTACCTAGCTTCCAACACCTGTCTTCCTCTCTACCTAGCTTCCAACACCTGCCTTCCTCTTTACCTAGCTTCCAACACCTGCCTTCCTCTCTACCTAGCTTCCAACACCTGCCTTCCTCTCTACCTAGCTTCCAACAAATGCTTTTCTCTCTTTCTAGCTTCCAACACCTGCCTTCCTCTCTGCTTAGCTTCCAACACCTTCCTTCCTATCTATCTTGCTTCCAACACCTGCCTTCCTCTTTACCTAGCTTCCAACACCTGCCTTCCTCTTTACCTAGCTTCCAACACCTGTCTTCCTCTCTACCTAGCTTCCAACACCTGCCTTCCTCTTTACCTAGCTTCCAACACCTGCCTTCCTCTCTACCTAGCTTCCAACAAATGCTTTTCTCTCTTTCTAGCTTCCAACACCTGCCTTCCTCTCTGCTTAGCTTCCAACACCTTCCTTCCTATCTATCTTGCTTCCAACACCCGGCTTCCTCTGTACCTAGGTTACAACACCTGCCTTCCTCTCCGTCTTCCAAAAAGTGCCTTCCTCATTATCTAGCTAGTAACACCTGCCTTCCTCTTTACCTAGCTTCCAACACCTGCCTTCCTCTTTACCTAGCTTCCAACACCTGCCTTCCTCTCTACCTAGCTTCCAACACCTGCCTTCCTCTCTACCTAGCTTCCAACACCTGCCTTCCTCTCTACCTAGCTTCCAACACCTGCCTTCCTCTCTACCTAGCTTCCAATTGCAATAAAATAACCAAAAAAACGGCAACATCATCAGCACTATCACAACACCTGCAACACCACCAACCACACTACTACAACAACGGCAACATCATCAGCACTATCACAACACCTGCAACACCACCAACCACACTACTACAACAACGACAACATCATCAGCACTACCACAACAACTGCAACACCACCAACCACACTACTACAACAACGGCAACATCATCAGCACTACCACAACAACTGCAACACCACCAACCACACTACTACAACAACGACAACATCATCAGCACTACCACAACAACTGCAACACCACCAACCACACTACTACAACAACGGCAACATCATCAGCACTACCACAACAACTGCAACACCACCAACCACACTACTACAACAACGTCAACATCATCAGCACTACAACAACAACTGCAACACAACCAACAACACAAATACAACAACGACAACATCATCAGCACTATCACAACACCTGCAACACCACCAACCACACTACTACAACAACGGCAACATCATCAACAACACCACCACAACACCTGCAACACCACCAACCACACTACTACAACAACGGCAACATCATCAGCAACACCACCACAACACCTGCAACACCACCAACCACACTACTACAACAACGGCAACATCATCAACAACACCACCACAACACCTGCAACACCACCAACCACACTACTACAACAACGGCAACATCATCAACAACACCACCACAACACCTGCAACACCACCAACCACACTACTACAACAACGGCAACATCATCAACAACACCACCACAACAACTGCAACACCACCAACCACACTACTACAACAACGGCAACATCATCAACAACACTACAACAACACCTGCAACACCACCAACCACACTACTACAACAACGGCAACATCATCAACAACACCACCACAACAACTGCAACACCACCAACCACACTACTACAACAACGGCAACATCATCAGCAACACTACAACAACTGCAACACCACCAACCACACTACTACAACAACGGCAACATCATCAGCACTAACACAACAACTGCAACAGCAACAACCACACAACTACAACAACGAAAACATCATCAGCACTACCACAACAACTGCAACACCACCAACCACACTACTACAACAACGGCAACATCATCAGCAACATTACAACAACTGAAACATTACCAAAACTACCATGAGAACTGTAACATCATCAACAACATTACTACAACAACTGCAACATCATCAACACTAACACAACAACTGCAACATCATCAACACTAACACAACAACTGCAACATCAACATCACCACCACAACAACTGCAGCATCATCAACAACAACACTAGCACAACAACTGTAACAACACCAGCAACACTACCACAACAACTGCATCATCAACAAACACGCTACCACGACAACTACTACAACAACAACACTACCACAAAAACTACAACATAAAAAATAACACTACCACAACAACTGCAAAATCGTCAACTGCACTACCACAACAAGTGCAACACTACTAAAACAACTGCAACATCAACAACACTGGCGCAACAACTGCAACATCACCAACACTACTACAACAACAGTAAGATCGTCAACAACACTGGCGCAACAACTGCAACATCGTCAACACCATTACTACAACAATTACAACATCACCAACACCACCACCACAACAACTGCCACACCAACAACACTACCACAACAACTGCCACACCAACAACACTACCACAACAACTGCCACACCAACAACACTACCACAACAACTGCCACACCAACAACACTACCACAACAACTGCAACATCATCAACAACACTGCTACAACAACTGCAACAACAGAAACAACAACAACACTACCACAACAACTACAACATCATCAGCACTATGGCAACAACTGCAGCATTATCAACAGCATTACTGCAACACTTGCAACATCAGTAACAATACTACAACAACAACTGTAACAACAACTGCCACAACAACTGCAACATCCTTAACAACACAAATGCAACATCACCATCACTACCACAACAACTGCAAAATCAATAACAACAATAACAACTACAGCTACTCCAACAATAACACTGCTATAAGAACTACAACATCATCAACAACACTACCACAACAACTGCAACATCATCAACAACACTACCACAACAACTGCAACATCATCAACAACACTACCACAACAACTGCAACATCATCAACAACACTACCACAACAACTGCAACATCATCAGCAACACTACCACAACAACTGCAACATCATCAACAACACTACCACAACAACTGCAACATCAACAACAACACTACCACAACAACTGCAACATCATCAACAACACTACCACAACAACTGCAACATCATCAACAACACTACCACAACAACTGCAACATCATCAACAACACTACCACAACAACTGCAACATCATCAACAACACTACCACAACAACTGCAACATCATCAACAATAACTCAACAACTACAACACCAACAACACTACCACAACAACTGCAACACCAGTAACACTACCACAACAACTGCAACACCAGTAACACTACCAAAACAACTGCAACACCAGTAACACTACAACAACAACTGCAACACCAGTAACACTACCACAACAACTGCAACACCAGTAACACTACCACAACAACTGCAACACCAGTAACACTACCACAACAACTGCAACACCAGTAACACTACCACAACAACTGCAACACCAGTAACACTACCAAAACAACTGCAACACCAGTAACACTACCACAACAACTGCATCACGAACAACAACACTTCCACAACAACTGCAACATCAGCAACACTACAACAACAACTGCAACAACACCAACAGTACCACAACAACTGCAACATCATCAACAACACTACCACAACAACTGCAACAAGCAACAACACTACCACAACAACTGCAACAAACAACAACACTACCACAACAACTGCAACAAACAACAACACTACCACAACAACTGCAACAAACAACAACACTACCACAACAATTGCAACAAACAACAACACTACCACAAGAACTGCGACATCAACAACAACACTACCACAACAACTGCAACAAACAACAACACTACCACAACAATTGCAACAAACAACAACACTACCACAAGAACTGCGACATCAACAACAACACTACCACAACAACTGCAACATCAACAACAACACCACCACAACAACTGCAACATCAACAACAACACTACTACAACAACTGCGACATCAACAACAACACTACCACAACAACTGCGACATCAACAACAACACTACCACAACAACTGCGACATCAACAACAACACTACCACAACAACTGCGACATCAATAACAACACTACCACAACAACTGCAACAAACAACAACACTACCACAACAATTGCAACAAACAACAACACTACCACAACAACTGCAACAAACAACAACACTACCACAACAACTGCAACAAACAACAACACTACCACAACGACTGCAACAAACAACAACACTACCACAACAACTGCAACAAACAACAACACTACCACAACAACTGCAACATCAACAACAACACTACCACAACAACTGCAACAAACAACAACACTACCACAACAACTGCAACAAACAACAACACTACCACAACAACTGCAACAAACAACAACACTACCACAACAACTGCAACAAACAACAACACTACCACAACAACTGCAACAAACAACAACACTACCACAACAACTGCAACAAACAACAACACTACCACAACAACTGCAACAAACAACAACACTACCACAACAACTGCAACATCAACAACACTACCACAACAACTCCAACATCAACAACAACACTACCACAACAACTGCAACAAACAACAACACTACCACAACAACTGCAACAAACAACAACACTAACACAACAACTGCAACAAACAACAACACTACCACAACAACTGCAACAAACAACAACACTACCACAACAACTACAACAAACAACAACACTACCACAACAACTGCAACAAACAACAACACTACCACAACAACTCCAACAAACAACAACTCTACCACAACAACTGCAACAAACAACAACACTACCACAACAACTCCAACATCAACAACAACTCTACCACAACAACTGCATCATCAACAACAGCACTACCACAACAACTGCATCATCAACAACAACTCTACCACAACAACTCCAACATCAACAACAACTCTACCACAACAACTGCATCATCAACAACAACTCTACCACAACAACTCCAACATCAACAACAACTCTACCACAACAACTGCATCATCAACAACAACTCTACCACAACAACTGCATCATCAACAACAACTCCAACAAACAACAACACTACCACAACAACTGCAACAAACAACAACACTACCACAACAACTGCAACAAACACCAACACTACCACAACAACTGCAACAAACAACAACACTACCACAACAACTGCAACAAACAACAACACTACCACAACAGCTGCAACAAACACCAACACTACCACAACAACTGCAACAAACAACAACACTACCACAACAACTCCAACAAACAACAACTCTACCACAATAACTCCAACAAACAACAACACTACCACAACAACTGCATCATCAACAACAACTCTACCACAACAACTCCAACATCAACAACAACTCTACCACAACAACTGCATCATCAACAACAGCACTACCACAACAACTGCATCATCAACAACAACAACATCAACAACTGCATCATCAACAACAACACTACCACAACAACTGCAACAAACAACAACACTACCACAACAACTGCAACAAACAACAACACTACCACAACAACTACAACAAACAACAACACTACCACAACAACTGCAACAAACAACAACACTACCACAACAACTGCAACAAACAACAACACTACCACAACAACTGCAACAAACAACAACACTACCACAACAACTCCAACAAACAACAACACTACCACAACAACTGCAACTTGGCCAGAAATATTGCTCAAAATACATTACATAACCGTTCAAAGTTTGAAGCCGGTCTAATACAGCGTTCTTGAGTAATCAACGAAAATTAGTTGGAAACGACAGAAATATAAAAGTTTCTCCTCGTTTAAGTTGTGAACACCAGAACACCATGAACACCATGAACACCATGAACACCATGAACACCATGAACACCATGAACACCATGAACATCATCAACACCATGAACACCGTGAACACCATGAACACCACGAACACCACGAACACCACGAACACCATGAACACCATGAACACCATGAACATCATGAACACCATGAACACCATGAACATCATGAACACCATGAACATCATGAACACCATGAACACCACGAACACCACGAACACCACGAACACCATGAACACCATGAACATCATGAACACCATGAACACCATGAACACCATGAACATCATGAACATCATCAACACCATGAACACCATGAACATCATGAACACCATGAACACCATGAACATCATGAACATCATGAACATCATGAACACCATGAACACCATGAACACCATGAACACCATGAACATCATGAACACCATGAACACCATGAACACCATGAACACCATGAACATCATGAACATCATGAACACCATGAACACCATGAACACCATGAACATCATGAACACCATGAACATCATGAACATCATGAACACCATGAACACCATGAACACCATGAACATCATGAACACCATGAACACCATGAACACCATGAACATCATGAACACCATGAACACCATGAACACCATGAACACCATGAACATCATGAACACCATGAACACCATGAACACCATGAACATCATGAACACCATGAACACCATGAACACCATGAACATCATGAACATCATGAACATCATGAACACCATGAACATTATGAACACCATGAACACCATGAACACCATGAACACCATGAACACCATGAACATCATGAACATCATGAACATCATGAACATCATGAACACCATGAACACCATGAACACCATGAACACCATGGATACCATGAACATCATGAACATCATGAACACAATGAACATCATGAACACCATGAACAACATGAACATCATGAACACCATGAACATCATGAACACCATGAACACCATGAACACCATGAACACCATGAACACCATGAACATCATGAACACCACGAACATCATGAACACCACGAACATCATGAACATCATGAACATCATGAACACCATGAACACCACGATCATAAACATCATGAACACCATGAACATCATGAACACCATGAACATCATGAACACCATGAACACCATGAACATAATGAACACCATGAACATCATGAACACCATGAACACCATGAACATCATGAACACCATGAACACCATGAACACCACGAACATCATGAACATCATGAACATCATGAACACCATGAACACGATGAACACCATGAACACGATGAACACCATGAACATCATGAACACCATGAACATCATGAACACCATGAACACCATGAGCACCACGAACATCATGAACATCATGAACATCATGAACACCATGAACATCATGAACTCCAAGAACATCATGAACACCATGAACATCATGAACTCCAAGAACATCATGAACACCATGAACATCATGAACTCCAAGAACATCATCAACATCATCAACACCATGAACACCATGAACAACATGAACACCATGAACACCATGAACACCATGAACAACATGAACATCATGATCACCATGAACACCATGAACAACATGAACACCATGAACAACATGAACACCATGAACTACATGAACATCATGGACACCATGAACACCATGAACACCATGAACAACATGAACACCATGAACACCATGAACACCATGAACATCATGAACACCATGAACACCATGAACACCATGAACAACATGAACAACATGAAAACCATGAACTAAATGAATACCATGAACTCCATGAATACCATGAACAACATGAACAACATGAACTAAATGAATACCATGAACTAAATGAATACCATGAACTCCATGAATACCATGAACACCATGAACACCATGAACAACATGAACAACATGAAAACCATGAACACCATGAACACCATGAACATCATGAACATATTCAACACCATGAACACCATGAACACCATGAACACCATGAACATCATGAACACCATGAACACCATGAACATCATGAACTCCATGAATACCATGAACACCATGAACACCATGAACAACATGAACAACATGAAAACCATGAACACCATGAACACCATGAACATCATGAACATATTCAACACCATGAACACCATGAACACCATGAACATCATGAACACCATGAACACCATGAACACCATGAACAACATGAACACCATGAGCATCACGAACACCACGAACACCACGAACTCCATGAACACCATGAACTAAATGAATACCATGAACTCCATGAATACCATGAACTCCATGAATACCATGAACTAAATGAATACCATGAACTCCATGAATACCATGAACTCCATGAATACCATGAACTCCATGAATACCATGAACTCCATGAATACCATGAACTCCATGAATACCATGAACTAAATGAATACCATGAACTCCATGAATACCATGAACTCCATGAATACCATGAACTCCATGAATACCATGAACTCCATGAATACCATGAACTCCATGAATACCATGAACTCCATGAATACCATGAACTCCATGAATACCATGAACTCCATGAATACCATGAACTCCATGAATACCATGAACTCCATGAATACCATGAACTCCATGAATACCATGAACTCCATGAATACCATGAACACCACGAACACCACAAACAGCATGAACATCATGAACACCATGAACACCATGAACTCCATGATAACCATGAACACCACGAACATCATGAACACCATGAACACCATGAACTCCATGATAACCATGAACACCACGATCTCCATGAACACCATGAACACCACGATCTCCATGAACACCATGAACACCACGATCTCCATGAATACCATGAGCACCATGAACACCACGATCTCCATGAACACCATGAACACCACGATCTCCATGAATACCATGAGCACCATGAACACCACGATCTCCATGAACACCATGAACACCACGATCTCCATGAATACCATGAACACCACGAACACCACGATCTCCATGAACACCATGAACACCACGATCTCCATGAATACCATGAGCACCATGAACACCACGATCTCCATGAACACCATGAACACCACGATCTCCATGAATACCATGAACACCACGAACACCACGATCTCCATGAACACCATGAACACCACGATCTCCATGAATACCATGAACACCATGAACACCACGATCTCCATGAATACCATGAGCACCATGAACTCCATGAACACCATGAACACCACGATCTCCATGAATACCATGAGCACCATGAACTCCATGAACACCACGAACACCACGATCTCAATGAACACCATGAACACCATGAACACCACGATCTCCATGAACACCATGAACACCACGAACACCACGATCTCCATGAACACCATGAACACCACGAACACCACGATCTCAATGAACACCATGAACACCACGAACACCACGATCTCCATGAACACCATGAACACCACGAACACCACGATCTCCATGAATACCATGAACACCACGAACACCACGATCTCAATGAACACCATGAACACCACGAACACCACGATCTCCATGAATACCATGAACACCACGAACACCACGATCTCCATGAACACCATGAACACCACGATCTCCATGAATACCATGAACACCATGAACACCACGATCTCCATGAATACCATGAACACCATGAACACCACGATCTCCATGAATACCATGAGCACCATGAACTCCATGAACACCACGAACACCACGATCTCCATGAACACCATGAACACCACGAACACCACGATCTCAATGAACACCATGAACACCACGAACACCACGATCTCCATGAATACCATGAGCACCATAAACTCCATGAACACCACGAACACCACGATCTCCATGAACACCATGAACACCACGAACACCACGATCTCAATGAACACCATGAACACCTTGAACACCATGAACTCCATGAACACCACGAACATCATGAACACCATGAACTCCATGAATACCATGAACACCACGAACATCATGAACGCCATGAACACCATGAACTCCATGAACACCACGAACACCACGATCTCCATGAATACCATGAGCACCATGAACTCCATGAACACCACGAACACCACGATTTCCATGAATACCATGAGCACCATGAACTCCATGAACACCATGAACATCATGAACACCATGAACACCATGAGCACCACGAACGTCATGAACATCATGAACATCATGAACACCATGAACACCACGATCATGAACATCATGAACACCATGAACATCATGAACTCCAGGAACATCATCAACATCAACACCATGAACACCATGAACAACATGAACACCATGAACACCATGAACAACATGAACATCATGAACACCATGAACACCATGAACACCATGAACACCATGAACAACATGAACACCATGAACAACATGAACACCATGAACAACATGAACATCATGAACACCATGAACACCATGAACACCATGAACACCATGAACTAGATGAACACCATGAACATCATGAACACCATGAACTCCATGAATACCATGAACACCACGAACATCATGAACGCCATGAACACCATGAACTCCATGAACACCACGAACACCACGAACACCATGAACACAATGAACTCCATGAACACCACGAACACCACGATTTCCATGAATACCATGAACACCATGAACACCATGAACACCATGAACACCATGAACACCACGATCTCAATGAAGACAATGAACACCATGAACACCATGAACTCCATGAACACCATGAACACCACGAACTCCATGAATACCATGAACTCCATGAACACCATAAATACCATGAACACCATGAACACCATGAACTCCATGAACACCATGAACACCATGAATACCATGAACAATATGAACACAATGAACATCACGAACATCACGAACACCATGAACACCATGAATACCATGAACATCATGAACACCATAAATACGATGAACACCATGAACACCATGAACAACATGAACACCATAAATACCATGAACACCATGAACACCATGAACAACATGAACACCATTAACTCCATGAACACCACGACCATGAATACCATGAACACCATGAACACCATGATCTCCACGAACACCACTAACTCCATGAATACCATGAGCACCATGAACACCATGAACACCAGGAACACCATGAACTCCATGAGCATCATGAACACCATGAACACCATGAACACCATGAACTGCATGAACATGAACATCACGAAAACCATGAACACCATGAATACCACGAACTCCACGAACACTAAGAACACCACGAACTCCATGAACTCCGTGAACACCATGAACACCATGAACACCTTGAACACTGAACACCACGAACTCCATGAGCACCAGGAACACCATGAACACTATGAACACCATGAACACCATGAACACCACGAACTCCATGAACACCATGAACACCACGAACTTCATGAACACCATGAGCAGCATGAACACCACGAACTGCATGAACAGCAAGAACAGCATGAACACCATCAATACCTTGAACACCATGAACACAATGAACACTACGAACTCCATGAACTTTATGAACACCATGAACACCATGAACACCACGAACTGCATGAACACCATGAACACCACGAACACCATGAACATCATGAACAGTATGAACAACATGAACACCATGAACACCATGAACACTATGAACAGCATGAACAGCATGAACAGCATGATCAGCATGAACAGCATGAACATCATGACCACCATGAACGCCATGAACACCATGAACACCATGAACATCACGAACATCATGAACATCATAAACAGCGTGAACATCATGACCACCATGAACACCATGAACACCATGAACACTATGAACATCATGAACATCATGAACACCATGAACACCATGAACAGCATGAACAGCATGAAAACCATGAACATCATGAACATCCTGATCATTATGAACATCATGAACACCATGAACACCATGAACGTCATGAACATCATGAACATCATGAACATCATAAACATCATGAACATCATGAATATCATGAACATCATGAACACCATGAACATCATGAACACCATGAACTTCACGAACACCATGAACAGCATGAACATCATGAACACCATTAACACCATGAAAACCATGAACATCATGAACATCCTGATCATTATGAACATCATGAACACCATGAACACCATGAACATCATGAACATCATGAACATCATGAACATCATGAACATTATGAACATCATGAACCCCATGAACACCATGAACATCATGAACACCATGAACATCATGAACACCATGAACATCATGAACACCATGAACATCATGAACATCATGAACATTATGAACATCATAAACACCATGAACACCATGAAGATCATGAACACCATGGACATCATGAACATCATGAACACCATGAACACCATGAACATCATGAACACCATGAACACCATGAACACCATGAACACCATGAACATCATGAACATTATGAACACCATGAACACCATGAACACCATGAACATCATGAGCATCATGAACATCATGAACATCATGAACACCATGAACATCATGAACATCATGAATATCATGAACACCATGAACATCATGATCACCATGAACATCATGATCAACATGAACACCATGAACACCCTGAACATCATGAACACCATGAACATCATGAACACCATGAACACCATGAACACCATGAACATCATGAACATCATGAACATCATGAACACGATGAACACGATGAACACGATGAACATCATGAACACCATGAACACCATGAACACCATGAACACCATGAACACCATAAACACCTTGAATACCATGAACATCATGAACATCATGAACACCATGAACACCATGAACACCATGAACACCATGAACACCTTGAACACCATGAACGTCATGAACATCATGAACACCATGAACACCATGAACACCTTGAACACCATGAACACCATGAACACCATGAACACCATGAACATCTTGAACATCATGAACAGCATAAACACCATGAACATCATGAACACCATGAATACCATGAACATCATGAACATCATGAATTGCATAAACACCATGAACATCATGAACACCATGAACATCATGAACACCTTGAACATCATGAACACCATGAACACCATGAACACCATGAACACCATGAACATCATGAACACCATGAACATCATAAACATCATGAACATCATGAACACCATGAACATCATGAACATCATGAACAGCATAAACACCATGAACACCATGAACATCATGAACACAATGAACATCATGAACATCATGAACAGCATAAATACCATGAACACTATGAACAACATGAAGTCCATTAACACCATGAACACCATGAACACCATGAACTTCATGAACACCATTAACATCATGAACACCACGAACATCAGGAACACCATGAATTCCATGAATACCATGAACACCATGAATACCATGAACACAATGAACTCCATGAACACCGTGAACAGAAACACCGTGAACACCATGAGCATAAACACCATGAACACCATGAACACCATGAACACCATGAACACCATGAACACCGTGAAAACCATGAACACCATGAACACCATGAACACCACGAACACTATGAACATCATGAACAGTATGAACACCATGAACATCATGAACATCATGAACACCATGAACAGCATGAACAGTATGAACACCATGAACATCATGAACACCATGAACACCATGAACACCATGAACACCATGAACATCATGAGCACCATGAACACCATGAACATCATGATCATTATGAACAGCATGAACAGCATGAACAGCATGACCACCATGAACACCATGAACACCATGAACATCATGATCATTATGAACAGCATGAACAGCATGAACAGCATGAACACAATGAACACCATGAACACCATGAGCATCATGAACATCATAAACATCATGAACATCATGAACATCTTGAACATCATGAACACCATGAACACCATGAACACCATGAACATCATGAACATCATGAACATCATGAACACCTTGAACATCATGAACACCATGAACTTCATAAACACCATGAACAGCATGAACATCATGAACACCATTAACACCATGAACACCATGAACATCATGAACATCCTGAACATTATGAGCATCGTGAACATCATGAACATCATGAACATCATGAACATCATGAACATCATGAACATCATGAACACCATGAACATCATGAACACCATGAACATCATGAACATCATGAACACCATGAATATCATGAACACCATGAACATCATGAACATCATGAACATCATGAACATCATGAACATCATGAACATTATGAACATCGTGAACACCATGAACAACATGAACATCATGAACATCATGAACATCATGAACATCATGAACGTCCTGAACATTATGAACATCGTGAACACCATGAACACGATGAACATCATGAACATCATGAACATCATGAACATCATGAACACCATGAACATCATGAACACCATGAACATCATGAACATCATGAACACCATGAACATCATGAACACCATGAACATCATGAACACCATGAACATCATGAATATCATGAACATCATGAACATTATGAACACCATGGACATCATGAACACCATGAACAACATGAACATCATGAACACCATGAATAGCATGAACATGATGAACACCATGAACACCATGTACACCATGAACAACATGAACATCATGAACATCATGAACATCATGAACATCATGAACATTATGAACACCATGGACATCATGAACACCATGAACATCATGAACATCATGAACACCATGAACACCATGAACATCATGAACATCATGAACACCATGAACACCATGAACACCATGAACATCATGAACACCATGAACATCATGAACACCATGAGCACCATGAACATCATGAACATCATGAACACCATGAACACCATGAACACCAGGAACACCATGAAAATCATGAACTCCATGAACACCATGAACATCATGAACACCATGAACACCATGAACACCATGAACATCATGAACATCATGAACATAATGAACACCATGAACAGCATGAACATCATGAACACCATGAACATCTTGAACATCATGAACACCGTGAACACCATGAACACCATGAACATCATGATCACCATGAACATCATGAACACCATGAACATCATGAACACCATGAACAGCATGAACATCATGAACACCATGAACATCATGAACATCATGAACATCATGAACACCATGAACATCATGAACATCATGAACATCATGAACACCATGAACACCATGAACATCATGAACACCATGAACAGCATGAACATCATGAACATCATGAACACCATGAACACCATGAACATCATGAACACCATGAACATCATGAACATCATGAACATCATGAACACCATGAACACCATGAACATCATGAACACCATGAACATCTTGAACATCATGAACACCATGAACACCATGAACACCATGTACACCATGAACACCATGAACACCATGAACACCATGAACACCATGAACATCATGAACACCATGAACATAATGAACACCATGAACACCATGAACATCATGAACATCATGAACATCATGAACATTATGAACATCATGATCACCATGAATATCTTGAACACCATGAACACCATGAACACCATGAACACCATGAACACCATGAATATCATGAACACCATGAACATCATGAACACCATGAACATCATGAACACCATGAACATTATGAACATCATGATCACCATGAACACCATGAATATCATGAACTCCATGAACATCATGAACACCATGAACATCGTGAACATCATGAACACCATGAACATCGTGAACATCATGAACACCATGAACATCATGACTATCATGAACAGCATAAACACCATGAACTCCATTAACACCATGAACACCATGAACACCATGAACACCATGAACACCATGAACACTATGAACACCATGAACACCATTAACTCCTTGAACACCATTAACACGATGAACACCATGAACACTATGAACACTATGAACACCATGAACACCATTAACTCCATGAACACCATTAACACCATGAACACCATGAGCACCATGAACACCATGAACACGTTGAACTCCATGAACACCATTAAGTCCATGAACTCGATGAACTCCATGAACACCATTAACTCCATGAACACCATGAACTCGATGAACTCCATGAACACCATTAACTCCATGAACATTATGAACACCATTAACTCCATGAACTCCATGAACACCATGAACACCATGAACACCATGAACACCATGAACACCATTAACTCCATGAACACCATGAGCACCATGAACACCATGAACACCATGAACACCATGAACACCATGAACACCATTAACTCCATGAACACCATGAGCACCATGAACACCATAAACACCATGAACACCATGAACACCATGAACACCATGAACACCATTAACTCCATGAACACCATGAGCACCATGAACACCATAAACACCATGAACACCATGAGCACCATACAACATCAAAAAAAAAACATAAAACATTAAACACCATAAAACATTAAACACCATAAAACACTATAAACCACGGATTTTGATTTTATTTCCATTCATCTCTAATATTTACATTCTTCATAAAATTCTCTGTAATCTTGTAAGAAAAAATATTTTATTTTGATATTTAAGAAAAAAATCCAGTTTGATAAAAATGATATAAAAAAAGACATATTGAAATCCACACAACACAAAATTTATATTTTAATAATTCCTAATAAGGTACACCAGCGTTCAGAGTTTGAGGCCGATCAGATTATGCATTCTCTAGTTATTATATGAGACAATTTGCCCAATAAAACCGTGAAATTAAAGTTTACATAAGTCAGAGTGAGTGACCAGCTGCTGTGTTTTAATAAACCCCACCACAGGCAAAAGACTGAAGCTGATAAGTAAAAGCTTTCTCGAGTATTTGATTTAATTCCAACGATTCCAACTTTAACTATTTCAGTAATACTTTAAACTTAGACTAAACTTATCGGTTATCATCCATATTATAGAATACGTCATCAGTAATCTCTCGAAGCCTCTGGAGTTGGAAATAGTTGGCGATAGTGTGACCAAGTTGGTGGGTGGTGGAGTGGACACTTGGAAGGTCCTGTTGTTTACCTCTGGTGTTAGTTGTCTGTGACTGTTTCTTGAAGGTACGTGCATGTTGAGCACTCACACTCTTTTAGACACCTGCAAACTTTTCCTCCCTTGGTGCTCACTATCATCAGAATACTGTCGGTAGAAAGGTTGAAGTGGGTAAGGTCTCTCTGAAAGAAATAGTTTCTAACATGTCTGCAGACTTATAAGTGAGAATTACTGATATAAATACATGATGTGGAAATATAAACGTCTGGACTAACAGACTCTACAACTTGGTCAAGCAATTTGAGCTGCACGAACTCACTCAGCTTACTCAAGTTATTTCTCTCTGGCAAAAAGGTACTTATAAGACTGCCCAGGCTGACTCCCCTTCAGCTATATTTCTCCAGTATACAATGACACACTTAGAATAGTAAACTTAAGAACGCTGCAATTCACTAAATCCTCAGATCACAAGCTAAACGTATACACCTGCGCATTCCAATACAATACAACGTGAACAAGTGCTACTTAGTGCTCGGTCAACCACCGCACATCTCCACCATAATTCCCCAATGATTTGAAAAATTACTTAGGCTGGACTTAAGGAAAATGTTATAATAATCACACAGTTTCTGTACAGTAAAATGCTAAAAACTAGTTTGACGATATTTTCTACCATGGACCTCCTTGTTATAACCATGCTGTTCCTAAGTCTATTTGAGAGTAAGTTTTACTAATACGAGCACAAGAGAAGCACATCCGCCCAGGGTCAACCATGGACTGCTGACACGTGACCTCTCGGTAAGCCTATTACCAACCAGACATCAGGTGTTAGGCAGCCACGAGTAAGACAACAAAGTGAGGAGCAGAGACACCAGCAAGTGCCTCAGGAGCACTAGATGGAGACACAGAAGCCATAGTTGATGGATAAAAATAATAATATATCTTAACTGACTATAGGTACATGTATATGGTATACAGTCCAAGCTGACATCAATGACGTACTACTATATAGAAAGCCGCTTGTTATGCTGAGCATTTCGGATAAATTTGGTCAGTTTTGTCCCAGGATGCGATAAAAAAAAATGATGCGACACACACCAGTCGACTAACACCCAGGTACCCATTTTAAACTGATGGGTGAACAGGGACAGAGATAG
>NC_091311.1:15510171-15567830 GCF_038502225.1 Cherax quadricarinatus | reverse complement strand
ACACTGCATCACCTCCAATCACTAAACTGCCTCACCTCGCATCACTAGACTCTACACTGCCTCACCTTCCATCAATACACTGCCTCACCTCCTATCATTACACTGCCTCATCCCCCATCTCTACACTGCCTCACCTTCCATCACTACACAGACTCACCTCCCATCACTACACTGCCTCACCTCCTATCATTACACTGCCTCACCTCCCATTACTACACTGCATCACCTTCTATCATTACACTGTCTCACCTCCCATTACTACACTGCCTCACCTTCCATTACTACACTGTCTCACCTCTAATCACTTCACTGACTCACATCCTATCATTACACTGTCCCACCTTCCATCACTACACTGCCTCACCTCCCATCACTACACTGCCTCACCTCTCATTACTACACTGCCTCACCTCCCATCACTACACTGCCTCACCTCCCATTACTACACTAACTCACCTTCAATCACTACATTGTCGCGCCTCCCATTACTACACTAACTCATCTCTAATCACTACACTGCCTCACCTCCCATTACTACACTAACTCACCTCCAATCACTACACTGTCTCACCTCCAATTATCACACTGCCTCACCTTCCATCACTACACTGCCTCACCTCCCATCACTACACTGCCTCACCTCCCATTACTACACTAACTCACCTCCAATCACTACACTGTCTCACCTCCAATTATTACACTGCCTCACCTCCTATCATTACACTGCCTCACCTTCCATCACTACACTGCCTCACCTCCCATCACTACACTGCCTCTCCTCCCATCACTACACTGACTCACCTCCTATCATTAAACTGCCTCACCTCCTATCATTAAACTGCCTCACCTCCCATCACTACACTGCCTCACCTCCCATCACTACACTGCCTCACCTCCTATCATTACACTTCCTCACCTCCCATTACTACACTGTCTCACCTCCTATCATTACACTGTCTCACCTCCCATTACTACACTGTCTCACTTCCTATCATTACACTGCCTCACCTCCCATTACTACACTGTCTCACCTCCTATCATTACACTGTCTCACTTCCCATTACTACACTGCCTCACCTCCTATCATTACACTGCCTCACCTTCCATCACTACACTGCCTCACCTCCCATTACTACACTGCCTCACCTCCCATCACTACACTGCCTCACCTCCTATCATTACACTGCCTCACCTCCTATCATTACTCTGTCTCACCTTCCATCACTACACTGCCTCACCTCCCATTACTATACTAACTCACCTCCAATCACTTCACTGTCTCACCTCCTATCATTACACTGTCTCACCTCCCATTACTACACTGTCTCACCTCCTATCATTACACTGTCTCACCTCCCATTACTACACTGTCTCACTTCCTATCATTACACTGCCTCACCTCCCATTACTACACTGTCTCACTTCCTATCACTACACTGCCTCACACCCTATCATAGCACTGCCTTTCCTTCCATCATTATACTGTCTCACCTTCCATCACTACACTGCTTCACTTCCCATCACTACACTGCCTCGTCTTCCATCACTACGCTGCCTCACCTCCCATCACTAGACTGCCTCACCTCTTATCATTACACAGCCTTACCTCCAATCACTACACTGCATCACGTCCAATCAGTAAACTGCCTCACTTTCCATCATAACATTGCCTCACCTTCTATGACTACTCTGCCTCACCTCCCCTCACGACACTGCTTCACCACCCATCAATACTCTGTCTCACCCCATCTCTATACTGCCTCATCTTCTATCACTACACTGCCTCATCTCCCGTCACTACACTGCCTCCTCTCCCATCACTACACTGTCTCACCTTCCATCACTATATTGCCTATCCTCCCAACACTACACTGAGTCACCCCCATCTCTACCCTGCCTCACGTTCCATTATTACACTGCCTCACCTTCCATAACTACACTGCCTCATCCTCCATCACTACACTGCATCACCTCCCATCACTAAACTGCCTCACCTCCCATCACTACGCTGTGTCACTTCCGATCACTACACTACCTCATCTATCATTATGTTGTTTCACCTCCCATCACTACACTGCCTCACCTCTTATCATTACACTGCCTCACCTCCAATCATTACACTGTCTCACCTCCTATCATTAAACTGCCTCACTATTCATCACTACACTGCCTCATCTTCCATCACTACACTGCCTCCTCTCCCATCACTACACTGCCTCACCTTCCATCACTACATTGCCCCCCTCTCCCACACCCTCCTCCCTCCCTATACCTATACCCTCTAGTGACCTCTAAAACTCTCCTTGATGCTGCCTCCCCCTCCCACCCTATATACTTCTCCCCCCTGCCCTACCTCCCTACCCCTCCCCCTACCTACAATACCCATCCTCACACAAACACAACTCTGAAAATACATAAGCTTCGTTCTGTGGTACAATGGGGCAACCAAACGCAAGGCCGAGAGCCAAGGGTCTGGTAGACATAGATGGGAAGGATGACTGGGAAGCAGAGCTCAAAAAAACAAGGAGGAAGAATGGGGAAGGAAGCTAGAAGAGCTTGGAAGGAGGATGGAGGAGATGATAGCTGCAGAGAGCAGAAATTTGGAGCAACATGCCATAGTAGTAGAAGCCAAAATACATTGCTTAGAAGAGGTACTGAGAAATATGAAACAGCCTAAAGAAAAAATATCAGTACAGACATAACATCAGGAACTTCTACATCAGACACAGACAAAGGGACTGGAGGGAGCAAGGAAGCTATACTGTATGCAAAGGTCCTGTCAGACCCACGTGGGCCAAGGCAAAGACAAGGAGCACACTAGGAACAAATGAGACATCAGGAGACATTGAAAGAGCAAGGATTCTACCAGATTCCTGCAGGGGCCAGGAACAGCTGAGCAGGAAAGACAGACCAATGAGCAATGGGGCCTCAGTTAAGGAAGAGATTGAAGGAATGCTTCAATGGAAGAAACTAAAACACCTCAGAGGATGCATTGGGAGACACGGTGGGAGGAAGAAAGGGAGAGATCAGTTTTTGTTTATGGGCTCCAGGAAGCTGAAGGGGAAGCCTATGATGAAAGAAAAACAGAAGGAGATAAAAGCAATTGAAGGTATCATGAAGGCAATCGGTGAGGGCAACATGACCCAGGTGGCAAATTTTCGGAGAACTGGGTGGTTCGCAAAGAGAAGGAAGCGGCCTCTCAAAGTAATTTTCAAGGCAGAATCAACTCGAACCATGATCCTGCAGGAGAGAGTACAGCTGAGAGACATACTGGAATTCCAGAGTGTGTACCTCGATTGAGACAGAACGCAAGAGGAAAGGAGAATACTGAAAGAGAGAGTGCAAAAACGAAAGGAGGAATGGGAGGAAGTGACAAAGAAAAGCAGAATAACCCAGACACAGGTGGAAGGGCAAACACACCCCCCAGAAACACCCGCAGAAGGACTCCAACCACGACATCCCCAGGGCAACTGAACAATCTAAGCCAACAATCACACACCGATCCCTCTGTCCCCACCCCCACGCCACGAACCCCAACCCTACAGCAACCCCCTATGGGAACTCTGCCCCACCACAACCCCCCATAGGCCCCTGCCAGGACTCCTGCTCTCCCAACCCCAATATCCTCCCAGGACCACAGTTTTGGAACAGAAGTTGAAGGTTTGGTACATGAATGTGGATTGAATAACGAACAAATATGAGGAGTGGCATGAAAGAATCAATGAGAACTCCCCAGACATCATAGAAGTCACAGAAACGAAACTCACTGAGACAATAACAGATGCAATCTTCCCTCCCGGATATCAGATCCTGAGGAAAGATAGAAGGAGCAGAGGGGGGGAGGGGTTGCAGTGCTCATAAAACACTGATGGAAATTTGAGAAAATGGGAGGCATGGATGAGAATGGAGAAAGAGAATACATAGTAGGTAAACTTCAGTTTGGGGAGCACAAGGTAGTCATTGCAATGATTTATAATCCACCACAGACCTGCAGGAAGCCAAGAGAGGAATATGAAGAGAGTAACAGAGCAATGGTGGTCACACTGGCTGAGGTGGCAAGAAGGGCTCTCTCAAGCAGAGCAAAGTTACTGGTTATGGGCGATTTCAATCACAGGGAGATCGATTGGGAGAGCCTGGAGTCACATGGGGGTCCCGAAACATGGACAGCCAAGATGATGTAGTACTGGAAAACCTCATGCATCAACATGTTAAGGACACTACCAGAAAGAGAGGGGAGGATGAACCAGCAAGACTGGACCTCATGTACACACTGAGTAGTTCAGACAATGAGAATATCACATTTGAGAGACCCCTTGGAGCTAGTGATCACGTGGTTCTGTGCTCTGAATACATAGTAGAGTTACAAGTGGAGAGGGTAACAGGAGTTGAATGGGACTACATAGGCTTCGGGAACTTCCTGCAAGAGGTTCAGTGGGACAGAGAACTGGTAGGAAAGTCGGTAAACGAAATGAAGGAATACGTAACAATAAAATGCAAGGAGGCAGAGGGAAGGTTTGTTCCCAAGGGCAACAGAAATAATGGGAAAACCAGAACGAGACCCCCGTTTACCCAGCGGTGTAAGCCAGGAACGAGTATGCACAGGCAAGGAGGGAGGCCCAGCGACAGTATGAAAATAACATAGCATTGAAAGTCAAGTCTGACCCGAAACTACTGTACAGCCCCAATAGGAGAAAGACAACAGTCAAAGACCAGGTGATCAGGCTGAGGAAAGAAGGTGAGGATCTCACAAGAAACAATCATGAGGTATGTGAGGAGCTCAACATGAGATTTAAGGAAGTATTTACAGTAGAGACAGGAAGGGCTCCGAGAAGACAGCACAGAGGGGAACACCAACAGGGAATATACCAACAAGTGCTGGATGACATACAAACGGAGGAGGAGGTGCAGAAGCTGCTAAGTGATCTTGATACCTCAAAGGTGAGGGGTCCGGATAGCATCTCCCCATGGGTCCTTAGAGAAGGAGCAGAGACACTGTGCATGCCACTAACCACAATCTTCAATACATCCCTTGAAACTGGGCAACTACCTGAGGTATGGAAGACGGCAAATATAGTTCCCATTTTTAAGAAAGGAGACAGAAACCAGGCATTAAATTAAAGACCAGTGTCTCTGATGTGTATAGCATGCAAAGTCATGGAGAAGATTATCAGGAGGAGAGTGGTGGAGCACCTGGACCGGAACAAGATTATAAACGACAACCAGCATGAATTCATAGAAGGCAAATCCTGTGTCACAAACCTTCTGGAGTTTTATGACAAAGTAACAGAAGACACGAAAGGGAGGGGTGGGTTGATTGTATTTTCCTGGACTACAGGAAGGCCTTCGACACAGTTCCTCACAAGAGATTAGTGCAGAAGCTGGAGGATCAGGCACGTATAACAGGAAGGGCACTGCAATAGATTAGAGAATGCTTGACAAGGAGGCAACAACGAGTCATGGTACGTGATTAGGTATCACAGTGGGCGTCTGTGACGAGCGGGGTCCCACAGGGGTCAGTCCTAGGACCAGTGCTATTTTTGATATATGTGAATGACATGATGGAAGGGGCAGAATCTGAAGTGTACCTGTTCACAGATGATGTGAAGTTAATGAGAAGGATTAAATCGGATGAGGATGAGGCAGGACTGCAAAGAGACCTGGACAGGCTGGACATGTGGTCCAGTAACTGGCTTCTCGAATTCAATCCAGCCAAATGCAAAGTCATGAAGATTGGGGAGGGGCAAAGAAGACCGCAGACAGAGTATAGGCTAGGTGGACAAAGACTACAGACCTCACTCAGGGAGAAAAACCTTGGGGTGACCATAACACAGAGCACATCACCGGAGGCACACATCAACCAAATAACTGCTGCAGCATACGGGCGCCTGGCAAACCTGAGAATAGCGTTCCGATACCTTAATAAGGAATCGTTCAAGACACTGTACACTATGTATGTTAGGCCCATACTGGAGTATGCAGCACCAGTCTGGAACCCACACCTGGTCAAGCACGTCAAGAAGTTAGAGAAAGTACAAAGGTTTGCAACAAGGCTAGTCTCAGAGCTCAGGGGAATGTCGTACGAGGAAAGGTTGAGGGAGATCGGACTGACGACACTGGAGGACAGAAGGGTCAGGGGAGACATGATAACGACATACAAGATACTGCGGAGAATAGACAACGTGGACAGAGATAGGATGTTCCAGAGAGGGGACACAGGGACAAGGGGTCACAACTGGAAGCTGAAGACTCAGACGAGTCACAGGGACGTTAGGAAGTATTTCTTCAGTCATAGAGTTGTCAGCAAGTGGAATAGCCTAGCAAGTGAAGTAGTGGAGGCAGGAACCATACATAGTTTTAAGAAGAGGTATGATACAGCTCAGGAAGCAGAGAGAGAGAGGACCTAGTAGCGATCAGTGAAGAGGCGGGGCCAGGAGCTGTCTCGACCCCTGCAACCACAATTAGGTGAGTACACACACACACACACACACACACACACACACACACACACACACTCACACAAACCACACACATTCCCTGGAACACTCTCCATGTATGGCAACACAACATATATAAATAACATGATATATCATAACATACTTGTATAACATACCGTGTGTCATTAATGTAAGTCATCAGTCATGACTTAGAGAGGGCAGAAGGGTTCTACTCAGACTCTAAGTATGTCCAGTGTCTGGAAACCTTAGAGACAGAGGGTATCTGTAGCAGCCAGTTCTCTCAGAGAGAGGCGGCTTAGGGTTAAGCCGACCTGGCTTAGGGTCAAGCCAACTGAGGTCCCACGTGGACAAGCCGGACCGGTCACAAGCCGTAGAGAAATGTCGTGAAGAGCACAGCTAGGTCAGCAACATATGCAGAATGCGGGCTGGACACGGAAAGTGTAGAACGGAGCAAGAACGAGAACAGGAGACGGCTTGTGTGAGGGCTGGCGTAGCCTAGGGTAGGCTGAACACTGCTGCACCCTAAGCTGGACTCACGTGGGGGCCAAACACACCAAGACAACTTCGCCTCGACTTCTGTAGCTTGGAAGGGCGATGGGACGCTGTAGAAGGGCTGAAGAAGGCTGCAGGGAAGCGCTGAGGTGCTGCAGGGCAGGAGATGAAGTGTACCCGTGACCGCTGGGCCCAGAATGCCGTAGTGACGTCAATGTCCAAATTTTGCTGGAAAATCAAAGAAACTAGGTTTTGTCTCTGTCACCGACGAGACTGTGACCAGCAGCGAGTGCTGTAAGCAAGCGGGTGCCGTGGATGCTCTGAGTGCTGTAAGCAAGCGGGTGCCGTGGATGCTCTGAGTGCTGTAAGCAAGCGGGTGCCGTGGATGCTCTGAGTGCTGTAAGCAAGCGGGTGCCGTGGATGCTCTGAGTGCTGTAAGCAAGCGGGTGCCGTGGATGCTCTGAGTGCTGTAAGCAAGCGGGTGCCGTGGATGCTCTGAGTGCTGTAAGCAAGCGGGTGCCGTGGATGCTCTGAGTGCTGTAAGCAAGCGGGTGCCGTGGATGCTCTGAGTGCTGTAAGCAAGCGGGTGCCGTGGATGCTGTGAGTGCTGTAAGCAAGCGGGTGCCGTGGATGCTCTGAGTGCTGTAAGCAAGCGGGTGCCGTGGATGCTCTGAGTGCTGTAAGCAAGCGGGTGCCGTGGATGCTCTGAGTGCTGTAAGCAAGCGGGTGCCGTGGATGCTCTGAGTGCTGTAAGCAAGCGGGTGCCGTGGATGCTCTGAGTGCTGTAAGCAAGCGGGTGCCGTGGATGCTCTGAGTGCTGTAAGCAAGCGGGTGCCGTGGATGCTCTGAGTGCTGTAAGCAAGCGGGTGCCGTGGATGCTCTGCTCCCCTCAACCCCGTATGACAAGGCTCATCTCTGCCGCTGGAAAACTGCTGCCACTACTGTTTTAACTGCCTATTGGGTTGGTCCAATAACTTGCCAGGTTGCGTAGAATTCGGTGAGATATACGACCTTTGACTAGCCTTTTCTTTATTGGAATGATTGGCGTTCACAGCGGGTAGTGTGAGGTGTACCGAAACCAGGCCGGGAGGGAAGCTTGTTAATTGCAAGGCCGCGTAATTAAAAATTTTGTCATAGCACAAGTAATAATGGTTATAAATGACCATAATTTTTAAAGGGGTGGACAGGTAAGCCAGTGGAAAGCTTCGGTCAGATGAACAAAGCTCCAAAGGCTGGTCATCATCTGACTAAGAACCGCTTCAGGAAACACCTAACTTGTTTCCTGACAAACCTTACCTAACCTAACCTGAATGGCCGCAGGTCTAGGAGTGAGAGCGAGGCATGGAGTGAGAGCGGCAGTGGCAGCGGCAGCAGCGACTTCCAAGCTCCGTACTTTTCTCCAACTACCAGAGCTACCAATGCTCCTATGATGACCTAGTTACAAGCAAAACTGCACTACCCAACGTAGCACCCAGAATGACCAAAGATTACCAACAGTGAAACCTACAAATCGAAAAAATAGAGATCAAAGGAAGACTGCAAACAAACCGAAAGCAACACCCCGCTGCCAGCCGAACAACGTAACCCTAAGCTTTGTATACTACAACTTCTTCTTAACTACAACAATTCCTGTAGTATTATGAGGCGCAATCTAAGAGGAAACAGCACCAAGGCCAGCAAGAAAACACCGAAAAATCAACTATTCAACAAGTGTAGTCAGGAGGACGCCAGCCCAGCAACCACCCCACTCAACACCACTCAAGGCGACACCACAACAATAACAACAAACATGGCTGCCACCAGTCCATCCTCCCCTCTCTTCTCCGGATTCAACCTACCAAGTAGTCTCTCAGGTATGACCAACGATCCAGATACCCTTATAAAGTCATGCATCTCCAACTTAGTTATTGAAAATATGAATCTTCGAGAGACACTAACAAAACAAGACACCAGGATGACACAACTCGAAAACAAAATCCTCAGTCTTGAGCAAAAGTTATCAAAACCAGGAATGACTAACTGTGACAAGACCATCCAGTCAGTCATAGATAGCCATACCCAACAAATAATATCTCTTAATACAAAGGTTGAAGAAGCAGTAAAAGAATGGAAGAACAACTTAGATAACCAGTTCAGTGACTACTTTGCTCTCCAAGAAGATAAAACGGAACAAGATAAACTATCGGACGCAGTAATAGTTAACAGTCCACTTTTTCCCAGTGATATGAACCAAACAAACAGTAAAGAAAATACTCTGCAGATCATAAAGGACCAAACAAGTGTTATTGTACCAGAGTCAGAAATAAAAGAAGCCAGGTTACTAGGATCCCATGGTAGAAAAAGTGTTATGCTTAGATTCCACTCACATGACAGGAAAAAAGACTTAATTATTGCATCTATTAAAGTAAAGAAAGAGGTATACATAAACGAGTGTCTTACCAAAAAACGTCAGAATCTCCTGTATAGAGTCAGAAAACTTAAGCGGGAGAATAACGACACAATACACCAATGCTTCACACGGGATGGGAAAATTCTAGTTAGGAAAACAAATGTAGGTCAACTGTACACAATCACGAACGAGAATGATCTATCACGATTTCTCAGGGATACTAATCTTACAGAGAATAACTAAACAATGTCCAACCTAAAAGCCTACGTAGTGTAGTGTACGTTTTGCTCCATTATTGTTCAAATTTCATTGTACAATCTCTTAGTAATTAAATAATCAACTACCTCATTTTGTGATTTTACTAGTAAGCATAAGTCACCTTATGTGATTTTCTTATTTACTATTGTTCGCTTAAACATTAGCTGAATTGATACTTTCTCTGTCCATATTACTACCTCATATTTTTTTAAATACTATCAATTGATATTACTTACTAAAATTAATAAATATCATTTTTACTAAAATTTCAATTTACTCTTAACATTTTTGACATTTAATAACCATTACTTGTCTAATTACCTTTACCTGTTTTAATACCACATTTACTATCCTAGATTACTCTTAATTACCTTGTACTGCCATATAACCTCAAGTATAACTACCAGTGCAATATTGAATGAAATAAACATTACTTTTTCACTTTTTTGTAATCATTATTACTTACTAAAATTTTATTAAACACCATATTTACTACCAGTCAATTTTACTTTTGTACATTAAACATTATTTTATACTTCCCATAACATTTTGTAGCCAAATTTTCAAGTTTTTATATTCAACCCCAACCTTTATATTATCCCTTGTACCTGTGTACCTGGGTACCTGTCTACCCTCTTACTATCATATTATAACCAAGACATTACCATTGTTATTTTTTTACTATTATTCTTTTGGTACTTTAATTGTGAATTTTATTTTGTCAATTTAAATCTAGTTATAATCTTGATCTTGTCAACAACCTATACCAGACTCTAGTGCAATTGCAAGTACCATTTCAAATTGTATTTTTATATTATAAGTTTATATTGTAATTCCTACCATCTGTCCATTTAACTTTGCTTACCATTACTTAATTTTAGTCCCTTATATATTTTCTCCTTTATTTTAGCTTTATATAACTATCCTAGTTTATATATTCACAATTGTTAAAATAATCAAGGTGCTATTCTTAGGTGCTAAAGTAGAATAAGTTCACAATTTTGCCATTATATTCCAAAGCTCATTTATTTGATTACCACTTTATTGTTCACCACAACCTATATTAGTCCCTTTTATATTATAATTTTATACAATAATTCTAACTTTAAAAAATTACCTTTATAGTACTACCTACTATCATATTCCCAAGCTCCACTATTTGATCATCACTTTATTTGTATTAGTCCCTTAGCTCATTATTTTACATTTGTTAAATAATCCAGGTGCTATTTTTTAGCTTAAGACTATTTACTTTGTTTTATACTTAATTCAAACTATAGATTCACTACAAATTTTATGATTACAAGCATTGATCCTGATACCAACCTCTTATTTAATGACTTAAATGAATCAAACAGTTACTGTAATTACTACACTGCAGAACAATCAAAGGCACTTCTCAGTGCCAACAACAACATAACTATCTTTAACTACAATATCAGATCTTTAAGCAAGCATTACGATGACCTCATAGCATTACTAAATTCCTTACATGCCAATATGTCCATCATTACACTAACTGAAACCTGGCTAAAGCCTGATAGTACAGATGTCTATGCCATTCCTGGTTACACAACCATACACAACTGTAGGCCAGACCAACAAGGGGGTGGCACAGCCATATACTACTCAGACCAACTAGAATGTATCACTAATACTTGCACAAGGGATGAACATGGGGAATATATAATAGCTAAATTCAAATCCAGATACCTACAAAAACCTCTCACATTGATAAACATCTACAGAGTTCCACAGTCAAACATTAGCCAATTTAGTCAAAATCTAGGAAGTATGATAACTGATGCACGCATGAACAAAGATCACTTACTACTCTCAGGTGACTTCAATATAAATCTCTTGCAAGACCAGGACCCACACGTTACTGAATTCACAAACACAATGAGTAACTGTATGTTACTACCAACAGTAACAAAACCTACAAGAGTTACAGAGACTAGTGTTTCCCTACTTGACCACATCTGGACCAACACCATATCCCCTTTAAAATCAGGCATAATTACAGATAATACCACAGACCACTACCCTACTTTCCTCATAACAACTCTTGGTAAACTACCCCAAGACACTACTAAAGTCACCTTCAGACTTCACAATGAGGCAGCCATTAATAACTTCACAACAGCAGTAGCAAACATTGATTGGCACACTGAGCTAGAAATCTATACAGATATTGAAGAATGTATTAATAATTTTCTAAAAAAAAAACCAATACCTCTATAACAAGCACTGCCCTAAAAAAAACTAAACAGATGACAGCAAAGAGACTGAACAGTCCCTGGCTAACACCCAGCATTCTCAAATCCATAAATACAAAACACCAATATGAAAAACAGTACAGAATGGGTCACATAACCAGAGACCAAACAAAACGTTACTCGTCAATCCTAACCAGCCTGATAAGAAGGGCAAAAAAATTGTATTATGAGAACAGATTATCCAACTTACGAGGTGATATAAAAAAGACCTGGAAAACCCTATCAGAAATTCTGGGAACAAAAAAGATATCACGAAATAGCGAAATAAAATTAGCAAAATCAGATGAACCCCAACTCCCACCAACAGAAACAGCAAACAGACTCAATGATTTCTTCTCCACTATAGGACAAAACCTTGCCAATAAAATCCCAAGCTCAGATACCCCACCAAATGACTACCTCACTGGCAACTACCCGAACACACTGTTCCTAGCTCCGACTAACCCATACGAAGTCTCCCTTATTATCAACGCACTAAAAAACAAGGCAGGAGATTTAAATACCTTACCACCCTTTATATACAAAAAAGTGTCACAAGTGCTATCACCAATCATTGCAACACTCTTTAACAAATCCATTGAATCCTCCACCTTCCCTACAGTACTCAAAATAGCAAGGGTCACCCCGATCCACAAAGGAGGAGACCAAACAGAGTTGAATACCTATAGGCCAATATCCAACTTACACCCTCTCTCAAAAATCTTTGAAAAATTAATTCATAAACGAATCTACTCCTACCTTATCTCCCAAAACATACTCAACCCCTGCCAATTTGGATTCAGGCCTAATAAAAATACTAATGATGCTATTATACACATGCTAGAACATATATACACTGCAATAGAGAAAAAAGAAGTCCCACTTGGGATCTTCATTGACTTACGTAAAGCTTTTGATACAGTTGACCATGACTTGCTCCACGTAAAATTGTCACACTATGGTATAAGAGGGCACTCCCTCAACTACCTCAAGTCTTACCTCAGCAACAGAAGCCAATATGTGTACGCAAATGGGGCAAACTCTTCTGCGCAACCAATTACAGTTGGTGTCCCACAGGGAAGTGTCCTTGGCCCTCTTCTCTTTCTCCTATACATAAATGACCTTCCAAATGCTTCGCAATTACTCAAACCCACACTATTTGCAGATGACACTACATAGGTCTTCTCTCACCCGAGCCCAGTCACGCTAGCCAATACTGTAAATACCGAATTACAGAAAATATCTACCTGGATGAGGACTAACAAACTTACACTAAACATTGACAAAACCTACTTCATTCAGTTTGGTAACAGAGCTACAGATGTCCCTCTTAACATAAAGATAAACGGATCACCTATCACAAAACTAACAGAGGGAAAATTCTTAGGAATCCACCTTGATAATAGACTCAAATTTCATACACATATACAACAAATTTCTAAGAAAATTTCCAAGACTGTAGGCATACTATCGAAGATACGGTACTATGTTCCACAGTCAGCCCTCCTGGCCCTATATCACTCTCTTATTTACCCCTATCTCACCTATGGAATTTGTGCATGGGGCTCAACAACAATTAACCATCTCAGACCACTAATTACTCAACAAAAGGCTGCAGTTAGAATGATAACAAATTCTCACTACAGGCAGCACACTCCACCAATATTCAATACACTAAACCTACTCACCATACAAAACATCCATACTTATTACTGCACCTATTACATACATAGAACACTTAACTCTGATATTAACCCTCCCCTCAAACATCTTGCCAACCTCAACAGAACACATGACCATAACACAAGGCACAGATCACTCTTTGATGTTCCTCGTGTCCATCTCACACTATGCAAAAACTCAATGCACATAAAAGGCCCTAAAATCTGGAATTCATTACCTGTAAATATAAAAGAAACACTACCTGTTTATAAATTCAAGTCTCTTCTCAAAGATCACTTACTCACCCAAAACCAAATAAATACTGAATAACTGAACCTTATAAATTGTATATCTTAAATGTTTCTCACAATTATATCACATAAATGTTAAACCTAAAACAGAATCTAACTTTATTATTTTTTAAATACACTACCTAACAGAATCACTACCTAACTGAATGCAACCATATGACCTGTCTTTGTAATACTCACTTGTGCTTTATAGTAATCTGTTTACATTAATGTTTTATAACTGATTTCATCATTGCTTAGTTAATCTTAAGTTAATTTTAAGCCAGCCCGTAATGCTATGCATAGTATAAGTGGCTTTGGCATGCTGCTCTTATCTGTATTTTTTTGTACCTCTGTATGTGTGCTCAAATTGGAAATAAATAAATGGCTGCGTATGTCTAACTTGAGGCAATGCCCTCTGGTGGGCATTCAGGGGAACTAAGCCCACAACAAACTCGCTCCAAGGAACGACTATGAGAAGTAGAAGTATTCTTACTGCCTATTTACTGTTTACAAGTACACTACATCGCCTCCCATCACTACACTGCCTCACCTTCCATCACTACACTGCCTCACCTCCCATCACTACACTGCCTCACCTTCCATCACTACACTGCCTCACCTCCCATCACTACACTGCCTCACCTCCCAACACTACACTGCCTCATCTTCTGTCATTACACTGTCTCACCTTCCGTCATTACACTGCCTCACCTCCCATCACTACACTGCCTCACCTCCCATCACTACACTGCCTCACCTTCCATCACTACACTGCCTCACCTCCCATCACTACACTGCCTCACCTTCCATCACTACACTGCCTCACCATCCATCACTACACTGCCTCACCTTCCATCACTACACTGCCTCACCTTCCATCACTACACTGTCTCACCTCCCATCACTACACTGCCTCACCTCCCATCACTACACTGCCTCACCTTCCATCACTACACTGCCTCACCTTCCATCACTACACTGCCTCACCTTCCATCACTACACTGCCTCACCTTCCATCACTACACTGTCTCACCTCCCATCACTACACTGCCTCACCTCCCATCACTACACTGCCTCACCTCCCATCACTACACTGCCTCACCTCCCATCACTACACTGCCTCACCTCCCATCACTACACTGCCTCACCTCCTATCATTAAACTGCCTCACCTCCCATCACTACACTGCCTCACCTCCCATCACTACACTGCCTCACCTCCCATCACTACACTGCCTCACCTCCCATCACTACACTGCCTCACCTTCCATCACTACACTGCCTCACCTTCCATCACTACACTTCCTCACCTCCCATCACTACACTGCTTCACCTCCCGTCACTACGCTGCCTCACCTCCCATCACTACACTGCCTCACCTCCCATCGTTACACTGCCTCACCTCCCATCGTACACTGCCTTACCTCCCATCAGTACACTGCCTCACCTCCCATCACTACATTGCCTCACCTTCCAACACTACACTGCCTCACCTTCCATCACTACACTGCCTCACCTTCCATCACTGCACTGTCTCACCTTCCATCGCTACACTGCCTCACCTTCCATCACTACACTGCCTCACCTTCCATCACTACACTGCCTCACCTTCCATCACTACACTGCCTCACCTCCCATCACAACACTGCCTCACCTCCCATCACTACCCTGCCTCTACACCAGCTAGAGATTCGTCTGTAAAAACTTGCATTTGTGGTCACAGTGGTGCCTGTGCTAACCTTCCTATGGTGTAGAAATATACCTAGTTGGACGAATCTTATTGTGGCTAGCTGGTCTAGTGGCTAACGCGACGGGCTTTTGTTTTGAGACGTTCTGACCGCGGGTTCAATCCCGGCCGGGGTATGGTTTGTTTGCAATCGTGTCATTACGATTTCGTGACTCATATAGAAGCTTAGCACATGTGGCCTCCAGAGAGGCTAGAATCCTCAGTCTCAAAGTGGTTGAGAAGTGGAATGATCTTGGTGAGGAAGTGGTGGAGGCATATTCCATGCATAGTTTTAAGAGCAGGTACGATAGAGCCCACGACGTTAAATCTGGAAGAAGAAGAACATCAATAATAATAATAATAATAATAATAATAATAATAATAATAATAATAATAATAATAATAATAATAATAATAATAATAATAATAATAATAATAAGAAGAAGAAGAAGAAGAAGAAGAAGAAGAAGAAGAGGGAGAAGAAGAAGAAAAAGAAGAAGAATAACAACAAAAAACGACAAGATAGACACTTGCCAAATTGAGTTGTGGGGCTGGAAAGATATTCGTTTACCAGTTGATGTCTTGGTCAATCTCAACTTCCCTGGTGAAAGGATTCTTAAAGTAGGTAGTGAGGATAATAAAGAGAAAATTGGGAATAAGGAAAAGGCAGAGATGAGACGGGCGCTAAATAGCGTCGCGAAAGAGTGTTGAGAAGATGCAAGAGGAAAGATGCAAAGTTTCTGATCTCTTAACTGAAAATTTAGAAAATAAAATGAACATGAAAATAGACAAGATTACTGTGCCAAACCTCTCAGCTCTCTTAATGGTGATAAAAAAGTTTCTATTTTTACTGTGACAGGTTGAAGTAATGTTACATGTCAGGAGGGACGCAGGTGACTGTCTCATGGACGCAGGTGACTGTCTCATGGACGCAGGTGACTGTCTCATGGACGCAGGTGACTGTCTCATGGACGCAGGTGACTGTCTCATGGACGCAGGTGACTGTCTCATGTAGGTTTGTCATCTTAACTTTCTTCCCCAGAGTAGAAGTGTTAAATACATCTATTTTCGTCTGTCCAGTAAAATTTTTTAGTTTGAAATTTTATTTTTTTTATTAATATATTTCATTACATTTTATATAGCTTCTGTATAGAAGTTAAATAATTGTATAATTCTCCAATTTAATTTGATTATTTACCCAAGTGAGTTCATATTATTCAAGCTTTCCTCTCCCTATCTGGCTTACACCAGCATTTGTCTTGAACAAAGGTGTTTTATCGTGACTAACGACCTCATTACCCAGTACATCAATTTAATCATTAATCACATCCACACTAAGTAGCAGCTATCTCATACTCAGCTCATATGGAATTCACCTCTAAAGACAGTGCTGTAGGGCTGTTACTTACCGAGGTGTAGGCGGTATTAATGTGCTTCCAGAAGGTCCACGAGGATAAACAAAGGTGATCGTCATTTCGTCAGATAAATTAAGGAACGATGAAAATGTGACCCTTGGCATTAGTTGATATTTATAGTACCTACGATGCGCATATCTAGTTCTGATGATAAGAACTTACTGCGTTATTCTGCTGAGGTAACTGGTTACGAAATCCTTCAGGAATCCCAAGAAATTCCGATAATGAGCCACCGAACACACTTGGCCTTGGAAATGAGGTCAAGGCACCTCAGCTAATTCTCAAGATTTGTTAGTGAACGCCCACTTGAATGCTGGGCCAGCCGCCCTGGCCCTCAAGTGTGCCATAGTTATAGGCCTAGCTAGAGACACTGCATATAATAAGCTGCTTAACTTACATTCTTAGCCTAGCTAACCGATGTAATTATAACCTATACTAGGTATTAGCTTACTGAGGCCTAGTGACTAAATTAACTTCACCGTTAAGGGTTCAGAGTGAATATTTGGCATCGTAGCCACAACAGCAGCGTTCCTTCCTTACTGTCCCCCCGTCAACCCCCCCTCTAGGTCGAGGGTACAGTTACAAGTGGGAAAACGCAGTTTTTCTCCACAACATTTGTGTTCCACAATCCTACTTTAGGTTAAATTTGTCTGCAAAATTTTCTTTCTTGTGAAGATCTTCATCGTTCCTTTATTTGTTTGACGAAATGACGATCACCTATATTTATCCTCGTCTTACCATTCTAGTTGTATATAATAAAAGTTATTTTAGGATATTATCTTAATTAAATTCCTTCATTTATCATGAAGTTAAAAGAGAAGAATCATTATGGTCTTGACATCTTGTTCAGATGGTTATGTATGTTATCAGTCTATCGTCACTGGTGATTAAACATACGTAGTGAATTCAACAAGAGACCTGAAGCAATTACTTCTTTATTTGATGAGAATGGTGAAATAAAGGTGTAACTACATACATGTATATGCGTTTGTTTTGTAACTTGTCGAAACTGAGTAATTTGGTGTTTTTACTCATCATTGTCATCAACGATGAATCAACGATGATAGTTAATCTCAAACGTCGAATGTGATGCTGCTTGATCCGAGATACGGGATGCTGCTTGAAATATATCACGGACGAATTAAATAAAGCAGGATGGAAGATGGCTACTTGCATTATATTCGTTTTAGGAAGATAAAAAATATTTCTTGTTGAAGATAATAAAGATAGTGAACATGCACAGCCGGGTTAATTCAATTCCTTTCACGGACACACATAATGATCTTGAAAATTTATACATTTGACCTAACATTGGTTAGGTTGATGGTTTTATTATGTACCCCAGATCCATCTCGTGGCCGGCTGTAAAAAAAAGACATAATTGGTATTTTTAAAATGTTATAAAATACCGACAAGTTGAAGACTAAGACACATGTGCAACAGTTGGGTGTCTTTATTGTTGAGAAATGTCGCCTACACAGTAGACTTCTTCAGTTAAACACGAAGGTGTTGTAATGAAATGACGATGATGTAAACAATCCATCAACCTTGGAGATATGAGGCGGTCAGTCCCTCAACCTGGAGAAGAGCAGCTCCATGGTCTTGAGCTGAGCTGTTCTCTAGCAACTAGGCTAAGGGACTGACCACCTCAAATACTATTTCTCCAAAGTTGATGGATTGATTACATCATCTTCATTTCATTACTCGCCTGCTGCCTTTGTAATTGACTGAAGAAGTCTACTGTGTAGGTGATAAGTTTGAACTATATAGATACCCAACTGCTGAACATGCGTCTTAATCATCAGACATAATTGGTCCTGGGACCAACATTTCATTACCTAAACATGTTAATGTTTATGCACTATTTACATTAGAATAATACTTGGTTGTTCCACAGTTAAGAATGCGCTCGCCTAAGCAATATTTAATGTACGTTAAGTAACGTTTAAACACCACCCACAGCGATCTTGGTGAAGGCGTCAACATTAGCTGTGTGACTCACAATGTTCACCACTCACGTCTAAATATACAAGTTTCCGGTATTATTTAATTTTTGAATATCATTTATATACTTCTACATTAAGAGTGTTTATAAACTTTACCAGAATATTAGATCATACACATCTACGTACAAAGGATAAACACATTTAGACGCGTGAGACATGGTAGCCCCACCTCTGAACTTGAGTCATGGTAGCCCCACCTCTGAACTTGAGTCATGGTAGCCCCACCTCTGAGCTTGAGTCATGGTAGCCCCATTTCTGAACTTGAGTCATGGTAGCCCCACCTCTGAGCTTGAGTCATGGTAGCCCCACCTCTGAGCTTGAGTCATGGTAGCCCCACCTCTGAGCTTGAGTCATGGTAGCCCCACCTCTGAGCTTGAGTCATGGTAGCCCCATTTCTGAACTTGAGTCATGGTAGCCCCACCTCTGAGCTTGAGTCATGGTAGCCCCACCTCTGAACTTGAGTCATGGTAGCCCCACCTCTGAGCTTGAGTCATGGTAGCCCCATTTCTGAACTTGAGTCATGGTAGCCCCACCTATGAGCTTGAGTCATGGTAGCCCCACCTCTGAACTTGAGTCATGGTAGCCCCACCTCTGAGCTTGAGTCATGGTAGCCCCACCTCTGAGCTTGAGTCATGGTAGCCCCACCTCTGAGCTTGAGTCATCATAGCCCCACCTCTGAGCTTGAGTCATGGTAGCCCCACCTCTGAGCTTGAGTCATGGTAGCCCAATTTCTGAACTTGAGTCATGGTAGCCCCACCTCTGAGCTTGAGTCATGGTAGCCCCACCTCTGAACTTGAGTCATGGTAGCCCCACCTCTGAGCTTGAGTCATGGTAGCCCCACCTCTGAGCTTGAGTCATGGTAGCCCCACCTCTGAGCTTGAGTCATGGTAGCCCCATTTCTGAACTTGAGTCATGGTAGCCCCACCTCTGAGCTTGAGTCATAGTAGCCCCACCTCTGAACTTGAGTCATGGTAGCCCCACCTCTGAGCTTGAGTCATGGTAGCCCCACCTCTGAGCTTGAGTCATGGTAGCCCCACCTCTGAGCTTGAGTCATGGTAGCCCCATTTCTGAACATGAGTCATGGTAGCCCCACCTCTGAGCTTGAGTCATGGTAGCCCCACCTCTGAGCTTGAGTCATGGTAGCCCCACCTCTGAGCTTGAGTCATGGTAGCCCAATTTCTGAACTTGAGTCATGGTAGCCCCACCTCTGAGCTTGAGTCATGGTAGCCCCACCTCTGAACTTGAGTCATGGTAGCCCCACCTCTGAGCTTGAGTCATGGTAGCCCCACCTCTGAGCTTGAGTCATGGTAGCCCCACCTCTGAGCTTGAGTCATGGTAGCCCCATTTCTGAACTTGAGTCATGGTAGCCCCACCTCTGAGCTTGAGTCATGGTAGCCCCACCTCTGAACTTGAGTCATGGTAGCCCCACATCTGAGCTTGAGTCATGGTAGCCCCACCTCTGAGCTTGAGTCATGGTAGCCCCACCTCTGAGCTTGAGTCATCGTAGCCCCACCTCTGAGCTTGAGTCATGGTAGCCCCACCTCTGAGCTTGAGTCATGGTAGCCCCACCTCTGAGCTTGAGTCATGGTAGCCCCACCTCTGAGCTTGAGTCATGATATCCCCACCTCTGAGCTTGAGTCATGGTAGCCCCACCTCTGAGCTTGAGTCATGGTAGCCCCATCTCTGAGCTTGAGTCATGGTAGCCCCACCTCTGAGCTTGAGTCATGGTAGCCCCACCTCTGAGCTTGAGTCATGGTAGCCCCACCTCTGAGCTTGAGTCATGGTAGCCCCACCTCTGAGCTTGAGTCATGGTAGCCCCACCTCTGAGCTTGAGTCATGGTAGCCCCACCTCTGAGCTTGAGTCATGGTAGCCCCACCTCTGAGCTTGAGTCACGGTAGCCCCACCTCTGAGGTTGAGTCGTGGTAGCCCCACCTCTGAGCTTGAGTCGTGGTAGCCCCACCTCTGAGCTTGAGTCGTGGTAGCCCCACATCTGAGCTTGAGTCATGGTAGCCCCACCTCTGAACTTGAGTCATGATAGCAACACCTCTGAACTTGAGTCATGATAGCCCCACCTCTGAGCTTGAGTCGTGGTAGCCCCACCTCTGAACATGAGGCATGGTAGCCCCACCTCTGACCTTGATTCATGGTGGCCCCACCTCTGAGCTTGAGTCATGGTAGCCCCCACCTCTGAGCTTGAGTCATGGTAGCCTCCACCTCTGAACTTGAGTCATGGCATCCCCACCTCTGAGCTTGAATCATGGTAGCCCCGCCTCTGAACTTGAGTCATGGTAGCCCCACCTCTGAGCTTGAGTCATGGTATCTCCACCTCTGAGCATGAGTCATGGTAGCCCCACCTCTGAACTTGAGTCATGGTAGCCCCACCTCTGAACTTGAGTCATGGTAGCCCCACCTCTGAGCTTGAGTCATGGTAGCCCCACCTCTGAGCATGAGTCATGGTAGCCCCACCTCTGAACTTGAGTCATGGCAGCCCCACCTCTGAGCTTGAGTCATGGTAGCCCCACCTCTGAACTTGAGTCATGGTAGCCCCACCTCTGAGCATGAGTCATGGTAGCCCCACCTCTGAGCTTGAGTCGTGGAAGCTCCACCACTGAGCATGAGGCATGGTAGCCCCCACCTCTGAGCTTGAGTCAGGGTAGCCCCACCTCTGAGCATGAATCATTGTAGCCCCACCTCTGAACTTGGGTCATGGTATCCCCACCTCTGAGCTTGAGTCATGGGAGCCCCCACCTCTGAGCTTGAGTCAAGGTAGCCCCACCTCTAAGCTTGAGTCATGGTAGCCCCATCTCTGAGCTTGAGTCATGGTATCCCCACCTCTGAACTTGAGTCATGGTAGCCCCACCTCTGAACTTGAGTCATGGTAGCCCTACCTCTGAGCTTGAGTCGTGGTAGCCCCACCTCTGAGAATGAGGCATGGTAGCACCACCTCTGAGCTTGAGTCATGGTAGCCCCACCTCTGAACTTGAGTCATGGTAGCCCCACCTCTGAGCATCAGTCATAGTAGCCCCACCTCTGAGCATGAGTCATGGTATCCCCACCTCTGAGCTTGAGTCATGGTAGCCCCCACCTCTGAGCTTGAGTCGTGGTAGCTCCACCACTGAGCATGAGGCATGGTAGCCCCCACCTCTGAGCTTGAGTCATGGTAGCCCCACCTCTGAGCATGAATCATTGTAGCCCCACCTCTGAACTTGGGTCATGGTATCCCCACCTCTGAGCTTGAGTCATAGGAGCCCCCACCTCTGACCTTGAGTCAAGGTAGCCCCACCTCTAAGCTTGAGTCATTGTAGCCCCATCTCTGAGCTTGAGTCATGGTATCCCCACCTCTGAACTTGAGTCATGCTAGCCCCACCTCTGAACTTGAGTCATGGTAGCCCTACCTCTGAGCTTGAGTCGTGGTAGCCCCACCTCTGAGCGTGAGGCATCGTAGCACCACCTCTGAGCTTGAGTCATGGTAGCCCCACCTCTGAACTTGAGTCATGGTAGCCCCACCTCTGAGCATCAGTCATAGTAGCCCCACCTCTGAGCATGAGCCATGGTAGCCCCACCTCTGAGCTTCAGTCATGGTAGCCCCACCTCTGAGCTTGAGTCATGGTAGCCCCACCTCTGAGCATGAGTCATGCTAGCCTCCACCTCTGAACTTGAGTCATGGTATCCCGACCTCAGAGCTTGAGTCATGGTAGCCCCACCTCTGAATTTGAGTCATGGTAGCCCCACCTCTGAGCTTCAGTTATGGTAGCCCCACCTCTGAACTTGAGTCATGGTAGCCCTACCTCTGAGCTTGAGTAATGGTAGCCGCATCTCTGAGCTTGTGTCATGGTAGCCCCACCTCTGAGCTTGAGTCGTGAGAGCCCCACATCTGAGCTTGAGTCATGGTAGCCCCACCTCTGAGCTTTAGTCATGATAGCCCCACCGCTGAGCTTGAGTCGTGGTAGCCCCACCTCTGAGCTTGAGTCATGGTAGCCCCACCTCTGAGCTTGAGTCATGGTAGCCCCACCTCTGAGCATGAGGCATAGTAGCCCCACCTCTGGGTTTGAGTCATAGTAGCCCCCACCTCTGAGCATGAGCCATTGTAGCCCCACCTCTGAACTTGAGTCATGGTACCCCACCTCTGAGCTTGAGTCATGGTAGCCCCCACCTCTGAGCTTGAGTCATGGTAGTTCCACCTCTGAGCTTGAGTCGTGGTAGCCCCACCTCTGAGCTTGAGTTATGGTATCCCCACCTCTGAGCTTGAGTTATGGTAGCCCCACCTCTGAGCATGAGGCATGGTAGCCCCACCTCTGAGCTTGAGTCATGGTAGCCCCACCTCTGAGCTTGAGTCATGGTAGCCCCACCTCTGAACTTGAGTCATGGTACCCCCACCTCTGAGCTTGAGTCATGGTACCCCCACCTCTGAGTTTGAGCCATGGTAGCCCCACCTGTAAGCATGAGCCATGGTAGCCCCACCTCTGAGCATGAGTCATGGTATCCCCAGCTCTGAGCTTGAGTCATGGTATCCCCACCTCTGAGCTTGAATCATGGTAGCCCCGCTTCTGAACTTGAGTCATGGTAGCCCCAAGTCTTAGCTTGAGTCATGGTAGCCCCCACCTCTGAGCTTGAGTCATGGTAGCCTCCACCTCTGAACTTGAGTCATGGTATCCCAACCTCTGAGCTTGAATCATGGTAGCCCCACCTCTGAGCTTGAGTCATGGTAGCCCCACCTCTGAGCTTGAGTCATGGTATCCCCACCTCTGAGCATGAGTCATGGTAGCCCCACCTCTGAACTTGAGTCAGGGTAGCGCCACCTCTGAGCTTGAGTCATGGTAACCACACCTCCGAGTATGAGTCATTGTAGCCCCACCTCTGAACTTGAATCATTGAAGCCCCACCTCTGAACTTGAGTCATGGAAGCCCCACCTCTGAGCTTGAGTCATGGTAGCCCCACCTCTGAACTTGAGTCATGGTAGCCCCACCTCTGAGCATGAGTCATGGTAGCCCCACCTCTGAGCTTGAGTCATGGTAGCCCCACCTTTGAGCTTGAGTCAAGGTAGCCCCAACTCTGAGCATGAGGCATGGTAGCCCCACCTCTGAGCTTCAGTCATGGTAGCCCCACCTCTGAGCTTGAGTCATGGTAGCCCCACCTCTGAGCATGAGTCATGCTAGCCTCTACATCTGAACTTGAGTCATGGTATTACGACCTCAGAGCTTGAGTCATGGTAGCCCCACCTCTGAATTTGAGTCATGGTAGCCCCACCTCTGAGCTTGAGTCATGGTAGCCCCACCTCTGAGCTTGAGTCATGGTAGCCCCACCTCTGAGCTTGAGTCATGGTAGCCCCACCTCTGAGCTTGAGTCATGGTAGCCCCACCTCTGAGCTTGAGTCATGGTAGCCCCACCTCTGAACTTGAGTCATGGTAGCCCCACCTCTGAGCTTGAGTCATGGTAGAGCTTGAGTCATGGTAGCCCACCTCTGAGCTTGAGTCATGGTAGCCCCACCTCTGAGCTTGAGTCATGGTAGCCCCACCTCTGAGCTTGAGTCATGGTAGCCCCACCTCTGAGTTGAGTCATGGTAGCCCCACCTCTGAGCTTGAGTCATGGTAGCCCCACCTCTGAGTCATGGTAGCTTGAGTCATGGTAGCCCCACTTCTGAGCTTGAGTCATGGTAGCCCCACCTCTGAGCTTGAGTCATGGTAGCCCCACCTCTGAGCTTGAGTCATGGTAGCCCCACCTCTGAGCTTGAGTCATGGTAGCCCCACCTCTGAGCTTGAGTCATGGTAGCCCCACCTCTGAGCTTGAGTCATGGTAGCCCCACCTCTGAGCTTGAGTCATGGTAGCCCCACCTCTGAGCTTGAGTCATGGTAGCCCCACCTCATGGTAGCCCCACCTCTGAGCTTGAGTCATGGTAGCCCCACCTCTGAACTTGAGTCATGGTAGCCCCACCTCTGAGCTTGAGTCATGGTAGCCCCACCTCTGAGCTTGAGTCATGGTAGCCCCACCTCTGAGCTTGAGTCATGGTAGCCCCACCTCTGAGCTTGAGTCATGGTAGCCCCACCTCTGAGCTTGAGTCATGGTAGCCCCACCTCTGAGCTTGAGTCATGGTAGCCCCACCTCTGAGCTTGAGTCATGGTAGCCCCACCTCTGAGCTTGAGTCATGGTAGCCCCACCTCTGAGCTTGAGTCATGGTAGCCCCACCTCTGAGCTTGAGTCATGGTAGCCCCACCTCTGAGCTTGAGTCATGGTAGCCCCACCTCTGAGCTTGAGTCATGGTAGCCCCACCTCTGAGCTTGAGTCATGGTAGCCCCACCTCTGAGCTTGAGTCATGGTAGCCCCACCTCTGAGCTTGAGTCATGGTAGCCCCACCTCTGAGCTTGAGTCATGGTAGCCCCACCTCTGAGCTTGAGTCATGGTAGCCCCACCTCTGAGCTTGAGTCATGGTAGCCCCACCTCTGAGCTTGAGTCATGGTAGCCCCACCTCTGAGCTTGAGTCATGGTAGCCCCACCTCTGAGCTTGAGTCATGGTAGCCCCACCTCTGAGCATGAGTCATGGTAGCCCCACCTCTGAGCTTGAGTCATGGTAGCCCCACCTCTGAGCTTGAGTCGTGGTAGCCCCACCTCTGAGCTTGAGTCGTGGTAGCCCCACCTCTGAGCTCGAGTCGTGGTAGCCCCACCTCTGAGCTTGAGTCATGGTAGCCTCACCTCTGAACTTGAGTCATGGTAGCCCCACCTCTGAACCTGAGTCATGATAGCCCCACCTCTGAGCTTGAGTCGTGGTAGCCCCACCTCTGAACATGAGGCATGGTAGCCCCACCTCTGAGCTTGAGTCATGGTGGCCCCACCTCTGAGCTTGAGTCATAGTAGCCCCACCTCTGAGCATGAGGCATGGTATCCCCACCTCTGAGCTTGAGTCATGGTAGCCCCCACCTCTGAGCTTGAGTCATGGTAGCCTCCACCTCTGAACTTGAGTCATGGTATCCCCACCTCTGAGCTTGAATCATGGTAGCCCCGCCTCTGAACTTGAGTCATGGTAGCCCCACCTCTGAGCTTGAGTCATGGTATCTCCACCTCTGAGCATGAGTCATGGTAGCCCCACCTCTGAACTTGAGTCATGGTAGCCCCACCTCTGAACTTGAGTCATGGTAGCCCCACCTCTGAGCTTGAGTCATGGTAGCCCCACCTCTGAGCATGAGTCATGGTAGCCCCACCTCTGAACTTGAGTCATGGTAGCCCCACCTCTGAGCTTGAGTCATGGTAGCCCCACCTCTGAACTTGAGTCATGGTAGCCCCACCTCTGAGCATGAGTCATGGTAGCCCCACATCTGAGCTTGAGTCGTGGAAGCTCCACCACTGAGCATGAGGCATGGTAGCCCCCACCTCTGAGCTTGAGTCAGGGTAGCCCCACCTCTGAGCATGAATCATTGTAGCCCCACCTCTGAACTTGGGTCATGGTATCCCCACCTCTGAGCTTGAGTCATGGGAGCCCCCACCTCTGAGCTTGAGTCAAGGTAGCCCCACCTCTAAGCTTGAGTCATGGTATCCCCACCTCTGAACTTGAGTCATGGTAGCCCCACCTCTGAACTTGAGTCATGGTAGCCCTACCTCTGAGCTTGAGTCGTGGTAGCCCCACCTCTGAGCATGAGGCATGGTAGCACCACCTCTGAGCTTGAGTCATGGTAGCCCCACCTCTGAGCATGAGTCATGGTAGCCCCACCTCTGAGCTTGAGTAATGGTAGCCCCATCTCTGAGCTTGAGTCGTGGTAGCCCCACCTCTGAGCTTGAGTCATGGTAGCCCCACCTCTGAGCATGAATCGTGGTAGCTCCACCACTGAGCATGAGGCATGGTAGCCCCCACCTCTGAGCTTGAGTCATGGTAGCCCCACCTCTGAGCATGAATCATTGTAGCCCCACCTCTGAACTTGGGTCATGGTATCCCCACCTCTGAGCTTGAGTTAAGGTAGCCTCCACCTCTGAACTTGAGTCATGGTCGCCCCACCTCTGAGCATGAGTCATAGTAGCCCCACCTCTGAGCTTGAGTCATGGTAGCCCCCACCTCTGAGCTTGAGTTATGGTAGCACCACCTCTGAACTTGAGTCATGGTAGCCCTACCTCTGAGCTTGAGTCGTGGTAGCCCCACCTCTGAGCGTGAGGCATCGTAGCACCACCTCTGAGCTTGAGTCATGGTAGCCCCACCTCTGAACTTGAGTCATGGTAGCCCCACCTCTGAGCATCAGTCATAGTAGCCCCACCTCTGAGCATGAGGCATGGTAGCCCCACCTCTGAGCTTCAGTCATGGTAGCCCCACCTCTGAGCTTGAGTCATGGTAGCCCCACCTCTGAGCATGAGTCATGCTAGCCTCCACCTCTGAACTTGAGTCATGGTATCCCGACCTCAGAGCTTGAGTCATGGTAGCCCCACCTCTGAATTTGAGTAATGGTAGCCCCACCTCTGAGCTTCAGTTATGGTAGCCCCACCTCTGAACTTGAGTCATGGTAGCCCCACCTCTGAGCTTCAGTCATGGTAGCCCCATCTCTGAGCTTGTGTCATGGTAGCCCCACCTCTGAGCTTGAGTCGTGATAGCCCCACATCTGAGCTTGAGTCATGGTAGCCCCACCGCTGAGCTTGAGTCGTGGTAGCCCCACCTCTGAGCTTGAGTCATGGTAGCCCCACCTCTGAGCTTGAGTCATGGTAGCCCCACCTCTGAGCATGAGGCATAGTAGCCCCACCTCTGGGTTTGAGTCATAGTAGCCCCCACCTCTGAGCATGAGCCATTGTAGCCCCACCTCTGAACTTGAGTCATGGTACCCCACCTCTGAGCTTGAGTCATGGTAGCCCCCACCTCTGAGCTTGAGTCATGGTAGTTCCACCTCTGAGCTTGAGTCGTGGTACCCCACCTCTGAGCTTGAGTTATGGTATCCTCACCTCTGAGCTTGAGTTATGGTAGCCCCATCTCTGAGCATGAGGCATGGTAGCCCCACCTCTGAGCTTGAGTCATGGTAGCCCCACCTCTGAGCTTGAGTCATGGTAGCCCCACCTCTGAACTTGAGTCATGGTAGCCCCACCTCTGAGCTTGAGTCATGGTAGCCCCACCTCTGAACTTGAGTCATAGTAGCCCCACCACTAAGCATGAGTCATAGTAGCCCCACCTCTGAGCATGAGTCATGGTATCCCCACCTCTGAGCTTGAGTCATGGTATCCCCACCTCTGAGCTTGAATCATGGTAGCCCCGCTTCTGAACTTGAGTCATGGTAGCCCCACCTCTTAGCTTGAGTCATGGTAGCCCCCACCTCTGAGCTTGAGTCATGGTAGCCTCCACCTCTGAACTTGAGTCATGGTATCCCAACCTCTGAGCTTGAATCATGGTAGCCCCACCTCTGAGCTTGAGTCATGGTAGCCCCACCTCTGAGCTTGAGTCATGGTATCCCCACCTCTGAGCATGAGTCATGGTAGCCCCACCTCTGAACTTGAGTCAGAGTAGCCCCACCTCTGAGCTTGAGTCATGGTAACCACACCTCCGAGTATGAGTCATTGTAGCCCCACCTCTGAACTTGAGTCATTAAAGCCCCACCTCTGAACTTGAGTCATGGTAGCCCCACCTCTGAGCTTGAGTCATGGTAGCCCCACCTCTGAACTTGAGTCATGGTAGCCCCACCTCTGAGCATGAGTCATGGTAGCCCCACCTCTGAGCTTGAGTCATGGTAGCCCCACCTCTGAGCTTGAGTCATGGTAGCCCCACCTCTGAGCATGAGGCATGGTAGCCCCACCTCTGAGCTTGAGTCATGGTAGCCCCACCTCTGAGCATGAGTCATGCTAGCCTCCACCTCAGAGCTTGAGTCATGGTAGCCCCACCTCTGAATTTGAGTCATGGTAGCCCCACCTCTGAGCTTCAGTTATGGTAGCCCCACCTCTGAACTTGAGTCATGGTAGCCCCACCTCTGAGCTTGAGTCATGGTAGCCCCACCTCTGAGCTTGAGTCATGGTAGCCCCACCTCTGAGCTTGAGTCGTGATAGCCCCACATCTGATCTTGAGTCGTGGTAGCCCCACCTCTGAGCTTGAGTCATGGTAGCCCCACCTCTGAGCTTGAGTCATGGTAGCCCCACCTCTGAGCATGAGGCATAGTAGCCCCACCTCTGGGTTTGAGTCATAGTAGCCCCCACCTCTGAGCTTGAGCCATTGTAGCCCCACCTCTGAACTTGAGTCATCGTACCCCACCTCTGAGCTTGAGTCATGGTAGCCCCCACCTCTGAGCTTGAGTCATGGTAGTTCCACCTCTGAGCTTGAGTTATGGTAGCCCCACCTCTGAGCATGAGGCATGGTAGCCCCACCTCTGAGCTTGAGTTATGGTATCCCCACCTCTGAGCTTGAGTTATGGTAGCCCCACCTCTGAGCATGAGGCATGGTAGCCCCACCTCTGAGCTTGAGTCATGGTAGCCCCACCTCTGAGCTTGAGTCATGGTAGCCCCACCTCTGAACTTGAGTCATGGTACCCCCACCTCTGAGCTTGAGTCATGGTACCCCCACCTCTGAGTTTGAGCCATGGTAGCCCCACCTCTGAGCATGAGCCATGGTAGCCCCACCTCTGAGCATGAGCCATGGTAGCCCCACCTATGAGCTTGAGTCATGGTAGCCCCACCTCTGAGCTTGAGTCATGGTAGCCCCACCTCTGAGCTTGAGTCATGGTAGCCCCACCTCTGAGCTTGAGTCATGGTAGCCCCACCTCTGAGCTTGAGTCATGGTAGCCCCACCTCTGAGCTTGAGTCATGGTAGCCCCACCTCTGAGCTTGAGTCATGGTAGCCCCACCTATGAGCTTGAGTCATGGTAGCCCCACCTCTGACCTTGAGTCATGGTACCCCCACCTCTGAGCTTGAGTCATGGTACCCCCACCTTTGAGTTTGAGCCATGGTAGCCCCACCTCTGAGCATGAGCCATGGTAGCCCCACCTCTGAGCATGAGCCATGGTAGCCCCACCTATGAGCTTCAGTTATGGTAGCCCCACCTCTGAACTTGAGTCATGGTAGCCCCACCTCTGAGGTTGAGTCTTGGTAGCCCCACCTCTGAGCTTGAGTCATGGTAGCCCCACCTCTAAGCTTGAGTCATAGGTAGTCGTGGTAGCCCACCTCTGAGCTTGAGTCATGGTAGCCCCACCTCTGAGCTTGAGTCATGGTAGCCCCACCTCTAAGTATCTAGAGCTTGGGTTTGAGTCATAGTAGCCCCCACCTCTGAGCATGAGCCATTGTAGCCCTACCTCTGAACTTGAGTCATGGTACCCCACCTCTGAGCTTGAGTCATGGTAGCCCCACCTCTGAGCTTGAGTCATGGTAGTTCCACCTCTGAGCTTGAGTCGTGGTAGCCCCACCTCTGAGCTTGAGTGATGGTATCCCCACCTCTGAGCTTGAGTCATGGTAGCCCCACCTCTGAGCTTGAGTCATGGTAGCCCCACCTCTGAGCTTGAGTCATGGTAGCCCCACCTCTGAGCTTGAGTCATGGTAGCCCCACCTCTGAGCTTGAGTCATGGTAGCCCCACCTCTGAGCTTGAGTCATGGTAGCCCCACCTCTGAGTTTGAGTCATGGTAGCCCCACCTCTGAGCATGAGTCATGGTAGCCCCACCTCTGAGCATGAGTCATGGTAGCCCCACCTCTGAGCTTGAGTCATGGTAGCCCCACCTCTGAGCTTGAGTCATGGTAGCCCCACCTCTGAGCTTGAGTCATGGTAGCCCCACCTCTGAGCTTGAGTCATGGTAGCCCCACCTCTGAGCTTGAGTCATGGTAGCCCCACCTCTGAGCTTGAGTCAAGGTAGCCCCAATTCTGAGCTTGAGTCATGGTAGCCTCACCTCTGAGGTTGAGTCGTGGTAGCCCCACCTCTGAGCTTGAGTCATGGTAGCCCCACCTCTGAGCTTGAGTCATGGTAGCCCCACCTCTGAGCTTGAGTCATGGTAGCCCCACCTCTGAGCTTGAGTCGTGGTAGCCCCACCTCTGAGCTTGAGTCATGGTAGCCCCACCTCTGAGCTTGAGTCATGGTAGCTCCACCTCTGAGCATGAGTCATGGTAGCCCCACCTCTGAGCTTGAGTCATGGTAGCCCCACCTCTGAGCATGAGGCATGGTAGCCCCACCTCTGGGCTTGAGTCATGGTAGCCCCCACCTCTCAGCTTGAGTCATTGTGGCCCCACCTCTGAACTTGAGTCATGGTACCCCCACCTCTGAGCTTGAGTCATGGTAGCCCCACCTCTGAGCTTGAGTCATGGTGGCCCCACCTCTGAGCTTGAGTCATAGTAGCCCCACCTCTGAGCATGAGGCATGGTATCCCCACCTCTGAGCTTGAGTCATGGTAGCCCCCACCTCTGAGCTTGAGTCATGGTAGCCTCCACCTCTGAACTTGAGTCATGGTATCCCCACCTCTGAGCTTGAATCATGGTAGCCCCGCCTCTGAACTTGAGTCATGGTAGCCCCACCTCTGAGCTTGATTCATGGTATCTCCACCTCTGAGCATGAGTCATGGTAGCCCCACCTCTGAGCTTGAGTCATGGTAGCCCAACCTCTGAGCATGAGTCATTGTAGCCCCACCTCTGAACTTGAGTCATGGTAGCCCCACCTCTGAGCTTGAGTCATGGTAGCCCCACCTCTGAGCATGAGTCATGGTAGCCCCACCTCTGAACTTGAGTCATGGTAGCCCCACCTCTGAGCTTGAGTCATGGTAGCCCCACCTCTGAACTTGAGTCATGGTAGCCCCACCTCTGAGCATGAGTCATGGTAGCCCCACCTCTGAACTTGAGTCATGGTAGCCCCACCTCTGAGCATGAGTCATGGTAGCCCCACCTCTGAGCTTGAGTAATGGTAGCACCATCTCTGAGCATGAGGCATGGTAGCCCCACCTCTGAGCTTGAGTCATGGTAGCCCCACCTCTGAGCTTGAGTCGTGGTAGCCCCACCTCTGAGCATGAGGCATGGTAGCCCCACCTCTGAGCATGAATCATTGTAGCCCCACCTCTGAACTTGGGTCATGGTATCCCCACCTCTGAGCTTGAGTCATGGGAGCCCCCACCTCTGAGCTTGAGTCATGGTAGCCTCCACCTCTGAACTTGAGTCAAAGTACCCCCACCTCTAAGCTTGAGTCATGGTAGCCCCATCTCTGAGCTTGAGTCATGGTATCCCCACCTCTGAACTTGAGTCATGATAGCCCCTCCTCTGAACTTGAGTCATGGTAGCCCTACCTCTGAGCTTGAGTCGTGGTAGCCCCACCTCTGAGCTTGAGTCATGGTAGCCTCCACCTCTGAACTTGAGTCATGGTATCCCCACCTCTGAGCTTGAATCATGGTAGCCCCGCCTCTGAACTTGAGTCATGGTAGCCCCACCTCTGAGCTTGATTCATGGTATCTCCACCTCTGAGCATGAGTCATGGTAGCCCCACCTCTGAGCTTGAGTCATGGTAGCCCAACCTCTGAGCATGAATCATTGTAGCCCCACCTCTGAACTTGAGTCATGGTAGCCCCACCTCTGAGCTTGAGTCATGGTAGCCCCACCTCTGAGCATGAGTCATGGTAGCCCCACCTCTGAACTTGAGTCATGGTAGCCCCACCTCTGAGCTTGAGTCATGGTAGCCCCACCTCTGAACTTGAGTCATGGTAGCCCCACCTCTGAGCATGAGTCATGGTAGCCCCACCTCTGAACTTGAGTCATGGTAGCCCCACCTCTGAGCATGAGTCATGGTAGCCCCACCTCTGAGCTTGAGTAATGGTAGCACCATCTCTGAGCATGAGGCATGGTAGCCCCACCTCTGAGCTTGAGTCATGGTAGCCCCACCTCTGAGCTTGAGTCGTGGTAGCCCCACCTCTGAGCATGAGGCATTGTAGCCCCACCTCTGAGCATGAATCATTGTAGCCCCACCTCTGAACTTGGGTCATGGTATCCCCACCTCTGAGCTTGAGTCATGGCAGCCCCCACCTCTGAGCTTGAGTCATGGTAGCCTCCACCTCTGAACTTGAGTCAAAGTACCCCCACCTCTAAGCTTGAGTCATGGTAGCCCCATCTCTGAGCTTGAGTCATGGTATCCCCACCTCTGAACTTGAGTCATGATAGCCCCTCCTCTGAACTTGAGTCATGGTAGCCCTACCTCTGAGCTTGAGTCGTGGTAGCCCCACCTCTGAGCATGAGGCATGGTAGCACCACTTCTCAGCTTGAGTCATGGTAGCCCCACCTCTGAACTTGAGTCATGGTAGCCCCACCTCTGAGCATGAGTCATAGTAGCCCCACCTCTGAGCATGAGTCATGGTATCCCCACCTCTGAGCTTGAGTCATGGTAGCCCCCACCTCTGAGCTTGAGTTATGGTAGCCTCCACCTCTGAACTTGAGTCATGGTATCCCCACCTCTGAGCTTGAATCATGGTAGCCCCGCTTCTGAACTTGAGTCATGGTAGCCCCTCCTCTTAGCTTGAGTCATGGTAGCCCCCACCTCTGAGCTTGAGTCATGGTAGCCTCCACCTCTGAACTTGAGTCATGGTATCCCAACCTCTGAGCTTGAATCATGGTAGCCCCGCCTCTGAACTTGAGTCATGGTAGCCCCACCTCTGAGCTTGAGTCATGGTATCCCCACCTCTGAGCATGAGTCATGGTAGCCCCACCTCTGAACTTGAGTCAGGGTAGCCCCACCTCTGAGCTTGAGTCATGGTAACCCCACCTCCGAGTATGAGTCATGGTAGCCCCACCTCTGAGCTTGAGTCATGGTAGCCCCACCTCTGAGCTTGAGTCATGGTAGCCCCACCTCTGAGCTTGAGTCGTGGTAGCCCCACCTCTGAGCATGAGGCATGGTAGCCCCCACCTCTGAGCTTGAGTCATGGTAGCCCCACATCTGAATTTGAGTCATGGTAGCCCCACGTCTGAGCTTCAGTTATGGTAGCCCCACCTCTGAACTTGAGTCATGGTAGCCCCACCTCTGAGCTTGAGTCACGGTAGCCCCACCTCTGAGCTTGAGTCATGGTAGCCCCACCTCTGAGCTTGCGTCGTGGTAGCCCCACCTCTGAGCTTGAGTCATGGTAGCCCCACCTCTGACCTTGAGTCATTGTAGCCCCACCTCTGAGCTTGAGTCGTGGTAGCCCCACCTCTGAGCTTGAGTCATGGTAGCCCCACCTCTGAGCTTGAGTCATGGTAGCTCCACCTCTGAGCATGAGTCATGGTAGCCCCACCTCTGAGCATGAGTCATGGTAGCCCCACCTCTGAGCTTGAGTCATGGTAGCCCCACCTCTGAGCATGAGGCATAGTAGCCCCACCTCTGGGTTTGAGTCATAGTAGCCCCCACCTCTGAGCTTGAGCCATTGTAGCCCCACCTCTGAACTTGAGTCATGGTACCCCACCTCTGAGCTTGAGTCATGGTAGCCCCACCTCTGAGCTTGAGTCATGGTAGTTCCACCTCTGAGCTTGAGTTATGGTAGCCCCACCTCTGAGCATGAGGCATGGTAGCCCCACCTCTGAGCTTGAGTTATGGTATCCCCACCTCTGAGCTTGAGTTATGGTAGCCCCACCTCTGAGCATGAGGCATGGTAGCCCCACCTCTGAGCTTGAGTCATGGTAGCCCCACCTCTGAGCTTGAGTCATGGTAGCCCCACCTCTGAACTTGAGTCATGGTACCCCCACCTCTGAGCTTGAGTCATGGTACCCCCACCTCTGAGTTTGAGCCATGGTAGCCCCACCTCTGAGCATGAGCCCTGGTAGCCCCACCTCTGAGCATGAGCCATGGTAGCCCCGCCTATGAGCTTGAGTCATGGTAGCCCCACCTCTGAGCTTGAGTCATGGTAGCCCCACCTCTGAGCTTGAGTCATGGTAGCCCCACCTCTGAGCTTGAGTCATGGTAGCCCCACCTCTGAGCTTGAGTCATGGTAGCCCCACCTCTGAGCTTGAGTCATGGTAGCCCCACCTATGAGCTTGAGTCATGGTAGCCCCACCTCTGAACTTGTCATGGTAGCCCCACCTCTGAGCTTGAGTCATGGTAGCCCCACCTCTGAGCTTGAGTCATGGTAGCCCCACCTCTGAGCTTGAGTCATGGTAGCCCCACCTCTGAGCTTGAGTCATGGTAGCCCCACCTCTGAGCTTGAGTCATGGTAGCCTCACCTCTGAGGTTGAGTCGTGGTAGCCCCACCTCTGAGCTTGAGTCATGGTAGCCCCACCTCTGAGCTTGAGTCATGGTAGCTCCACCTCTGAGCATGAGTCATGGTAGCCCCACCTCTGAGCTTGAGTCATGGTAGCCCCACCTCTGAACTTGAGTCATGGTACCCCCCACCTCTGAGCTTGAGTCATGGTAGCCCCACCTCTGAGCTTTAGTCATGGTAGCCCCACCTCTGAGCTTGAGTCATGGTAGCCCCACCTCCGAGCTTGAGTCATGGTAGCCCCACCTCTGAGTTTGAGTCATGGTAGCCCCACCTCTGAGCTTGAGTCATGGTAGCCCCACCTCTGAGCTTGAGTCATGGTAGCCCCACTTCTGAGCTTGAGTCATGGTAGCCCCACTTCTGAGCTTGAGTCATGGTAGCCCCACCTCTGAGATGTAGAATGACCAGTATAGTTAACCTAACATATTTCCAGTATAACAATTTGCTGGAGTGTGGTAAGCTACTCGCCTGAGTTTTGTAGATAACTCACATGACGGTCTAGGATAAGTCAGTCCTAATCACCTTGTGTCTGGCTTTACAGGTGAGATTAAGACTTACCTTGCTTGTTTAATGTGAGCTTGTGGCGTTGACTGCACCACGTAGGCCTAGTATGTTGTTTTGTGGATGAATGCAGGGGTGTTACACGGAGAATGTTGCACTTGTGTTTAACAACACGCCGGTAATGCTCGTTGCAATCACTCGCAATAACAGTTACACACATCATTCAATACCATCACTTGTTCATAGTTTCGTGGAATTATCCACCACAGGAAAAACACGGATACTCATTAACACTACGTGATTAGTTTTACCGCAAATTTCCTGACTCAGATAAGGGAAGTAGTATAATTTTCCTAGTTTCCTGAGATTGTTAGAATAAACAAGAGTCATGAACACGTTGGTCATTACTGTCCCGGGTGTTTTTTAACGATAAGAAGGCAATGTCCTCGTGACACGTCTCACGTCCGTTCCTTCAAGCAGTCTCAGCCGCCGCACTCCCCCGTTTTGCGATTTTGACTTAAATATCAACGTTCTTCTTGCCTAATTAGGCAAGCGAAAATTTGTGTATGCAATAATTTCGAAAAAATCATTCTGTACCTAACAAAAAAATATATATATTTCACTGTGTTTGTTAATTATTAAATTATTATAAACTTATCTAAAATACATTTAGATGGATTATGCTAAATTAAGTTACGCTTTTTATAAAAGGTTAGGTAAGTTTCCTAAGGTTCTTTTGGTACAAAATTATTAATTTTTACATTAAAGTTATTATTATTATTTTAAGAGATTATTTTATAATGGTTAAACGGTTAAGCAAGTCATAGGTAATATAGTGTAGTGGAGTGTGTGAGGTTAGTCAGAGTTCTCTATGTAAACTCTACATTAATAACTTCGCATCAGAATGGAGACAAATCCATTGCGAGTATGCAAGCAAAAAAACTTTTTTTTTGTTACCATAAACAAATAACTATCTATTTTAACCAAATCTAAAAAGTTTTTTCCAGGTATATAGAACAAAAGTCTAACCCAAAAAGTTTTTTCCAGGTATATAGAACAAAAGTCTAACCCAAAAAGTTTTTTCCAGGTATACAGAACAAAAGTTAGAGATAAGATAGGTCCCCTTAAAAATAACTATGGGCATCTTACTGACAAAGAGAATGAAATGTGCTCGATTTTAAATAATTATTTTCTCTCAGTTTTTACGCAGGAAGACACTAACAATATTCCAGTAATTAATTTTTATAGTGGGCTAGAAGAAGATAAATTATGTAACATCACAGTCACTAGTGAGATGGTTGTGAAGCAGATAGACAGACTGAAGCAAAATAAGTCACCGGGTCCTGATGAGGTTTTTTCAAGGGTTCTAAAGGAATGCAAAATGGAACTCTGTGAACCATTAACTAATATTTTTAATTTATCTCTTCAAACAAGTGTAGTGTCTGATATGTGGAAGATGGCTAATGTAATACCTATTTTTAAAACAGGGGACAAGTCGTTACCGTCAAATTACCGCCCAATAAGCCTGACCTCAATTGTAGGCAAATCACTAGAGTCAATTATAGCTGAGATTATAAGAAGCCATCTCGATAAGCATAGCTTGATTAATGATACTCAGCATGGATTCACAAGAGGCCGGTCTTGTCTAACTAATTTATTAACTTTCTTCAGTAAAGCTTTTGAGGCTGTTGACCACGATAAAGAATTTGATATTATTTACCTAGATTTTAGTAAGGCTTTTGATAGAGTTCCGCACCATAGACTGTTAAAGAAAGTGGCAGCTCATGGCATTGGGGGAAAAGTGCTCTCGTGGGTCGAGTCATGGCTCACAGACAGGAAGCAGAGAGTGTCCATAAATGGGGTTAAATCCGAGTGGGGATCTGTAACAAGTGGCGTTCCACAGGGATCAGTCTTGGGCCCGTTGTTGTTTATAATATATATCAATGATCTTGATGAGGGTGTTACTAGTGATATGAGCAAATTCGCTGATGACACAAAGATAGGTAGGATAATTGATTCAAACATAGATGTTAGGGAACTTCAGGAGGATTTAGACAAACTCTACTCTTGGTCAGAAAAGTGGCAGATGCAGTTCAATGTAGATAAATGCAAGGTTCTGAAGCTCGGGAGTGTCCATAACCCTAGCACTTATAAGTTAAATAATGTAGAACTTAGCCATACAGATTGCGAAAAGGACTTGGGGGTTATGGTAAGCAGCAACCTTAAACCAAGACAGCAATGCCTAAGCGTACGTAATAAGGCAAATAGATTACTGGGATTTATATCAAGAAGTGTAAGCAACAGAAGTCCAGAGGTTATACTGCAGCTTTATACATCATTAGTAAGGCCTCACCTACAACTCTTGGGTATCTTTATTGAGGAAACGTTTCGCCACACAGTGGCTTCATCAGTCCATACAAAGGAGAATCTTGAAGAACAGGAGGAGAATGAGGTAATCAGTCCCTCAACCTTGAGTCGATGTGGTCAGTCCATCAATCTTGAATAGAATACGGCATACGTGCGGAGAAGGAGCTCATAAACCGTTGGTAGGAGAGGTGCAGCAGTCATAGGTCGTGTAACATTTGTTCAATGTGGAAGTAGGTCGTGCCCAAGAATTAGGCAAGCGAAGAATTCCCAAGTATTAAGATCCCAAGAAGTTGCAGTGTCTGACAGGTTTGTAAATGAATAGTTCAGAGAACCGACATGCTGATAAATTAGACACATGTGCAACTCAAGGTTGAGGGACTGATTACCTCATTCTCCTCCTGTTCTTCAAGTTTCTCCTATGTAAGGACTGATGAAGCCACTGTGTGGCGAAACGTTTCCTCAAATAAAGATACCCAAGAGTTGCACATGTGTCTAATTTATCATAATCAAGTTGCAATTACGAAAAACAGATGATTTTTATCCTAAGCAAAAAAAAAAAAGTTTTGAATATTGTCCAGGTAACACAACCCGCGTAATATTGTCCAGGTAACACATCCCGCGTAATATTGTCCAGGTAACACATCCCGCGTAATATTGTCCAGGTAACACATCCCGCGTAATATTGTCCAGGTAACACAACCCTCGTAATATTGTCCAGGTAACACATCCCGCGTAATATTGTCCAGGTAACACAACCCTCGTAATATTGTCCAGGTAACACATCCCGCGTAATATTGTCCAGGTAACACATCCCGCGTAATATTGTCCAGGTAACACAACCCGCGTAATATTGTCCAGGTAACACAACCCGCGTAATATTGTCCAGGTAACACATCCCGCGTAATATTGTCCAGGTAACACAACCCGCGTAATATTGTCCAGGTAACACAACCCTCGTAATATTGTCCAGGTAACACAACCCGCGTAATATTGTCCAGGTAACACTTCCCTCGTAATATTGTCCAGGTAACACAACCCTCGTAATATTGTCCAGGTAACACAACCCTCGTAATATTGTCCAGGTAACACTTCCCTCGTAATATTGTCCAGGTAACATAACCCTCGTAATATTGTCCAGGTAACACAAATCTCGTAATATTGTCCAGGTAACACAACCCTCGTAATATTGTCCAGGCAACACAATCTTCGTAATATTGTCCAGGCAACACAACTCTCGTAATATGGTCCAGGTAACACAAACCTCGTAATATTGTCCAGGTAACACAACACTCGTATTACTGTCCAAGTAACACAACCCTAGTAATATTGTCCAAGTAACACCACCTTCCTAATATTGTCCAAGTAACACAACCCTGGTAATATTGTCCAGGTAACGCAACCCACGTAATATTGTCCAGGTAACACAACCCTCGTAATATTGTCCAGGTGACGCAACCCGTGTAATATTGTCCAGGTAACACAACTCGTGTAATATTGTCCGGGTAACACAACCCTCGTAATATTGTCCAGGTAACACAACCAACGTAATATTGTCCAGGTAACAACTTTCGTAATAATGCCCAGGTAACACAACCCGTGTAATATTGTCCAGGTAACACAAACCTCACAATATTGTCCAGGTAACACAACCTGTGTAATATTGCCCAGGTAACACAAACCTCGTAATACTGTCAAGGTAACACAACCCGCGTAATATTGTCCAAGTAACACAACCCTAGTAATATTGTCCAAGTAACACCACCTTTCTAATATTATCAAAGTAACACAACCCTGGTAATATTGTCCAGGTAACGCAACACACGTAATATTGTCCAGGCAACACAACCCTCGTAATATTGTCCAGGTAACACAACCCTCGTAATAATGTCCAGGTGGTACAACCCGTGTAATATTGTCAAGGTAACACAACCCATGTAATATTGTCCAGGTAACACAACCCTCGTAATATTGTCCAGGTAACACAACCCACGTAATATTGTCCAGGTAACACAACTTTCGTAATAATGCCCAGGTAACACAAACCGTGTAATATTGTCCAGGTAACACAAACCTCATAATATTGTCCAGGTAACACAACCTGTGTAATATTGCCCAGGTAACACCACCTTCGTAATATTGTCCAGGTAACACCACCTTCGTAATATTGTCCAGGTAACACAACTCGCGTAATATTGCCCAGGTAACACAACCCTCATAATATTGCCCAGGTAACACAACCCTCGTAATATTGTCCAGGTAACACCACCTTCGTAATATTGTCCAGGTAACACAACTCGCGTAATATTGTCCAGGTAACAAAACCCGTGTAATATTGTCCAGGTAACACAACCCGTGTAATATTGTCCAGGTAACACAACCCTCATAATATTGTTCAGATAACAAAATCATCGTAATATTGTCCAGGTAACACAACCCGCGTAATATTGTCCAAGTAACACAACCCTCGTAATATTTTCCAGGTAACACAACCTTCATAATATTGTCCAAGTAACACAACCCTCGTAATATTTTCCAGGTAACACAACCTTCATAATATTGTCCAGGTAACACAGCCCGCGTAATATTGTCCAGGTAACACAACCCTCGTAATATTGTCCAGGTAACAAAACCTTCGTAATATTGTTCAGGTAACACAAATCGCGTAATATTGTCCAGGTAACACATCCCGCGTAATATTGTCCAGGTAACACAACCCTCGTAATATTGTCCAGGTAACACATCCCGCGTAATATTGTCCAGGTAACACATCCCGCGTAATATTGTCCAGGTAACACAACCCGCGTAATATTGTCCAGGTAACACAACCCGCGTAATATTGTCCAGGTAACACATCCCGCGTAATATTGTCCAGGTAACACAACCCGCGTAATATTGTCCAGGTAACACAACCCTCGTAATATTGTCCAGGTAACACAACCCGCGTAATATTGTCCAAGTAACACTTCCCTCGTAATATTGTCCAGGTAACACAACCCTCGTAATATTGTCCAGGTAACACAACCCTCGTAATATTGTCCAGGTAACACTTCCCACGTAATATTGTCCAGGTAACATAACCCTCGTAATATTGTCCAGGTAACACAAATCTCGTAATATTGTCCAGGTAACACAACCCTCGTAATATTGTCCAGGTAACACAACCCTCGTAATATTGTCCAGGCAACACAACCCTCGTAATATGGTCCAGGTAACACAAACCTCGTAATATTGTCCAGGTAACACAACACTCGCATTACTGTCCAAGTAACACAACCCTAGTAATATTGTCCAAGTAACACCACCTTCCTAATATTGTCCAAGTAACACAACCCTGGTAATATTGTCCAGGTAACACAACCCACGTAATATTGTCCAGGTAACACAACCCTCGTAATATTGTCCAGGTGACGCAACCCGTGTAATATTGTCCAGGTAACACAACCCGTGTAATATTGTCCAGGTAACACAACCCTCGTAATATTGTCCAGGTAACACAACCAACGTAATATTGTCCAGGTAACAACTTTCGTAATAATGCCCAGGTAACACAACCCGTGTAATATTGTCCAGGTAACACAAACCTCATAATATTGTCCAGGTAACACAACCTGTGTAATATTGCCCAGGTAACACAAACCTCGTAATACTGTCAAGGTAACACAACCCGCGTAATATTGTCCAAGTAACACAACCCTAGTAATATTGTCCAAGTAACACCACCTTTCTAATATTATCAAAGTAACACAACCCTGGTAATATTGTCCAGGTAACGCAACCCACGTAATATTGTCCAGGCAACACATCCCTCGTAATATTGTCCAGGTAACACAACCCTCGTAATAATGTCCAGGTGGTACAACCCGTGTAATATTGTCAAGGTAACACAACCCATGTAATATTGTCCAGGTAACACAACCCTCGTAATATTGTCCAGGTAACACAACCCACGTAATATTGTCCAGGTAACACAACTTTCGTAATAATGCCCAGGTAACACAAACCGTGTAATATTGTCCAGGTAACACAAACCTCATAATATTGTCCATTTAACACAACCTGTGTAATATTGCCCAGGTAACACCACCTTCGTAATATTGTCCAGGTAACACCACCTTCGTAATATTGTCCAGGTAACACAACTCGCGTAATATTGCCCAGGTAACACAACCCTCATAATATTGCCCAGGTAACACAACCCTCGTAATATTGTCCAGGTAACACCACCTTCGTAATATTGTCCAGGTAACACAACTCGCGTAATATTGTCCAGGTAACACAACCCGTGTAATATTGTCCAGGTAACACAACCCGTGTAATATTGTCCAGGTAACACAACCCTCATAATATTGTTCAGATAACAAAATCATCGTAATATTGTCCAGGTAACACAACCCGCGTAATATTGTCCAAGTAACACAACCCTCGTAATATTTTCCAGGTAACACAACCTTCATAATATTGTCCAGGTAACACAGCCCGCGTAATATTGTCCAGGTAACACAACCCTCGTAATATTGTCCAGGTAACAAAACCTTCGTAATATTGTTCAGGTAACACAAATCGCGTAATATTGTCCAGGTAACACAACCCGCGTAATCTTGTCCAGGTAACACAACCCTCGTAATATTGTCAAAGTAACACAACCACCGTACTATTGTCCAGGTAACACAACCCTCTTAATATTGTCCAGGTAACACAACCCTTGCAATATTGTCCAGGTAACACAACCCTCTTAATATTGTCCAGGTAACACAACCCTCTTAATATTGTCCAGGTAACACAACCCTCTTAATATTGTCCAGGTAACACAACCCTCTTAATATTGTCCAGGTAACACAACCCTCTTAATATTGTCCAGGTAACACAACCCTCTTAATATTGTCCAGGTTACACAACCCACGTAATATTGTCCACGTATCACAACCCTCGTAATATTGTCCAGGTAACACAACACTCGTAATATTGTCCAGGTAACACAACCCTCATAATATTGTTCAGATAACAAAATCATCGTAATATTGTCCAGGTAACACAACCCGCGTAATATTGTCCAAGTAACACAACCCTCGTAATATTTTCCAGGTAACACAACCTTCATAATATTGTCCAGGTAACACAGCCCGCGTAATATTGTCCAGGTAACACAACCCTCGTAATATTGTCCAGGTAACAAAACCTTCGTAATATTGTTCAGGTAACACAAATCGCGTAATATTGTCCAGGTAACACAACCCGCGTAATCTTGTCCAGGTAACACAACCCTCGTAATATTGTCAAAGTAACACAACCACCGTACTATTGTCCAGGTAACACAACCCTCGTAATAGTCCATGTAACACAACTCTCGTAATATTGTCCAGGTAACACAACCCTCTTAATATTGTCCAGGTAACACAACCCTCTTAATATTGTCCAGGTAACACAACCCTCTTAATATTGTCCAGGTAACACAACCCTCTTAATATTGTCCAGGTAACACAACCCTCTTAATATTGTCCAGGTAACACAACCCTCGTAATATTGTCCAGGTTACACAACCCACGTAATATTGTCCACGTATCACAACCCTCGAAATATTGTCCAGGTAACACAACACTCGTAATATTGTCCAGGTAACACAACCCTCGTAATATTGTCCAGGTAACACAACCCTCGTATTATTGTCCAAGTAACACAATCCTAGTAATATTGTCCAAGTAACACCACCTTCCTAATATTGTCCAAGTAACACAACCCGTGTAATATTGTCCAGGTAACACAACCCGTGTAATATTGTCCAGATAACACAACCCTCGTAATATTGTCCAGGTAACACAACCCACGTAATATTGTCCAGGTAACACAACTATCGTAATAATGCCCAGGTAACACAAACCGTGTAATATTGTCCAGGTAACACAAACCTCATAATATTGTCCAGGCAACACAACCTGTGTAATATTGCCCAGGTAACACAAACCTCGTAATATTGTCCAGGTAACACCACCTTCGTAATATTGTCCAGGTAACACAACTCACGTAATATTGTCCAGGTAACACCACCTTCGTAATATTATCAAGGTAACACAACCCTGGTAATATTGTCCAGGTAACGCAACCCTCGTATTATTGTCAAGGTAACACAACCCGCGTAATATTGTCCATGTAACACAACCCTCGTAATATTGTCCAAGTAACCCAACCCTAGTAATATTGTCCAAGTAACACCACCTTTCTAATATTATCAAAGTAACACAACCCTGGTAATATTGTCCAGATAACGCAACCCATGTAATATTGTCCAGGTAACACCACCTTCGTACTATTATCAAGGTAACACAACCCTCGTAATATTGTCCAGGTGACGCAACCCGTGTAATATTGTCCAGGTAACACAACCCTCGTAATATTGTCCAGGAAACACAACCCACGTAATATTGTCCATGTAACACAACTTTCGTAATAATGCCAAGGTAACACAACCCGTGTAATATTGTCCAGGTAACACAAACCTCATAATATTGTCCAGGTAACACAACCTGTGTAATATTGCCCAGGTAACACAACCCTCGTAATATTGTCCAGGTAACACAACCTTCGTAATATTGTCCAGGTAACACAACTCGCGTAATATTGTCCACGTATCACAACCCTCGTAATATTGTCCAGGAAACACAACCCACGCAATATTGTCCATGTAACACAACTTTCGTAATAATGCCAAGGTAACACAACCCGTGTAATATTGTCCAGGTAACACAAACCTCATAATATTGTCCAGGTAACACAACCTGTGTAATATTGCCCAGGTAACACAACCCTCGTAATATTGTCCAGGTAACACCACCTTCGTAATATTGTCCAGGTAACACAACTCGCGTAATATTGTCCACGTAACACAACCCTCGTAATATCATCCAGGTAACACAACCCTCGTAATATTGTCAAGGTAACACAACCCGCGTAATATTGTCCAGGTAACACAATCATCGTAATATTGTAAAGGTAACACAACCGGCGTAATATTGTCCAAGTAACACAACCCTCGTAATATTTTCCAGGTAACACAACCTTCGTAATATTGTCCAGGTAACACAGCCCGCGTAATATTGTCCAGGTAACACAACCCTCGTAATATTGTCCAGGTAACACAACCTTCGTAATATTGTCCAGGTAACACAACTCGCGTAATATTATCCAGGTAACACAACCCGCGTAATATTGTCCAGGTAACACAACCAGCGTAATATTGTCCAGGTAACACAACCCGCGTAATATTGTCCAGGTAAAACAACCAGCGTAATATTGTCCAAGTAACACAACCCTCGTAATATTGTCAAAGTAACACAACCAGCGTACTATTGTCCAGGTAACACAACCCTCGTAATAGTCCATGTAACACAACTCTCGTAATATTGTCCAGGTAACACAACCCTCGTAATATTGTCCAGGTAACACAACCCTCGTAATATTGTCCAAGTAACACAATCGTCGTAATATTGTCCAGGTGGTGACCTGTACTTAACTCTGTGAAGAAGTGTCTTGTTTGCTCCCGTGGACTGAACGAAGATGCCCTCCATCGAGCAACTTTACCAGCAACTTAAGGAAGAATTGAGGGCAGCGAAGATGGAGATACGGCGATTGACCGAGGAAAACAAGAGGATTCGTAGTAGTCCTCCTGTTTCGAGTCCTCAAGTCAAGAAGGGATCGTGGTTAGTGGCTGAACAGCAGGGAACGACGAAGTTGACGATCAAGGAGACGAATGGAAAGCCAGAAACGATGAAGAAGAAAAAGACTGCTGTGGAATCTCCTGTGGAAACCTCCAACGCATTCTCGGTGCTACCCGACGAATGTGAGTCGACTACTGGGATCGTCACGACGAACGACAACAAGGAAGGTAAGAATATTGTTGTTGTTGGGGATAGCCAGGTTAGATACATAGATAGGGCATTCTGCTTGAAGGACAGGAGTAGGAGACAATGGGTACGCTTTCCTGGGGCTGGGATTTATTTATTTATTTATTTATTTATTTATTTATTATAAATTTGTGCACACATACAGAGGTACAAAAAAATACAGATAAGAGCAGTATGCCAAAGCCACTTATACTATGCATAGCATTACGGGCTGGCTTAAAATTAACTTAAGATTAATTAAGCAATGATGAAGTCAGTGATAAAACATTAATGTAAACAGATTACTATAAAGCACAAGTGAGTATTACAAAGACAGGTCATATGAAGGATTCTGTTAGGTAGTGTATTTAAAAAATAATAAAGTTAGATTGGGTTTTAGGTTTAACATTTATGTGATATAATTGTGAGAAACATTTAAGATATACAATTTATAAGGTTCAGTTATTCAGTATTTATTTGGTTTTGGGTGAATAAGTGATCTTTGAGTAGAGACTTGAATTTATAAACAGGTAGTGTTTCTTTTATATTTACAGGTAATGAATTCCAGATTTTAGGGCCTTTTATGTGCATTGAGTTTTTGCATAGTGTGAGATGAACACGAGGAACATCAAAGAGTGATCTGTGCCTTGTGTTATGGTCATGTGTTCTGTTGAGGTTGGCAAGGAGATGTTTGAGGGGAGGGTTAATATCAGAGTTAAGTGTTCTATGTATGTAATAGGTGCAGTAATAAGTATGGATGTTTTGTATGGTGAGTAGGTTTAGTGTATTGAATATTGGTGGAGTGTGCTGCCTGTAGTGAGAATTTGTTATCATTCTAACTGCAGCCTTTTGTTGGGTAATTAGTGGTCTGAGATGGTTAACTGTTGTTGAGCCCCATGCACAAATTCCATAGGTGAGATAGGGGTAAATAAGAGAGTGATATAGGGCCAGGAGGGCTGACTGTGGAACATAGTACCGTATCTTCGATAGTATGCCTACAGTCTTGGAAATTTTCTTAGAAATTTGTTGTATATGTGTATGAAATTTGAGTCTATTATCAAGGTGGATTCCTAAGAATTTTCCCTCTGTTAGCTTTGTGATAGGTGATCCGTTTATCATTATGTTAAGAGGGACATCTGTAGCTCTGTTACCAAACTGAATGAAGTAGGTTTTGTCAATGTTTAGTGTAAGTTTGTTAGTCCTCATCCAGGTAGATATTTTCTGTAATTCGGTATTTACAGTATTGGCTAGTGTGACTGGGCTCGGGTGAGAGAAGACGTATGTAGTGTCATCTGCAATATGGATGGAGGACATTGTTAGCCGGCTTGACAACATCATGAACGGTAATGGGATCAATCCTATTATTTGCCTCAGTGCTGGAGGCAATGATGTAGGCAAGCGTAGAAGTGAAGATGTAGTTAGAAAGTTCAGGACAGCTATAGACATAATTAGGAAGAAGGGGGGGGCGCCCTGTTATATGTGGGATTTTGCCAAGAAGAGGTGTTGGTAATGAATGGTTGTCCAGAGCAATTGGTATTAATTGTTGGCTGGATAAACACTGTAAGGATAATGCAGTACCATTCATTGACACCTGGGACAACTTCTATGGCCGAAATGACATGTATTACAGGGATGGGGTTCACTTATCCAGGGCAGGTGTGGGTTTTCTTGCTAACTCAGTTGAGGGGGTTGTTAGGACTTTAAACTAGGATTAGTTAGAGGTATGGGTTTAGAAATGATAAATAATGAGTATGGATATATTGACTTATGCTCTGATATTAAGAATCTTAATAGTAACTGTCATGGAGTAACTCTGGGTAATGATAATTTCAGAAATTATGTTAAAACAAAGATGACTAGGAAAAATGAGCAGAAGAAAAAACATTTGATGGTGATTTATGCTAACAGTCGAAGTGCTAGAAATAAAATTAATGAACTACGTTTGGTAGCATGTGCTGGGAACTTTGATATCATTGCATTAACTGAAACGTGGTATGATTTAAAGAGTCGGGATATGACTGCTGAGTGTAATATTCAGGGATTTAAGTTGTTCAATGTGGATAGATGTAATGGGAAGGGGGGAGGAGTTGCATTGTATGTTCGAGAAAATATTAATTGTTGCATAAAAACAGGTATAAAAATAGATGGAGCAGTAACAGAGTCTGTTTGGGTAGAGTTCGTGGAGGGTCAAGAAAAACTAATTCTAGGTGTAATATACCGACCTCCAGGCTTGGATCACGATAGAGGGAGACTTCTTTGGGACGAAATTGTTAGGGCTTCTGGACACAGTAACATAGTCATAGCAGGGGACTTTAACTTTAGTCAAATTGACTGGAATTCTTTGACAGGTAATATAGAGTCCAGTGACTTTATGGAAACAGTTCAGGACTGTTTTCTGAAACAGAGCGTAACTGAGCCTACCAGGGGTAATAATTTGCTAGACCTAGTCTTGTCAAATAAGGAAACACTCGTGAATAATCTGGAGATCACTGAAGAGCTTGGCGCAAGTGATCACAAATCCATCACTTTTAGCATTAATTGGGAATGCAAGAATAATGATAATACAGTAAAAATCCCTGATTTTCGTTCTGCCGATTATAATGGACTTAGGGAACATCTGTCTAATCTTGATTGGGGTTATCTAGCTAATAATTTTATTGACGATAATCATACTTATGAATATGAAGGGATCTGCTTTTATGATTGTTTTCTTAATAATGTACACAGTGCCCAGAGTATATACATTCCCCAGAGAGAAATTAGGTCTAATAATAACGACCCCAAATGGGTTAACAGGAGGCTAAAGCATCTATTAGGGGAGAAAAGGGGAATTTATAGGCGCATCAGAAGAGGAGAGGTTAACCTTACTGACCAATATGTTCAGCTTAAAAGAGAAGTAAAAAAGGCGATTAGAAAGGCTAAACGTGACTATGAAATTGAGTTGCTAATGAATCAAAGACTAATCCAAAGGAGTTCTTTCAAGTGTATAGGACGAAGGTGAAGGAAAAAGTAGGACCTCTGAAAACTGGGAATGGACAGCTGACGGATAATGAACTGGAAATGTGTTCCTTATTTAATGACTACTTTTTGTCAGTTTTTACACAGGAAGATGTAAATGAGATTCCAGTAATTAACAATTATTTAGTTCCTGATGAATTTAAGTTAACTAATATTACTGTCACGAGGGACATGGTTATTAAACAGATAGACAAACTGAAACAAAATAAGTCCCCGGGACCCGATGAGTTGTTTTCAAGGGTACTTAAGGAATGCAAGATGGAGCTTAGCCAGCCATTAACGAGTGTATTCAATGCGTCCATCCTTACCAGTGTTGTGCCAGAGTTATGGAAGATGGCTAATGTGGTTCCTATATTCAAATCAGGGGATAAGTCCACTCCTTCAAATTACCGTCCAATAAGCCTGACATCTATAGTGGGCAAGTTATTAGAATCAGTTATAGATGACATTATCAGAAGTCACCCTGAAGAGCATAACTTGATAAATGAATCTCAGAATGGATTCACGAGAGGTCGTTCCTGCCTAACAAACTTGCTGACGTTCTTCAGTAGAACATTTGAGGCAGTTGACAGTGATAAGGAATATGATATTGTTTATTTGGATTTTAGTAAAGCCTTCGACAGAGTACCTCACAAGAGACTCTTAAGAAAAGTGGCAGCTCATGGTATAGGAGGTAAAGTTCTAGCATGGACTGAGGCATGGCTTACCAATAGAAAGCAGAGAGTTACAATTAATGGAGTGAAATCTGAATGGGGATTAGTCACTAGTGGCGTTCCACAAGGATCAGTTTTAGGCCCTCTCCTGTTCATAATTTACATTAATGACCTTGATGAAAAGATTACTAGTGACATGAGTAAGTTTGCTGATGATACAAAGATAGGCCGTATAATTCACTCTGAGGAGGATATCAATGAACTACAGGACGATTTGAACAAATTAATGTCTTGGTCTGAAAAATGGCAGATGAAGTTTAATGTGGATAAGTGTAAGGTAGTTGTGTACGAATGGTATATAATACCGACAAGATGAGAGTAAGACACGTGCAACATCTGGGTATCTTTATTGTAGACGTTTCGCCATCTTGTCGGTATTATATACCATTCGTACACAACTTGTCAGACACTGCAACATCATGGAATCTTAATTCTGAGGACATGTACATAACCTTCACGACTACGACAACTACTACTACAACTAACCCATCTCTTTGGGAAGGTCCTACTTCCACTGGGGAATCCCGCCTACCAGTGAATTTGCCCTCGTCTGCTTCACCTGACGTTACTATATAAGCGCCAGGATTCTTTCTTCTGCTCAAAAAAAACTCAGTCGACTTAGCTCGAGTGGTGACGTGTGCTTACCTAACACATCGACGATCTCGCCTCTCTCGAATTACCCCGTGTTGATTATTTCTTTGAGTAGTGCTTGCTGGACCTTCGTCTTCCTCTCCACCATCAGGATTGGTGCGTCGGTGGTTGCCGACCGAAGGGCAGGAAGCCTCTTGCTGCCTGAATTCTCTTCGCCTGTTGACTGCACGCCATACAGCCAGTCTCGCCACCACTCAGGATATACAGTGCTCCATCAAGCTACAGTTCACCTCCTCAGTGTCCTGCGCCAGGCAAGTACGTGTGTCTACTTACACGTACTTGCCTAGCTGAGTACTCTCACTTTTTGGCCGATTGTCACCTCCAATTACATCTTTTCGTAATTAGACGATGCCTTCGTTGCCTTCCACCTCCCACCCCCCTTCCACTCTCCTCCAACCTCCCACACCTGCCTCTGCTTCTACTAAATCCAATTCCTTCTCGCTAAACCTCAAATTTTCTAATCCTGATGCCACTATCTGTCCGGAAAATTTATTATATCAGATCACTGGTGCACCTCAACTTAAAGTCTTCAAAACCAACTCAGGCTTCAAACTCCTTCTTGACAAACATTCCTACGAAGCGTACACCTCAAGCGATACCAGACAAAAACTTCTCAACGCAGGCTTCACCATTATTTGGACTCCTGAGCACCGTGCCAAAAGCACAGTCATTGCTAAACACGTAGACTACTCTCTCCTGACAGCCTATGACACAGACAAAGAAGACTTAATAAAAGATATCAGTACTAAGAACAAAGTCTCTGTTGACGATATTTACAGACCAGAAAACTCTACCATTCTCAAAATACGCTGTTCTACTCCTGCTGACGCCTCTACACTCTTCAGTCAAGGAATCTTTGCCAAGACCATCCGCATTCCTCCAAACGCTCTCTTCACTCCGAACTTCCACCCAATCACACAATGTCTTAAATGCTACAAATTCGGCCACGACAAAAACACATGCACATCTACACAAGTCTGCTCCAGATGTTCAGCAACTGGCCACTTCTGGAATACTTGCAACCTCCCCCTTAAATGTTCTAACTGCGGCGGGTCACACACTGCAGTTGCAAATTCCTGCCCTTCTAGAAAGCACATTCTCTCCTCCCTCAGAGCAAACCAACCTCCCTCCCTCCCCAACCCCTTCCCTGCTCCTCCCTCCCCTTCCTTACCTCCCTCCCCTTCCACACCTCCCTCCCCTACCCCCAATGCCTGGGCCTCCCCACGCACTTGGTCTACCTCTTCTACTCTACACACATCAAACACCAACACACAGACTACAAGCACTTCTCCTTCTACACCCACACTAGACTACAAAACTAACTGTCAACTTGCCACTGCTGCCCACTCTGCGATGGTAATCTCACAAGCTTACCAATCAGACTACTCACATGTCCTTAACCTAATCTTGTCTGCTAACAATCTTCCCTCTTTAATTATCCCTCCTTCCTGCTTCTCTTCCAAGCCTCCTACAACCTCTCCCTCCTTCCTCTCTCCCACCCCCCCACTTCCTACTCCCACCAGCTCTCCTCCTCCACTACCTCTCTTCACTACTTCTACACCTCCCACCAACACCCCTACTGCTACTACTACGACCAGCCCTCCCCCCACTTCCTTACCCACTTCATCCCCTTCCAAAGCTTCCACTTCCTCACAGCTTACCAAAACTTCCACTTCCTCTGCATCCACCTTCGCCCACTCCACCACAACCAAAACCTCATCCAGGTCCAACTCCACCTCCTCCAGACAAAATCCACTCAAACCTAAACCTACCCCAACTTCTAACGGACAGACCAAAGAACATAAAAACAGATCCATCTCTTCCTCCCCCTCCAGGAAACGGGTCCGTAGCACCTACAAACACACATCCACTGATGGCACCACTATCACGGGCTTTAATCCAAACTCCTCCCCCGACATTAACTTTGCTAAGACGAAACCATTAAATCACGTTTAAGGTGATTCAGTTCAACGTACGTTCTTACTTTACAATTAGACACCTACTGGCCGAGCTACTTGAAGCAGAGAGGCCAGATATTGTTTTGCTAAACAGTACCTGCCTCAAAGCCCCTCAACGCATCCGCCATTATGGTTATACTGCACTACAGTCCCCCTATGATCCCCATGATGGGGTTGCCATCCTTGTTAACTCCAACATAAAACACGAATTTCTCCCAATCCCTTTTATTCACCAACACTGTCTTGCGGTCAGAATACACACCCACCTTGGCCCCTTTATCTTTTTCACCACCTATGCTCGCCCAAACACTACTCTCAACATACACGACCTTTACTTAGTCTTCAACTACACCAACACACCAACTTACCTACTAGCTGACATGAATGCCAAACACACTGCCTTTCATCACACCAGTAACAACCAACTTGGTCACCAATTACTCAACTTCACAAACCATAAACACCTAATTCATCTTGGCCCAGACTTCAATACCTTCTTCAACCACACGGGCCAAGGCAAACCAGACATCATTCTGGCAAACCGAGCCAGCTCTCTATTTCAACATTACATCTCACCTGGCCCTATTACAGGCTCTGATCACATCCCAGTCATCTTACACATCTCCTCCAACCCTATCCTCATTCCAACCACACCTTCCTTCTCCTACAAGAACGCTGACTGGGATGCTTTCAAACAACACATAGACAATATTAACCTCACCTATGACTACAACAACAAACCTATCTCTGACATCGATACTCAACTTGATCTCATCCAGGAAACCATTACACAAGCAGCCAACATCGCAATACCAAAGAAAACTCACACCACTCGTTATTCCTTCAAACCGTCACTCAGAACAAGAAGACTAATTATCTGCTACCACAACCGCTTCCTCTACAACACACATAGATTTAATCAAGTCCGATTAGATCTCACTTACCTTAGAAACAACATTTTACACAGCCTAGACCAAGACCACAACAATCACTGGTCACGACTAATACAACAAGCGGACAGGCAGCGTGTTAAAAACACTAAAGCCTTCTGGAACTTTATCAAAAAAATCAGAGGCACTACTCCCACCAACAAATTCAAACACATCACCCACAACAACACACACATCTCAGACCCACAGGCTGCTACCAACATCTTCAAACACATCTGGGAGAACATCTTCCACGCTCACCCACCTCACCCTAACGTTATTCAACACATTCAGAACATAGAACACTGGAACACTGCACACACACAAGAAACAACACCAGACAGCCACATACATCTAGACACTCTTACCTCCTCCCAAGAACTCGACACTCCTTTCACCAACACAGACATTAAAACTCTCCTCAGACACCTTCCTCCAAAGGCTCCTGGTGCCTCTGGCCTAAACCATATTATCCTGAAACACCTTCCTGACTCTATCATTACTGCCTACACAAACCTCCTCAATGCCTCCCTTGCCTCTGGATACTTCCCTTCCCTCTTCAAAGCTGCTACTGCTATCCTCCTTCCTAAACCCAATAAAGACCACTCTGACCCTAGAAACTATCGCCCTATCAGCCTCCTCGAAACTTTAGGAAAACTCTTTGAAAAACTCATTAATCATCGCCTTCGCAGATACCTGGAACATAATTCTCTACTTTCAGATGGCCAGTTTGGCTTCAGAACACACAGATCCACACAGGATGCCATTAACATCATTCTCAACTACATCCACATAAACACAAAACAAAGAAACAGGACAGCCCTGGTTGCAAAAGACGTTGAAAAAGCTTTTGACACTGTGTGGCACGAGGGACTCAAGTACAAACTCTGCACTAACTTCAACCTGCCTCTCAATACTCGTAAACTCCTCTGCAACTTCCTAGACGGCCGTACCATGAGAATCAAATTCCAAGGCTGTTACTCTGACTACTTCACACTAAATGCTGGAGTACCCCAGGGATCTGTCCTTTCCCCTACCCTCTACATTTTATACACTAACGACATTCCAACACCTGTATACCACAACTCCATCACACTAGCCTATGCAGACGACATTACACAACTTATCACTCATGCCAATATAGATACACTCACACACAAAACACAAAATGAGGTTGACAGGATAGCCATCTGGGAACAAAAATGGAGGATCAAAACCAATGCAGCAAAATCCAGCATTACGTATTTTAACTACAGGAAACGTGATCCTCCATTACCTGTCGAGCTCAGAACAGCTGACACCCGCACTTACTTCCCTATCACACAATCTGTCACTGTCCTTGGCGTTAATCTTGACTACCTTCTTCGTTTACACGGACACATTCACTCAAGGCATGCAATAGCTAGTAAGGCCCTTGCGGGCCTCTACAAGCTGAAACATGCCTCTCAACGCACCAAACTACACCTCTACAAATCCCTAATACGTCCTCTGATAACTTACTCTCCTCTAGCCCTCTCTCTTGCAGCAAAAACAAACTTACTTAAACTGCAGCGTGTCCAGAACAAGGCGCTGCGCTGGGTGCTTGATGTCAGATGGGAGGACTTCGCCACAAGCGAGTCTCTCCATGCCCAGTTAGACGTCCCTGCGCTGAATCTGTACTGGAAGAGGCTCAATGACAGACAGATAGACAAACTTGAGACACGACATGACTACTGGACCTCTCTCCTTGACGAAGACATTCGCAGACCCACAAACCAACACAACCTTTTCTACTCCTTGCATGATCCTGCTCCTAACCCTACTTACAAATAACCTTGGATCCGCTGACAGGTACCTTCTAAGACAGGTACCATTCTCTGACCCACGTTCGCCTTAGCTTTTTTGGGTTAAGACATGACTCAGTTCTGCACTCCTCTCTAGCTCTAAACGTCGCAAGTCCCTTACTCCCAGCTCACCCCACCGGAGTCCCAACAGAAGAACCGGAATTTCTCTTTTCAATATCTGTCCCACGATCGCCTTTGCTGCTGGGTTAAGCCCTGGCTCTATTTCTACGACTAAGAACACTCCTCTCCAGCACTATTCTTCGTCTGTCCCGTCTTCCCCGCTCATCCCATTTGGGATCTTACCTGAACTTTCGTTCGTTCGTTCGTTCTTCTGCTTCAGAATCTCCACGACTATGGTGCTGTTCGCACCTACTCCTAGGTTGAGGGACTGATTACCTCATCTTCTGTACATAGTTCTACTGTCTTCAATTTATGTCCTAGAATTTGTATTGATAAAGCCACTGGATGGCGAAACGTCTACAATAAAGATACCCAGATGTTGCACATGTGTCTTACTCTCATCTTGTCGGTATTATATACCATTCGTACACAACTTGTCAGACACTGCAACATCATGGAATCTTAATTCTGAGGACATGTACATAACCTTCACGACTACGACAACTACTACTACAACTAACCCATCTCTTTGGGAAGGACCTACTTCCACTGGGGAATCCCGCCTACCAGTGAATTTGCCCTCGTCTGCTTCACCTGACGTTACTATATAAGCGCCAGGATTCTTTCTTCTGCTTCAGAATCTCCACGACTATGGTGCTGTTCGCACCTACTCCTAGGTTGAGGGACTGATTACCTCATCTTCTGTACATAGTTCTACTGTCTTCAAGTTATGTCCTAGAATTTGTATTGATAAAGCCACTGGATGGCGAAACGTCTACAATAAAGATACCCAGATGTTGCACATGTGTCTTACTGTAAGGTACTTGCCCTTGGTAATGAAAATAACCCTCGAAGCTATAATCTAGGTGAAGTAGAGCTTGGTCATACAGAATGTGAAAAAGACTTGGGAGTCATGGTAAGCAGAAATCTAAAGCCAAGACAGCAGTGCCTTAGTGTGCGCAACAAGGCCAACAGATTACTTGGATTTATCTCAAGAAGTATAAGTAACAGAAGTCCAAAAGTTATTTTACAGCTCTATACATCACTAGTGAGGCCTCATTTAGATTATGCTGCTCAGTTTTGGTCCCCTTACTACAGGATGGACATAGACTCATTAGAGAACATACAGAGAAGAATGACTAAAATGATTTACTGTGTAAGGAACCTCCCGTATGAAGATAGACTTAAAGCCTTAAATCTCCACTCTCTGGAGAGGCGTAGAATGAGGGGAGATATCATTGAAGTGTATAAGTGGATGACAGGCATAAACAAGAGAGACATTAATAAAGTACTGAGGGTGTTGAACCAGGTAAGAACCAGGAATAATGGATTTAAGTTGGATAAATTTAGATTTAGAAAGGACATAGGTAAGTACTGGTTTTCTAACAGAGTTGTAGATGCGTGGAACAGTCTTCCCAGTGGGGTGATAGAGGCTAGGACCTTGGGTAGCTTTAAGAAGAGACTGAACAAACAGATGAGTGGGAGGGGCTGGGTTTGATTGGTGTCATGGGGTACGGGAGATATTTCTTGGGTAGCTTTAGGTAGATGTCGTTTTGATAAGGACCTGCCTCGTATGGGCCAGTAGGCCTTCTGCAGTGTTCCAACATTCTTATGTTCTTATGTAACACAACCGTCGTAATATTGTCCAGGCAACACAACCCGCGTAATATTGCCCAGGTAACACTACCCTCGTAATATTGTCCAGGTAACACAACCCGGGCAATATTGTCCAGGTAACACAACCCTCGTAATATTGTCCAGGTAACACAACCCGCGTAATATTGTCCAGGTAACACAACCCTCGTAATATTGTCCAGGTAGCACAACCCTCGTAATATTGTCCAGGTAACACAACCCTCGTAATATTGTCCAGGTAACACAACCCTCGTAATATTGTCCAGGTAACACAACCCTCGTAATATTGTCCAGGTAACACAACCCTCGTAATATTGTCCAGGTAACACAACTAATTAAACAGTAAATTGCAAATAAGTCAAAACCGTAAATAGCTTAACTTATTCATATAATAACATTGAATCATTAAGAAAAAAGTGTAAAGGCAACTCAAATTAAACATTTCAGTCTATCAACTCCAAAAAGAAAAAAAAAGAATATAAGAAGGGAGGAGCATTGAATTAGGCTGATGGGCACACTCTGACAATATAACTCAAAATTCCAACCTCCAACACACATACATTTCTCCAACATTTGTGTCAAGTGTAAAACAAACTGTTGTTCTCACAATGAACATATTGTACTTTTCGAAAAAAAAATATTTTTGCCTCTAAGATTATGAATAATATTCTTGACAATAAAATGGTGAAGTTTGTAGATGCCAGAACTCAAATTTGAAACCAATTGTGCACCATGTTTATTTAGCTGAGGTTAGTTTAGGTTAGGTTAGGTTAGTTTATGTTATGTTATGTAATGTTATGTTATGTTATGTTAGGTTAGGTTAGGTTAGGTTAGTTTATGTTATGTTATGTTATGTTATGTTATGTTAGGTTAGGTTAGTTTATGTTATGTTATGTTATGTTATGTTATGTTATGTTATGTTATGTTATGTTATGTTAAGTTATGTTAGGTTAGGTTAGGTTAGTTTATGTTATGTTATGTTAGGTTAGGTTAG
>NC_091311.1:15492671-15505171 GCF_038502225.1 Cherax quadricarinatus | reverse complement strand
AGGTTAGGTTAGGTTAGGTTAGGTTAGGTTAGGTTAGGTTAGGTTAGGTTAGGTTAGGTTAGGTTAGGTTAGGTTAGGTTAGGTTAGGTTAGGTTAGGTTAGGTTAGGTTAGGTTAGGTTAGGTTAGGTTAGGTTAGGTTAGGTTAGGTTAGGTTAGGTTAGGTTAGGTTAGGTTAGGTTAGGTTAGGTTAGGTTAGGTTAGGTTAGGTTAGGTTAGGTTAGGTTAGGTTAGGTTAGGTTAGGTTAGGTTAGGTTAGGTTAGGTTAGGTTAGGTTAGGTTAGGTTAGGTTAGGTTAGGTTAGGTTAGGTTAGGTTAGGTTAGGTTAGGTTAGGTTAGGTTAGGTTAGGTTAGGTTAGGTTAGGTTAGGTTAGGTTAGGTTAGGTTAGGTTAGGTTAGGTTAGGTTAGGTTAGGTTAGGTTAGGTTAGGTTAGGTTAGGTTAGGTTAGGTTAGGTTAGGTTAGGTTAGGTTAGGTTAGGTTAGGTTAGGTTAGGTTATATCACCGCAGTCTTATGTGAACCTTCTCTACCAATTTTCCCAGACGGTATATAACTGCCCTTAAGGAGCTTGCTAATGACCCAACTATTATCACCACAGCCAAGAAAGTAGGTGGAGTCGTCATACTCAACACCTGCTACTACAACACCAAAATGATGGGCCTTTTGAACGACCAGTCTACATATGAGCCCATCAACACACAACAGTGGGAGACACTCACCAAGGATTTCCTACACAAAGCCAGACAAATATTCAGACGCACCAGTGAAATGAAGAAACTTCTGCACTTCACACCCAGCAACTCAACTTAGCACACATGTACAGATTACCTAAGATCCATAGACACAATATTCCTCTGAGACCAATCACATCAGGTATATGCAGTGCATCACACAAATTACCCGGAGTTCTTTCCAAACATCTTTCTTGCCGACCATCAGTCCCCGGCCATCTTAAGCATTCAGGCAACCTCCTCACCTGCGTCAAAGACCTCTCCATTCGAAACAAGAAACGTTCTACAACGTAACGTCAATCAGGACCTTAATCTTCCTCTACCTCCTGGAGATTTCGTTGACTTTATTGAACCCTGTATTAACTTCAACTGCTTTTCTTTCAACAGCAGGCTCTCCAAACGAACCTATGGTATTGGGAATGGGGTCCCCCATCAGGGCGGTCTTAGTTAACTTGTATATGGAACACCTGGAAGCTGAACACTTCACCAGTATCATCCCCACCAGCATCACTATTTTACGTTATGTAGCCGACGTCCTCATAACTCCTAAACTTTTTCATGTGTGGAATCTTCAGGAAAGGTTCAACGCGGATGAATATAGGAACGACAACTTGAACAACGCCTGCGTACAACACCGGAATTCCACCAACCACCTAATTAAGGAACTCAATTTCCGTAAACGTATATGCTTTGAATCATCATTAATCGCTATTTCTAACACAGTTAAACTAATGCTTTATCATTTCTGAAGCATTAGCAAGAATCCTCCTCAAAACAATAAACCCTGCCATCACATAATTGCTACCACTACTTCTACTAATACTACTACTACTACTACGACGAGTACTGCAAGTACCACTACTACTACCACCACCACAAGTACTACTGCTGCTACCTACAATGATTATATTATGCATTGCAACTCACTCTGTACCTATGTATACCCTCCGTGTCCCTGTATTGCCCATCCCTACCACAAAAATACCGTATGGCAAAGGTTGGCAAGAAGTACGATCTTCAAAGTCCAAGGGGTGTTTCCTGGCAGATCAGTCAAGGTAAAACATCCGTGGGCAACAAATTCAGACTCATCAGCAAAGGACACTATAACACCTCTTATGCTGCTATAATTCACCTGGAGAAAATATAAGGTCTGAAGATATCAGTGTCCCCAATCTGAAAAGAGAGTTTATTCTCACTCCCCGAAATATAGTCCTATGAGGTACTGCAGAAGGTGAACGACCTCGAATCACCACTCGTTCTCACAGAACTCAAATCCATAGAGCAGGTGACGAAAGGCGTATTAATGCGCTATCCGCTGACATGCCTCTCGATGCAATCCACAGTAACAAAAACACCCTGAAAATTGAGCGGCTCAGATCCAAGAAGGACGGCAACTACCTACGAGGCAGGTCTTGATTCAACATATGGGACCTCTCCCCGTTCAACTGGATCTCGGTTGCTGGGAAAAATACTAGGTTAAGACGTATAACCCAGAACCTTCGAGGTGCTTCAGGTGCCACAAGTACAACCACCTCAGTGCCCGATGTAAGTTTAGGGAAATATGTGGCATCTGTAGCGGGTCTCACCCGACCAAGGACTACTTAGGTAAACTGAAGAGAGGTGAAGCAACGGAAACTCGATGTCCGAACTGCGGCAAGAAACATCATGCTTGGAACCTGCACTGCCCGGTGTTAAGACAGGATGAAAAAAAACCCGTTTGTCCAACCTCCAGCATCAAATAGAGTCCTCACCACTGAGCAGCAACCTCGTCCAGAGGAGGCTACAGTAACCTGGAATCCAGGGCGTCTTCCCCGGCCACAGCAAATAAGGAAGCCAAAGAAGCTTAAGCATAAGCCAGCTCCCAATACTTCTCTTCAAGCTCCCGACCAACAACGGCAGCCAACGAGCCCCATAATGCAGGAACAGACTACAGTCAATGCATCAACCCTAATAACGCAACAGTCACCGGTGAGAGAGAGAGAGCAGTAGACCAGGACCCGTATTACCCCTGAGCCATCAAATGATGACCATCACGTGCTTCACCGAAAACATATGCGACCTGATTGACTCAGATGAAAATAAAGAGATATTCAAAACTATTGTGAAAACCTTCGTGAATATATGCATGATGGACAAGACAGAGTCCATGAGTTTATTTTCAAATTTACCCGACCAACCTACACAGGGCCCAGAGACAATGATGACAGTGGAACGCACTGGGACTACATCATGAACCTGATCACGGCCACATAACACTGAATTAGATCGACATCTCCTTAGAGGTCTTCAGACGGGTCATCTTAGGATTAAGACCCGTGTCAGGACGCAGTTTTTGACGAATCAGTTAATCAATCAACCTGAATTGTTTGTAACTGCTTGACAAAGCTCCTGGACAGCGAAACGTTGCCACAGTAAAATGTTGCATTAGTTGCACTTTTATCTAACATACTGTCGGTAATTCTTCCAACATTATTACGTGTTTGAAAGTTGTTGATATATTGAGGGTAGGCAAGAAAGAGGAGGAATGTTTTTCAGTATGAGTCTTAGACTATGATGTGGGATGCAGTAGAGTTTTGTATTGTTTCTATTGACTGAGTTGCAATATAATTAAAAGCAGTAATATCAATGCAAGGTGTGGTGGCCTTGGAAGATGAAGACATCACACAGCGTACATATTCGGAAAGGCGTCTCTCTCACTGTGTATATACATTTTAATCCCTTTGGCAAGAATTAATGTATTTTTGACTGATGTATAATAATGCAAGTTTAATATTTCATGCACAGCAAATTTCCCTTAAACTTAGTAAACCAAATGAACTGAAGAAACTGATTTAAACTGAGAGTTGTCACAGTTGTTGTTTGCACATAACACAGTGTTTGTGGAAACTGGTTAGATAAGTATACTTTCCTGCATGAAACAAACATATAGCAATTGGTAATTATGACCTGCAGCCTCTCCCTGGAAATCTCTTCTGGGTGTCGTTCCAGGTTCCACAGTGGCTGTTAATTAGCAATTTTATTATTCATATAATTTGGCCCAAAAGAGTGTATATCTCCGCATTTCACTACCATCTGAAATGCGTAGTGATACTACTTGGATTTGCGTGAATCACCCACATGTCACGGGATCTATTGGTAATTCCAGTCAAATCTCAACCCTATCTAGTAGCAGCAGCTAACGTAATTAGGTTTGGGTATGCCTGGACTTACCTGGGTATTGTAACGGACCCAATTTCCACTAGTTTGTGGTAGGGAAGTATATCCGGTATCGTTGTCTTGAGTAGGCTGCCAAAGATGCGTAGTTATGTCCTCACTCGTTAATAGGGAGTCACTTTGGTCATAACACTTGAATGCCTACCACGACACAAACTTTTACTTATCGGGATTACACCGCGGACAATACACTCGTGTTTCTTTTTAACACTAGTTTTCCTAGTGGAGAGTGACAGTATTTCAGAGTTTACCTCACAAAGTCATTATTTTCATTGTTCTCAGCAGAAGATTTGTGACGTGTTCACACTCTCGTGTCTGAATTCAACCTAGCTTGTCGCCTTGCCCAAGCGCCCACCAGTCACCCTCCGCATAAAAGAACTGCTGAGTTCTGCTTTATATCTCTTCCTTACTACACATTGCAACAATCTCCAATGTAAGAGGGTAGGTTTCTTGTTATCTATCTATAGACTAGAATTCCTATTAGTCTCAACCTGTAGATAAAGTGGAGTGAAGATTTTCCCTTAATTTTCTTGCTATGGAGAAAAGAGTATTACTCTCGTTTAAACTCGCTGTGTGGTTGATCAAGAACTCTAGCAAGAAGAGGAAGGCGTTCCTCTTGGTGCTATGGTACATACATATGTTCCTCATCAAGCTGTTTGTGAGGAAGGAAGAGTCCACTAGCCCCTTCCGGGAGGGTTAAGTCCCTCAGAGGGCTGATGGGGGCTGAGGGGGGCTGAGAGGAATGAGAGATAAACCCTTTACTGGAGAGTTTTCTCCGCAGAGTTCTTTGTAGAGTCAGAAAAGAGGTTGCAGAGGTTAGTTGAGATGTTGGGAAAGGTGTATAAAAGTAAATGATGAATGGTTTAGAAAACCGACAAGTTGAAGATTGAGACACTTATGCAACATATGGGAATCTTTATTTAGGAAACGTTTCGCCACACAGTGGCTTCATCAGTCCAATACAAAGCAGAAAGGTGTAAGGAGAGGAGGAGTTTGAGGTAAACAGTCCCTCAGCCTGGAGTCGATGTGTTCAGTCCATCAATCTTGTAGAATGTACAGCATAGGGCCGTAGATGTGGTTTTTATACTGTAGTCAGGTGAGGCGAAGCAGAAGGCGGGGTCATAGTGGTACCATCCACTAGTCGAAGTAGGTCTTCGTCCAAAGAAGACGAACTTTGTATTGTCCTGAAGCGCTGATGAGCATTGTGTTGGCAATTTTTTTCCATTATCGGTTTGTCCCAGTGGGACTGTTTGTACTCTTTGGGAGGAGCGGTCTACTGGAGGGGTCTACGAGGGTGTCCCACAGCATGGCTGCTTCAGTGAACCTGGGGTCTTGACCTCCTACCGCACTTCTTAAGCGTTCGGCGATAATCTCCTTGACTAGTCCACTGGAAGCCAAACACAAAGACAGAAATGCAGGTAAAGCTACCTGCGTTGCCTTGCGCACCCCTATACCTCATACAAATATACAGGGTGGCCCCCATAAACACTCCCTGATTTCAAACAGGCATAATACGTAACTTTATCGTAATAATCCTACACAGTTAGTAGCTTCAGATCCAGGATTTCATTCAGTTTCATGTTGTATAGGGTAGTATTAAACGCCCTCAATGTGCGCCCCTCTGGTTGCTCGGCAAACATCGAAGTGATAGTCCAGTTCGGTTCAGACGCTCTGCAGCATGTCTGGTGTTATCATGCGAACTGCTTCAGTGATCGAAATTTTCAGCTCCTCCAGAGTTGCAGGTAGTGGTGGTACATAAACTGTGCTCTTCACGAACCCCCAAAGAAAGGAGTCACAAACACTTAGGTCCGGTGACCTCGCCGGCCACTTGCCAGTGAGGTCACTGGACCTAGTACCGATGTCTTACCAAATATCAGTGTTAGATAAACTCAGTGTATAGACTATACGCTCATTTTACATACACTAAATTTATTAATATCTATTTGAGTTAAATATATTCATTCATATTAAGCATTAACTAATATATTATTTTTATTAATAAGAAAATTTCAGAATATAAAGATAAGATACCCTTCAACTTTATATGAATTTCAGTACAATTTTCTTTAACAGTCAAGCATAACACAAAGAAAATTGGAACAAATTGAAATCCACATTTTCTGTTGAGTCTCTTTGATAGCGTAGTCTCATATATATCTTCCCTGAGCAGATTTTTCAATTTCTGAAGCAATGTATTATCTGCTGAAAGAATAATTATGGCACTTGTACCATTTAACATTACTTTTCGGTACTTAGAAATGGTGTTTACGTCTTACCAGACATTATTTGTGCAAGATATGGTGGAAGATACGAACCTCGTTGGTGTTCACCAGCATGGTCTTGACGAGGCTTTAACCACAATATTGACATTCTATCTGCAGAGTAAGACACATGGACAACACTGAGAGTCTAGACTGAAGAAACGTTTAGTCTGCGATGCAGCTTTAGGATAAGTTAAGTAAGGTTTGTCAGGAAACAGGACAAGTGTTTCCTGACGCGGGTCTTAGTCATATGATGACCCGCAGCTGAAGTTTTCGGTCATTTGACCGAGGCCTTCCGCAGGCTTACCAGTCCACCTTTTCTTTTTTTTTCTTTTTATATATATGATGTAGCCTTCAGTTGATTACAGAGACATCAGTACTGGTGGAGGACGAAGGGACGAGGTAGTTGATGTAATCACTCCATCACCCTGGAACTAGATAAAGTAGCACTTGTAAAAAAATAATATTTTAAAACTAGCTTTGGTAAAATAACATTAAAATGCTGAAGGTTAGTCAGTCATTCAGTGTTAAGGATGTCTTCCAAACTCTCCTTTTATTACATAATATACAACGATATACGTCAGCGCATATATGTAGAATATTTAATTTAAACCATATTTTTATATTAGAGTATTTCTGTATTGCGCTGAGGAACTGACGCGCAGCTTCATGACTAGTGTAGATGATAGCCTTTAACCCCCATTAACTAGTGTAGATGATAGCCTTTAACCCCCATTAACTAGTGTAGATGATAGCCTTTAACCCCCATTAACTAGTGTAGATGATAGCCTTTAACCCCCATTAACTAGTGTAGATGATAGCCTTTAACCCCCATTAACTAGTATAGTTGATAGCCTTTAAACCCCCATTAACTAGTGTAGTTGATAGCCTTTAAACCCCATTAACTAGTGTAGTTGATAGCCTTTAAACCCCATTAACTAGTGTAGTTGATAGCCTTTAAACCCCATTAACTAGTGTAGCTGATAGACTTTAAACCCCATTAACTAGTGTAGCTGATAGACTTTAAACCCCATTAACTAGTGTAGTTGATAGCCTTTAAACCCCATTAACTAGTGTAGCTGATAGACTTTAAACCCCATTAACTAGTGTAGCTGATAGACTTTAAACCCCATTAACTAGTGTAGTTGATAGCCTTTAAACCCCATTAACTAGTGTAGTTGATAGCCTTTAAACCCCATTAACTAGTGTAGCTGATAGACTTTAAGCCCCATTAATTAGTGTAGCTGATAGACTTTAAACCCCATTAACTAGTGTAGCTGATAGACTTTAAACCCCATTAACTATTCCAGCAGATAGACTTTAAACCCCATTAACTAGTGTAGCTGATAGACTTTAAACCCCATTAACTAGTGTAGCTGATAGACTTTAAACCCCATTAACTAGTGTAGCTGATAGACTTTAAACCCCATTAACTAGTGTAGCTGATAGACTTTAAACCCCATTAACTAGTGTAGCTGATAGACTTTAAACCCCATTAACTATTCCAGCAGATAGACTTTAAACCCCATTAACTAGTGTAGCTGATAGACTTTAAACCCCATTAACTAGTGTAGCTGATAGACTTTAAACCCCATTAACTAGTGTAGCTGATAGACTTTAAACCCCATTAACTATTCCAGCAGATAGACTTTAAACCCCATTAACTAGTGTAGCTGATAGACTTTAAACCCCATTAACTAGTGTAGCTGATAGACTTTAAACCCCATTAACTAGTGTAGCTGATAGACTTTAAACCCCATTAACTAGCCACCATGAAGTGTGAGATAAAAATATGGCAATAAGAAATTTCTGTGTACGTTGAGGTATATTTCAAGTGTTTCACAGCAAAAGCACTTCCAGTGAACGTGCTGGCTTGGTCTTCATACTCTTTTCTGCAACATTGCAAGCTCTTGAAGATATATTGATTGCAACACGAAATGCCTCGAGCTATCATTCCACTCCCCCCGTGGTTGTTTTGCACACACACACACACACACAACCTGACGACACTGGAGGACAGGAGAGATAGGGGGGACATGATAACGACATACAAAATACTGAGAGGAATTGACAAGGTGGACAAAGACAGGATGTTCCAGAGATTGGACACAGTAACAAGGGGACACAGTTGGAAGTTGAAAACACAGATGATTCACAGGGATGTTAGGAAGTATTTCTTCAGCCACAGAGTAGTCAGTAAGTGGAATAGTTTGGGAAGCGATGTAGTGGAGGCAGGATCCATACATAGCTTTAAGCAGAGGTATAATAAAGCTCACGGTTCAGAGAGAGTGACCTAGTAGCGATCAGTGAAGAGGCGGGGCCAGGAGCTCGGACTCGACCCCCGCAACCTCAACTAGGTGAGTACAACTAGGTGAGTACACACACCAACACACACACACACACACACACACACACACACACACACACACACACACACACACACACACACACACACACACAGACAGTGTAGTGGGTCACAAGCGCCAGGCTCCGAGAATCTTAGTGCTTTTAGGGCGTGTTTTAGCAGCTAGAAGCAACCAGTGTTAGTGACAACGTCAGTGAACAACCCTACAAGTGATAACCAATGTATTAGCAAAAATAAATAAAGTAAAGGCGAGAGAAAGCCTGAAATTATACAACAAAATTTCAAAGTGCCAGTTCGTTGAGGCCTAGTTGGCACCTGTTGCCACATTGTTACACATATACAAAGTACAAAGCGAGTGACTAAAGAGAAAAGACCAAATAGAATTAAGAGAGGGTGGCTAACGACAAAATGTGATGTAGCACACAGCGTGAACAAGCTAGCCAGAAAGGGGATATATATATATATATATGTATATATATATATATATATATATATATATATATATATATATATGTATATATATATATATATATATATATATATATATATATATATACATACATATACATAAATATATATAAGCAGAGGTGGTGGCAGCAGTAGGCCTGAGGAAGTAGGCCGCCATAACAGGTTGGGTGTCATCACAAATAAGTAGTGTACTTACCAAAAGTGAAGTGTAAATTATAAAAGTAGCAGTATACAAGTGATAAGTGTGGTAAATGAGGACTCAAAAGGGCAACGAGAAAAGAATAGCCGAAGAAGTCAGCGGCGGAAGGGCGAGGTGCACGAGTCATCGTACAGCGAGCATCGTACAGCGAGCATCGTACATCAGGCATCTGGATGGACGTCCCCTCTGACCAGTAACGTACAAATCACCTGTTTTGTGGTTGGCGGGAAGTTTGAGTGGTAGAGCCGGCCCTGCGGTCACTGGTGGCTCGCTATCTAAACCCTGCTCCAGAGCGATTATCATACACACAACACCTAGCAGTAGTAGGAAGATAAAATTTGTAGGAGCAAGGATTAAGTCGTGGCTAATGGGACTACAGCCCTGACAACAGTTTCGAGAGATAATGTTCTAGGACACAAAGACAGTACAATCTGAGAAGCAAGTATTGGGTACACATGTAGTAAAAGGTAGTACATAACTGGGTGAAAGAATGACTTGTTAACACACGCTAGTATTATAATTATTAGAACTACTCTCAGTGTTAATGGTATCTCATTAGTATTACGGATACACAGAAGTGAATTGTATTTCTGGGACATATAAACAACTGACGTGCTCACACACACACACACACGCGCGCACACACATACACACTCGGGGCCAGGAGCTGGGTCTCGACCCCTGAAACCACAACTAGGTGAGTACACACAGCTGATCCTTGGAATTTGACCGCCTCCCCCACAGACCTTCACTCCCTCTTACCTTTTCCCTCCCTCACGTTTCTCTCTCTCATAGCCTTTTTCCCTCCCCCTACTCCCCCTACTCACTTTTCCCTCCCTCGCGTTTCTCTCTCTCATAGCCTTTTTCCCTCCCGTTCCCCCTACTCACTCTCTCTCTCTCTCTCTCTCTCTCTCTCTCTCTCTCTCTCTCTCTCTCTCTCTCTGTATCTTTTTTTTTTTTTTTTTTTTTTTTTTTTTTTTTTTTTTTTTTTTTTACACAGGGTTTGACAAGGTTAAGGATCCCTAGCTTTATTGACAGCTATTTACAGGTTAAGGATTCCTAACTTTATTGGCAAGCTAAGAGCTGTTACCTACATCAGCTCATTTGAAAGCATTTTTATTGTTATGAGACATACAAGTAGGGAACAGGATGAAGTTGGAGCCATCTGTGGGCCAGCATTTTCATTTGATCAACTGACGTTATCTCGTTGACATCATTATGCTGTACGAATGTGTTCCATACTCGAGTCATCCTGGGTATGTATGATCTCAGATGGAGTGATGTTCTGGAGAAGGGTACAGCCAGAGTGAAGTTGCTGCTTTCTGCCCGTCTTGTGGCATAAAAGCTTGTTTCACGCTGTCCTCGAAGTGGATCCAAGTGTGGTATTTTGACAATATTGGCCTTGTACATAACAGTAAGGCCACCCACATCCCTCCTATGTTGAAGGCTCTGCTGAAATGACAGATCTATCCAGGATGGGTCCAGGCGAGAGATGAGACGTCTTGCTCTGTTCTCTACTCTGTCAAGCAGTCGCAGATGAGAGGGGGGGCAGGCAAACCAAGAAAGTGGAGCATACTCAAGGTGTGAGCGTACTTGTGCCTCGTACAGGATCTTGCAACCCCTACTGTCAAGCAGATGCGAGATACGGCGAAGTGCTGTAAGCTTCCTGGCTGCCTTGTTTGCAAGATTTACAACATGGTTCTTCATGGTTAGTTTGGAGTCAAATTTCACCCCAAGGATATCAACTTCTTCTCCAGGTGCCAACATCGTCCCATTCATCCTTACTACTGCACCAGCATTACCATCATGGTGCCTAGAGACGATCATCATTTGCGTTTTCTCAGGTGCAAATGTTACTTGCCATCTATTTCCCCAAGCTGATATAGCTCTCAGCTGGTGATTGATGTAGCTTAGAGCAGCTGGCATTTCTTCTCTTGGATAAGTGAATGTCAGTGTACAGTCGTCTGCATATGCATGTGATTCTGGGATGAGATGAAGAAGGTCGTTGAAGTAGACATTCCATAACAGTGGACCCAGCACACTTCCTTGTGGAACGCTTGCCCCAATAGGATGCCTTGCTGATTCCGTTCCATTGAGGACTACACTTAGAGATCTACCATGAAGGTAATCACTGAGGAGACATAGCGTAGAGCCTGCAATTCCCAGTGCTTGAAGTTTTGCTAAGAGGCCCTGGTGCCACACCCGGTCGAAAGCGCCAGCAATGTCCAGTGCTACCACACAGCTGACTTTGGATTCATCCAGTGACTGGTGCCACTTAGTGGAGAGGTTTAACAACAGATCAGCAGCAGAGTAACCTTTCCTGAAGCCATATTGACGATCACAAAGTAGTGAGTGGTAGTCAAAAAAATCTGTCATTTGTCTTGAGATTATTGTCTCAAGGATCTTACCAGTGATTGACAGGAGTGACACTGGTCTGTAGTTGCTGATTTCTGCTCTGCTCTTCTTTTTGTGAACAGGGACTACATTTGCCTCTTTCCATGGAGAGGGCCATTTACACTGTACTAGGCAGTGCTGAAAGATGCGAGTTAGAGGTGCTGCTAGCTGGTCTGCACATCTTCTCAACAATCTTGGGCTCAACTTGTCTGGGCCCACAGCCTTTTCTTGGTCAAGTGATTTAAGAAGGAAATGCACCTCCTCCTGCCTTATTGTCACCCCTGACAGTTTTGACACAGTTCTTGCAGCTAGCCAAGGAGGGTCCCTTGCTGGATCAGGAACTTGCATTTTGGTAGCAAAGTGTTCAGCAAAGAGGTCCGCCTTCTCTTGACTACTAGTAGAGGTGGTCCCATCCTGTCGATTTAGAGGTGGAATAAGTTCATCAGGCAGATAACCTTGTCTGTCCTTGACCAGGGACCACCAGGTTTTGGAGCCTACCCTACCTGATGCTAACTTTCTTTTAGTGTCCACCTCCCATTTAGCAATGGCCCACTTTTGAACATCACCCATATGCCTACAGGCTTGCATGTGCAAGTTCCTGTTATAGGTGGTAGGATGTCTCTTATACCTTCGCCATGCTTTGTACTTAGCAGTAGCAGCCTCTCTACAACGAAAGCCAAACCAAGGCTGATCTGTAGGCTTTGTCACATATTGCCGGTGAGGAATGTGTTCTTGTTGCAGATTAAGGATGTGTCCAGTGAAGGCTTTCACTTGGTTGTCAACATCCCCCTGGAGAAGAGCATTCCAGTCGGTGGTGGCGAGCTCAGAGCAAAGGGCTGGCCAATTACCTCTTTCCCATAGCCAGGTTGTG
>NC_091311.1:15477671-15487671 GCF_038502225.1 Cherax quadricarinatus | reverse complement strand
AATGGAAGGCATGGACATGATTGGAGAAAGAGACTACATTGTAGGTACAATTCAGTCCGGAGAACATAAAGTAGTCATTGGAGTGATGTATAACCCACCACAGAACTGCAGGAGGCCAAGAGAGGAGTACGAAGAAAACAACAGGGTGATGGTGGACACACTGGCTGAGGTGGCAAGAAGAGCTCACTCGAGCAGAGCAAAGTTACTGGTAATGGGCGATTTCAACCACAGGGAGATCGACTGGGAAAACCTGGAGCCACATGGGGGTCCCGAAACATGGAGAGCCAAGATGATGGATGTGGTACTTGAAAACCTCATGCATCAACATGTCAGGGACACAACCAGAGAGAGAGGGGAGGATGAGCCAGCAAGACTGGATCTTGTGTTCACCCTGAGCAGTTCAGACATTGAGGACATCACTTACGAGAGGCCCCTTGGAGCTAGCGATCATGTGGTTCTGAGTTTTGACTATATAGTAGAGTTACAAGTGGAGAAGGTAACAGGAACTGAAGGGGACAGGCCAAACTATAAAAGGGGGGACTACACAGGTATGAGAAACTTCCTGCAGGAGGTTCAGTGGGACAGAGAAATGGTAGGAAAATCAGTAAACGAGATGATGGAATATGTGGCAACAAAGTGCAAGGAGGCAGAGGAAAGTTTTGTTCCCAAGGGAAACAGAAATAATAGGAAGACCAAAACGAGTCCTTGGTTTACCCGAAGGTGTAGGGAGGCAAAAACTAAGTGCAACAGAGAATGGAAAAGGTACAGGAGGCATAGGACCCAGGAAAACAAGGAGATTAGTAGAAGAGCCAGAAACGAGTATGCGCAGATAAGGAGGGAGGCCCAGCGACAGTATGAAAACGACATAGCATCGAAAGTCAAATCTGACCCGAAACTGCTGTATAGCCACATTAGGAGGAAGACAACAGTCAAGGACCAGGTGATAAGGCTGAGGAAAGAAGGTGGAGAACTCACAAGAAACGATCAAGAGGTATGTGAGGAGCTCAACACGAGATTTAAGGAAGTATTTACAGTAGAGACAGGAAGGACTCTGGGGGGACAGACCAGATGGGGACACCAGCAAGGAATACACCAACAAGTGTTGGACGACATACATACAGATGAGGAGGAGGTGAAGAAACTGCTAAGGGACATCGATACCTCAAAGGCAATGGGACCGGACAACATCTCTCCGTGGGTCCTTAGAGAGGGAGCAGATATGTTGTGCGTGCCACTTACCACAATCTTCAACACATCCCTGGAAACTGGGCAACTACCTGAGGTATGGAAGACGGCAAATGTAGTTCCCATTTTCAAAAAAGGAGACAGAAAAGAGGCACTAAACTATAGACCTGTGTCATTGACGTGTATAGTATGCAAAATTATGGAGAAGATTATCAGGAGGAGAGTGGTGGAGCACCTGGAACGGAACAGGAGTATAAATGCCAACCAGCACGGATTCACGGAAGGCAAATCCTGTGTCACAAACCTTCTGGAGTTTTATGATAAAATAACAGAAGTAAGACAAGAGAGAGAGGGGTGGGTTGATTGCATCTTCTTGGACTGCAAGAAGGCCTTTGACACAGTTCCTCACAAGAGATTAGTGCAGAAGCTAGAGCATCAGGCGCATATAACAGGAAGGGCACTGCAATGGATCAGAGAATACCTGACAGGGAGGCAACAACGAGTCATGGTACGTAATGATGTATCACAGTGGGCACCTGTGACGAGCGGGGTCCCACAGGGGTCGGTCCTAGGACCAGTGCTATTTTTGGTATATGTGAACGACATGACGGAAGGGTTAGACTCAGAAGTGTCCCTGTTTGCAGATGATGTGAAGTTAATGAGGAGAATTAAATCTGATGAGGACCAGGCAGGACTTCAAAGAGACCTGGACAGACTGGACACCTGGTCCAGCAAATGGCTTCTCGAATTTAATCCTGCCAAATGCAAAGTCATGAAGATAGGGGAAGGGCACAGAAGACCACAGACAGAGTATAGGCTAGGTGGCCAAAGACTGCAAACCTCACTCAAGGAGAAAGATCTTGGGGTGAGTATAACACCGAGCATGTCTCCGGAAGCACACATCAATCAGATAACTGCTGCAGCATATGGGCGCCTGGCAAACCTGAGAACAGCATTCCGATACCTTAGTAAGGAATCATTCAAGACACTGTACACCGTGTATGTCAGGCCCATACTGGAGTATGCAGCACCTGTTTGGAACCCGCACTTGATAAAGCACGTCAAGAAACTAGAGAAAGTACAAAGGTTTGCGACAAGGTTAGTTCCAGAGCTAAGGGGAATGTCCTATGAAGAAAGATTAAGGGAAATCGGCCTGACGACACTGGAGGACAGGAGGGTCAGGGGAGACATGATAACGACATATAAAATACTGCGTGGAATAGACAAGGTGGACAAAGACAGGATGTTCCAGGGAGGGGACACAGAAACAAGAGGCCACAATTGGAAGTTGAAGACACAAATGAGTCAGAGAGATAGTAGGAAGTATTTCTTCAGTCATAGAGTTGTAAGGCAGTGGAATAGCCTAGAAAATGACGTAGTGGAGGCAGGAACCATACACAGTTTTAAGACGAGGTTTGATAAAGCTCATGGAGCGGGGAGAGAGAGGGCCTAGTAGCAACCGGTGAAGAGGCGGGGCCAGGAGCTAGGACTCGACCCCTGCAACCACAAATAGGTGAGTACAAATAGGTGAGTACACACACACAACGACCGAGAGGTATGTCAGGAGCTCAACACGAGATTTAAAGAAGTATTTACAGTGGAAACCAGTAGGACTCCAGGAAATCAGAACAGGGGGGTACACCAGCAAGTGCTGGATGAGGTACATATAACCAAGGAGGAGGTGAAGAAGCTGCTATGCGAACTTGACACCTCAAAGGCGGTGGGACCAGACAACATCTCTCTGTGGGTCCTTAAAGAGGGAGCAGAGTTATTGTGTGTGCCATTAACAAAGATCTTCAACACATCATTTGAAACTGGGCAACTCCCTGAGGTATGGAAGATGGCAAATGTAGTCCCAATTTTTAAAAAGGGAGACAGACATGAGGCACTAAACCACAGACCCGTATCACTAACGTGTATAGTATGCAAGGTCATGGAGAAGATCGTCAGGAGGAGAGTGGTGGAGCACCTGGAAAGAAACAAGTGTATAATTGACAACCAGCACGGTTTCAGGGAAGGAAAATCCTGTGTCACAAACCTACTAGAGTTTTATGACAAGGTGACAGAAGTAAGACAAGAGAGAGAGGGGGTGGATCGACTGCATTTTTTTGGACTGCAAGAAGGCCTTCGACACAGTTCCTCACAAGAGTTTACTGCAAAAGCTATAGGATCAGGCACACATAACAGGAAAGGCACTGCAATGGATCAGAGAATACCTGACAGGGAGGCAACAACGAGTCATGGTACGTGACGAGGTGTCAGAGTGGGCGCCTGTGGCAAGCGGGGTTCCACAGGGGTCAGTCCTAGGACCTGTGCTGTTCTTGGTATATGTGAACGACATAACGGAAGGGATAGACTCAGAAGTGTCCTTGTTTGCAGATGATGTGAAGTTAATGAGAAGAATCAAATCGGATGAGGATCAGGCAGGACTACAAAGAGACCTGGACAGGCTACAAGCCTGGTCCAGCAATTGGCTCCTTGAGTTTAACCCTGCCAAATGCAAAGTCATGAAGATTGGGGAAGGACAAAGAAGACCGCAGACACAATATAGTTTAGATGGCCAAAGACTGCAAACCTCACACAAGGAAAAAGATCTGGGGGTGAGTATAACACCGAGCATATCTCCTGAGGCGCACATCAATCAGATAACTGCTGCAGCATACGGGCGCCTGGCAAACCTAAGGATAGCGTTCCGATACCTCAGTAAGGATTCGTTCAAGACTCTGTATACCATTTGCGTCAGGCCCATACTGGAGTATGCAGCACAAGTTTGGAATCCACACCTAGTCAAGCACGTCAAGAAATTAGAGAAAGTGCAAAGGTTTGCAACAAGACTAGTCCCAGAGCTACGGGGATTGTCCTACGAAGAAAGGTTGAGGGAAATCGGCCTGACTACACTGGAGGACAGGAGGGTCCGGGGAGACAATGATAACGACATATAAAATACTGCGCGGAGTAGACAAGGTGGACAAAGACAGGATGTTCCAGAGAAGGGACACAGACACAAGAGGTCATAATTGGAAGTTGAAGACTCAGATGAATCAAAGGGATGTTAGGAAGTATTTATTCAGTCATATAGTAGTCAGGCCGTGGAATACCCTAGAAAGTGACGTAGTGGAGGCTGGAACCATACATAGTTTTAAGGCGAGGTATGATAAAGCTCATGGGGCAGGGAGAGAGAGGACCTAGTAGCAATCAGCGAAGAGGCGGGGCCAGGAGCTGTGAATCGACCCCTGCAACCACAAATAGGTGAGTACAAATAGGTGAGTATACACACACACACACAGACACACACACACACACCAACACACACACACACATCAACACACACACACACACACACACATACACACACACCAACACACACACCAACACACACACCAACACACACACCAACACACACACACACACACACACACACACACACACACACACACACACACACACACACGCACACACACACACACACACCAACACACACACCAACACACACACCAACACACACACCAACACACACACACACACACACACACACACACACACACACACACACACACACACACACACACACACATACACACACACACACACACACACACACACACACACCAGAGTGGGCACCTGTGACCAGCGGGGTCCCGCAGGGGTCAGTCCTAGGACCAGTGCTGTTTCTGGTATTTGTGAACGACATGACGGAAGGAATAGACTCTGAGGTGTCCCTGTTTGCAGATGACGTGAAGTTGATGAGAAGAATACACTCGATCGAAGACCAGGCAGAACTTCAAAGGGATCTGGACAGGCTGCAGACCTGGTCCAGCAATTGGCTCCTGGAGTTCAATCCCACCAAGTGCAAAGTCATGAAGATTGGGGAAGGGCAAAGAAGGCCGCAGACGGAGTACAGTCTAGGTGGTCAGAGACTACAAACCTCACTCAAGGAAAAAGATCTTGGGGTGAGTATAACACCAGGCACATCTCCTGAAGCGCACATCAACCAAATAACTGCTGCAGCATATGGGCGCCTAGCAAACCTCAGAACAGCATTCCGACATCTTAATAAGGAATCGTTCAGGACCCTGTACACCGTATACGTTAGGCCCATATTGGAGTATGCGGCACCAGTTTGGAACCCACACCTAGCCAAGCACGTAAAGAAACTAGAGAAAGTGCAAAGGTTTGCAACAAGACTAGTCCCAGAGCTAAGAGGTATGTCCTACGAGGAGAGGTTAAGGGAAATCAACCTGACGACACTGGAGGACAGGAGAGATAGGGGGGACATGGTAACGACATACAAAATACTGAGGGGAATTGACAAGGTGGACAAAGACAGGATGTTCCAGAGATTGGACACAGTAACAAGGGGACACAGTTGGAAGCTGAAGACACAGATGAATCACAGGGATGTTAGGAAGTATTTCTTCAGCCACAGAGTAGTCAGTAAGTGGAATAGTTTGGGAAGCGATGTAGTGGAGGCAGGATCCATACATAGCTTTAAGCAGAGGTATGATAAAGCTCACGGCTCGGGGAGAGTGACCTAGTAGCGATCAGTGAAGGGGCGGGGCCAGGAGCTCGGACTCGACCCCCGCAACCTCAACTAGGTGAGTACAACTAGGTGAGTACACACACACACACACACACACACACACACACACACACACACACACACACACCAATCCAGCCAAATGCAAAATCATGAAGATTGGGGAGGGGCAAAGAAGACCGCAGACAGAGTATAGGCTAGGTGGACAAAGACTACAGACCTCACTCAGGGAGAAAGACCTTGGGGTGACCATAACATCGAGCACATCACCGGAGGCACACATCAACCAAATAACCGCTGCAGCATACGGGCGCCTGGCAAACCTGAGAATAGCGTTCCGATACCTTAATAAGGAATCGTTCAAGACACTGTACACTGTGTATGTTAGGCCCATACTGGAGTATGCAGCACCAGTCTGGAACCCACACCTGGTCAAGCACGTCAAGAAGTTAGAGAAAGTACAAAGGTTTGCAACAAGGCTAGTCCTAGAGCTCAAGGGAATGTCGTACGAGGAAAGGTTAAGGGAAATCGGACTGACGACACTGGAGGACAGAAGGGTCAGGGGAGACATGATAACGACATACAAGACACTGCGGGGAATAGACAAGGTGGACAGAGATAGGATGTTCCAGAGAGGGGACACAGGGACAAGGGGTCACAACTGGAAGCTGAAGACTCAGACGAGTCACAGGGACGTTAGGAAGTATTTCATCGGTCATAGAGTTGTCAGCAAGTGGTATAGCCTAGCAAGTGAAGTAGTGGAGGCAGGAACCATACAAAGTTTTAAGAAGAGGTATGACAAAGCTCAGGAAGCAGAGAGAGAGAGGATCCAGTAGCAATCAGTGAAGAGGCGGGGCCAGGAGCTGAGTCTCGACCCCTGCAACCACAATTAGGTGAGTACATTTAGGTGAGTACACACATACACACACACACACACACACACACACACAGTACTCGGAAGAGTACAAGAGGGTGTTCCTAGACAGAGGCAGAACAAAATCAGAACGACAGCAGCTGAGGGAGAGGACAAAAAAAGCGAAAGGAGCTAGGAAAAGAGACAAGGATGGAATCAGCAGAGGTCAGTCAGAGCAGAACAGAACAGCAAGGGCAAGCACACACACAACTATTCTCAGAACCATACAACCTATCACACCATCCCAACACACACTACAATCCATACCCACAGCTTCCACCCAACACCGAGCTATAGAATCCCACAGTATGCCACCAGGTCTCCCACCCTCACAGGCCCCCCAAACCACAGTGTTGGAAAGGAAACTGAAGGTATGGTACACAAACGCTGATGGAATAACAAATAAGTGGGAGGAGTGGCATGAAAGAGTCAAAGAAGCATCACCGGACATCATAGCTCTCACAGAAACCAAGCTTACAGGTATGATAACAGATGCCATCTTTCCAACGGGATACCAAATCCTGAGGAAAGACAGAGGGAACAGGGGGGGGTGGAGGAGTGGTGTTGCTGATCAAAAATCGCTGGAATTTTGATGAGCTGGAGAGAGGAGACAGCGGAGAAAAAAGTCATTACATAGCGGGAACACTTCACTCTGGAGGTCCCAAGGTGGTAATAGCAGTGATGTATAACCCACCACAGAACAGCAGGAGGCCAAGGCAAGAGTACGACGAGAGCAATAGAGCGATGGTTGACACACTGGCTAGAGTGGCCAGAAGAGCTCATGCATGCAGGGCAAAGCTCCTGATCATGGGTGACTTTAACCACAAGGAGATCGATTGGGAGAACTTGGACCTACATGGGGGCCAAGATACATGGAGGGCTAAGATGATGGAGGTGGTACTGGAAAACTTCATGTGCCAACACGTAAGGGACACTACAAAAGAGAGAGGAGAGGATGAACCAGCAAGGCTGGACTTAGTATTCACCTTGAGTAGTGTAGATATCGAGGACATCACATATGAAAGACCCCTTGGGGCCAGTGACCATGTGGTTTTAAGCTTCGAATACACAGTAGAGCTACAAGTGGAGGGAGAAGCAGGAAGGCCAGGACAAATGAAGCCAAACTACAAGAAAGGGGACTACACAGGAATGAGGAACTTCTTGAACGTGGTTCAGTGGGACAGAGAACTGGCAGGGAAGCCAGTGAATGAGATGATGGAATATGTAGCAACAAAATGCAAGGAGGCTGAGGAGAGGTTTGTACCCAAGGGTAACAGGAGTAATGAAAAAGCCAGGATGAGCCCATTGTTTACCCAAAGGTGCAGGGAGGCAAAAACCAAGTGTGCTAGGGAATGGAAGAAATATAGAAGGCAAAGGACCCAGGAGAATAAGGAGAACAGTCGTAGAGCCAGAAACGAATATGCACAGATAAGAAGGGAGGCCCAAAGACAATATAAAAATGACATAGCAGCGAAAGCCAAATCTGACCCGAAACTGTTGTACAGCCACATCAGGAGGAAAACAACAGTCAAGGACCAGGTAATCAGGCTAAGGAAGGAAGGAGGAGAGACAACAAGAAATGACCGTGAAGTATGTGAAGAACTCAACAAGAGATTCAAAGAAGTGTTCACAGAGGAGACAGAAGGGACTCCAGAAAGACGGAGAGATGGGGCACACCACCAAGTGCTGGACACAGTGCACACAACCGAGGAAGAAGTGAAGAGGCTTCTGAGTGAGCTAGATACCTCAAAGGCAATGGGGCCAGATAACATCTCCCCATGGGTATTGGGAGAGGGAGCAGAGGCGCTATGTGTACCCCTAACAACAATATTCAATACATCTATCGAAACAGGGAGATTGCCTGAGGCATGGAAGACAGCAAATGTAGTCCCAATCTTTAAAAAAGGAGACAGACATGAAGCATTAAACTACAGACCAGTGTCACTGACATGTATAGTATGCAAAATCATGGAGAAGATTATCAGGAGAAGAGTGGTGGAACACCTAGAAAGGAACGATCTCATCAACAGCAGCCAACATGGTTTCAGGGACGGGAAATCCTGTGTCACAAACCTACTGGAGTTCTATGACATGGTGACAGCAGTAAGACAAGAGAGAGAGGGGTGGGTGGATTGCATTTTCTTGGACTGCAAGAAGGCGTTTGACACAGTTCCACACAAGAGATTGGTGCAAAAACTGGAGGACCAAGCAGGGATAACAGGGAAGGCACTACAATGGATCAGGGAATACTTGTCAGGAAGACAGCAGCGAGTCATGGTACGTGGCGAGGTGTCAGAGTGGGCACCTGTGACCAGCGGGGTCCCGCAGGGGTCAGTCCTAGGACCAGTGCTGTTTCTGGTATTTGTGAACGACATGACGGAAGGAATAGACTCTGAGGTGTCCCTGTTTGCAGATGACGTGAAGTTGATGAGAAGAATTCACTCGATCGAAGACCAGGCAGAACTACAAAGGGATCTGGACAGGCTGCAGACCTGGTCCAGCAATTGGCTCCTGGAGTTCAATCCCACCAAGCGCAAAGTCATGAAGATTGGGGAAGGGCAAAGAAGGCCGCAGACGGAGTACAGTCTAGGGGGTCAGAGACTACAAACCTCACTCAAGGAAAAAGATCTTGGGGTGAGTATAACACCAGGCAGATCTCCTGAAGCGCACATCAACCAAATAACTGCTGCAGCATATGGGCGCCTAGCAAACCTCAGAACAGCATTCCGACATCTTAATAAGGAATCATTCAGGACCCTGTACACCGTGTACGTTAGGCCCATATTGGAGTATGCGGCACCAGTTTGGAACCCACACCTAGCCAAGCACGTGAAGAAACTAGAGAAAGTGCAAAGGTTTGCAACAAGACTAGTCCCAGAGCTAAGAGGTATGTCCTACGAGGAGAGGTTAAGGGAAATCAACCTGACGACACTGGAGGACAGGAGAGATAGGGGGGACATGATAACGACATACAAAATACTGAGAGGAATTGACAAGGTGGACAAAGACAGGATGTTCCAGAGATTGGACACAGTAACAAGGGGACACAGTTGGAAGCTGAAGACACAGATGAATCACAGGGATGTTAGGAAGTATTTCTTCAGCCACAGAGTAGTCAGTAAGTGGAATAGCTTGGGAAGCGATGTAGTGGAGGCAGGATCCATACATAGCTTTAAGCAGAGGTATGATAAAGCTCACGGCTCAGGGAGAGTGACCTAGTAGCGATCAGTGAAGAGGCGGGGCCAGGAGCTCGGACTCGACCCCCGCAACCTCAACTAGGTGAGTACACACACACACACACACACACACACACACACACACACACGCACACGCACACGCACACACACACACACACACACACACAC
>NC_091311.1:15255171-15472671 GCF_038502225.1 Cherax quadricarinatus | reverse complement strand
CACGCACACACACACGTATACACACACACACACACACACATGTTCCAGAGATGAGACACAGCAACAAGGGGTCACAGATGGAAGTTGAAGATTCAGATGAATCACAGATATATTAAGAAATATTTCTTCAGACACAGAGTTGTCAAGAAGTGGAATAGTCTGGTAAGTGATGTATTAGAGGCAGCATCCATACATTGCTTTAAGAAGAGGTATGATGAAGCTCATGGAGCAGGAAGATTGATCTAGTAGCGACCAGTGAAGAGGCGGAGCCAGGAACTATGAATCGACCCCTGCAACCACAACTAGGTGAGAATGCATACACACACACACACACACACACATATATATATATATATATATATATATATATATATATATATATATATATATATATATATATATATATATATATATATATATATATATATATATATATATATATATATATATATATGCAAAACAACCACTCTGAAAGAATAGAAAAATTCCAAGCGCTTTCGTGACTACTCACATTATCAAGGAACTTGATAATGTGAGTAGTCACGAAAGCGCTTGGAATTTCTCTATTCTTTCAGAGTGGTTGTTTTGCATATTCTGAAATCACCTGTTCACTGTGTTCTTATTGCATATATATATATATATATATATATATATATATATATATATATATATATATATATATATATATATATATATATATATATATATATATATATATATATATATATATATATATATATATATATATATATATATATATATATATATATATTGTAGGTAGTAAGTTGGAAGGCAGCAACCACCCAGGGAGGTACTACCGTCCTGCCAAGTGAGTGTAAAACGAAAACCTGTAATTGTTGTACAAGATGGTAGGATTGCTGGTGTATTTTGTCTGTCTCATAAATATGCAAGATTACAGGTACGTCTTGCTACTTCTACTTACACTTAGGTCACACTACACATACATGTACACGTTTATTTATACACGCTCATCTAAGTTTTCTTTGATTTTATCTTAATAGTTCTTGGTCTTATTACTTTTCCTTTTATATCCATGGGGAAGTGGAATAAGAATCTTTCTTCCGTAAGCCATGCGTGTTGTAAAAGTCAACTAAAATGCCGGGAACAATGGGCTAGTAACCCCTTTTCCTGTAAAGATTACTAAAAAGAATCAGAAGAAGAAAATTGTCAAAGTGGGAAGTCTGAATGTGCGTGGATGTTGTGCAAATGATAAGAAAGAGATGATTGTGGATGTTATGAATGAGAAGAAACTGGATGTCCTGGCTTTAAGTGAAACAAAGCTGAAGGGGGTGGGAGAGTTTCAGTGGAGAGGAATAAATGGGATTAGGTCAGGGGTTTCAAATAGAGTTAGAGCTAAAGAAGGAGTAGCAATAATGTTGAAGGATAAGATATGGCAGGAAAAGAGGGACTATAAATGTATTAATTCAATGATTATGTGGAGTAAAATAAAGGTTGAATGTGAAAAGTGGGTTATAGCAAGCGTACATGCACCTGGAGAAGAGAGAAGTGTAGAGGAGAGAGAGAGATTTTGGGAAATGTTGAGTGAATGCGTGGGGAGTTTTGGACCAAGTGTGAGAGTAATGGTAGTTGGGGATTTCAATGCTAAAGTGGGTAAAAATGTTGTGGAGGGAGTAGTAGGTAAAATTGGGGTGCCAGGGGTAAATGTAAATGGGGAGCCTTTAATTGAGCTATGTGTAGAAAGAGATTAGGTAATAAGTAATACATATTTTATGTAAAAGAGGATAAATAAATATACAAGGTATGATGTAGCACGTAATGAATGTAGTTTGTTAGATTATGTATTGGTGGATAAAAGGTTGATGGGTAGGCTCCAGGATGTACATGTTTATAGAGGGGCAACTGATATATCGGATCATTATTTAGTTGTAGCTACAGTTAGAGTAAGAGGTAGATGAGACAAGAGGAAGGTGGCAACAACAAGTAGGAGGGAAGTGAAAGCGTATAAACTAAGGGAGGAGGAAGTCGGGGTGAGATATAAGCGACTACTGGCAGAAAGGTGGGCTAGTGCAAAGATGGGTAGGTGGGGGGGGGGTTATAGGAGGGTGGGGGCAGGAGGAAAGAGGAGTGATTGGTGGAATGATGAAGTAAAGGGTGTGATAAAAGAGAAAAAGTTAGCTTATGAGAGGTTTTTACAAAGCAGAAGTGTTATAAGAAGAGCAGAGTATATGGAGAGTAAAAGAAAGTTGAAGAGAGTGGTGAGAGAGTGCAAAAGGAGAGCAGATGATAGAGTGGGAGAGGCACTGTCAAGAAATTTTAATGAAAATAAGAAAATTTTTTGGAGTGAGTTAAACAAGTTAAGAAAGCCCAGGGAAAGTATGGATTTTTCAGTTAAAAACAGAGTAGGGGAGTTAGTAGATGGGGAGAGGGAGGTATTAGGTAGATGGCGAGAATATTTTGAGGAACTTTTAAATGTTGAGGAAGAAAGGGAGGCGGTAATTTCATGCACTGGCCAGGGAGGTATACCATCATTTAGGAGTGAAGAAGAGCAGAATGTAAGTGTTGGGGAGGAGCGTGAGGCATTAAGTAGAATAAAAGGGGGTAAAGCAGCTGGAACTGATGGGATCGTGACAGAAATGTTAAAAGCAGGGGGGGATATAGTGTTGGAGCGGTTGGTACTTTTGTTTAATAAATGTATGAAAGAGGGGAAGGTACCTAGGGAAGGTACCTAGGGAAGGGGGACAAAAGAGATTGTAAAAATTATAGAGGAATAAGTTTACTGAGTATACCAGGAAAAGTGTACGTTAGGGTTATAATTGAAAGAATTAGAGGTAAGACAGAATGTAGGATTGCGGATGAGCAAGGGTAGAATGGGTAGGGGATGTGTAGATCAAGTGTTTACATTGAAGCATATATGTGAACAGTATTTAGATAAAGGTAGGGAAGTTTTTATTGCATTTATGGATTTAGAAAAGGCATATGATAAAGTGGATAGAGGAGCAATGTGGCAGATGTTGCAAGTATATGGAATAGGTGGTAAGTTATTAAATGCTGTAAAGAGTTTTTATGAGGATAGTGAGGCTCAGGTTAGGGTGTGTAGAGGAGAGGGAGACTACATCCCGGTAAAAGTAGGCCTTAGACAGGGATGTGTAATGTCACCATGGTTGTTTAATATATTTATAAATTGGGTTGTAAAAGAAGTAAATGCTAGGGTGTTCGGGAGAGGGGTGGGATTAAATTATGGGGAATCAAATACAAAATGGGAATTGACACATTTACTTTTTGCTGATGATACTGTGCTTATGGGAGATTCTAAAGAGAAATTGCAAAGGTTAGTGGATGCGTTTGGGAATGTGTGTAAAGGTAGAAAGTTGAAAGTGAACATAGAAAAGAGTAAGGTGATGAGGGTATCAAATTATTTAGATAAAGAAAAATTGGATATCAAATTGGGAGGAGTGTGGAAGAAGTGAATGTTTTCAGATACTTGGGAGTTGACGTGTCGGCGGATGGATTTATGAAGGATGAGGTTAATCATAGAATTAATGAGGGAAAAAAGGTGAGTGGTGCTTTGAGGTATATGTGGAGTCAAAAAACGTTATATATGGAGGCAAAGAAGGGAATGTATGAAAGTATAGTAGTACCAACACTCTTATATGGGTGTGAAGCTTGGGTGGTAAATGCAGCAGCGAGGAGACGGTTGGAGGCAGTGGAGATGTCCTGTTTAAGGGCAATGTGCGGTGTAAATATTATGCAGAAAATTCGGAGTGTGGAAATTAGGAGAAGGTGTGGAGTTAATAAAAGTATTAGTCAGAGGGCTGAAGAGGGGTTGTTGAGGCGGTTTAGTCATTTAGAGAGAATGGATCAAAGTAGAATGACATGGAGAGTATTTAAATTTGTAGGAGAAGGAAGGCGGGGTAGGGGTCGTCCTCGAAAAGGTTGGAAGGAAGGGGTAAGGGAGGTTTTGTGGCCGAGGGGCTTGGACTTCCAGCAGGCGTGCATGAGCGTGTTTGATAGGAGTGAATGGAGACGAATGGTATTTGGGACCTGACGATCTGTTGGAGTGTGAACAGGGTAATATTTAGTGAAGGGATTCAGGGAAACCGGTTATTTTTAAATTATATATATATATATATATATATATATATATATATATATATATATATATATATATATATATATATATATATATATATATATATATATATATATATATATATATATATATATATATATATATATATATATATATATATATATATATATATATATATATATATATATATATATATATATACATTATTTACATGCAGTCATATATAGAGGCAAGCATGCATACTATATAGATGCAGACTTACACACACGCATACATAGATACTAACATGTATCCATGCATATATACATAAATAATCATTGCTTGGCTAGTGTACATGAGCATCACTTACGTTGGTGAGAGCAAGAGTGATCTTAGGCTCCCCGGAACCTTCCCAAGGGGACCCAGGATCTTGGGAAATCCTGGAGATGGCTGGCAAGATGGCGCCCGTTTGTCAAAAGTAATGGGGAGGAAGGGAGGGGTGATGGTAGGATGGGTGATAGAGGGATGGGTGAAGACGAGAACAAGCAACGGAAGAGAAGGAGATTATTCTGCTTCTTATGACCAGAGCTTTGGTAAGATGGGTAAGGAAGAAGGATGGGTAAGGATAGAAATATTGGAAAAGGGTGGGAGGGGGGAGAGAGGTAGGATATAAAAGGTAAGTGGCCCAACCACTTTGGTGTAATTTAAAAGGTGTATGTGGAATGATAAGATATTCTTGAAGGGGTATAATACTAACCCATCAGAGTCACATAGATATAACAGATATATAAGTACATGACTCTGAATTGGTAGTAATTATACAAGTTGCAATTGCTATTTTTTTTTTTTTTGCGATTGCACAACGGATATTTAAGCGACAATGAAGGCAATAATTTCCTGGCCAGTTTATAAAGAATTACTTGACAATGGCTTCTTACAGGTGGTGTCCAGCCATAGTAAATTTAGCATAATTTTTACAGTAGATTGTTATATAAGATGTCTCCCTAATTGGGGGCGATGATTTTCTCAGTAAACATAGAAGGGTTCTGGTGTTACCCAATCTTCTTCATCAGGGAGGTTGCTCAATATCATGGGTCGAGGGTAATCATCTTTATGGATAAAACGACGAACCCTCTGTGGGAGAGTCATTCTTTGAGTCCTGTGAGGAGGAGTATTGATGATATAATCCGTGGTATTTACAACTTGTAGAGGATGTTCTCTATCTGGCATGTAGAGTTCTTGCACTGCATAGAGTTGTTTCTTTTTCAGGGTGTCAAGGCGTACATTTAGGCAGTAACATTTGTTGTACGTGTAAATCTGCCATTTTAACTCTGTTTCTCCTCCTGGTACCCGTAATGAATCGAAGAGCTCTATTCTAAACCCGTTGCAAGGGGATTATGTATATCATCCATTTTTTTCTAAATCACGAAAGCCTGACACGAGCAGTGTGCTGATTCACTTCCCCTTACAATAGTTAAATACTGGGAACAAAAGTTAACTAGTTTCTCCGGTTCTATTCCAGCACACAGGATGGTTTCCTCCATCAGCCTGAGCTGGCAGACTTCACAAGGGTAATGAGGACACTCTCAAGCATCCCACTGAGGATCCATCAGGTCCGGGAGATGGAGAAGAAATACCGTCTCTCACGACCGAGGTGCATACAAAAATTAAATGAAATTTATGATATATTCCTCGCACAGGAGGAACCACAGCCACCTGTACCTCAGTGACCCCAGTCACCTGTACCTCAGTTACCCCAGTCACCTGTACCTCAGTAACCGCAGTCACCTGTACCTCAGTGACCTCAGTCACCTGTACCTCAGTGATCGCAGTCACCTGTACCTCAGTGACCACAGTCACCTGTACTTCAGTGACCCCAGTCACCTGTACCTCAGTGACCCCAGTCACCTGTACCTCAGTGATCCCAGTCACCTGTATCTCAGTGGCTTTCTCACCTGTACCTCAGTGACCCCAGTCACCTGTACCTCAGTAACCGCAGTCACCTGCACCTCAGTGACTCCAGTCACCTGTACCTCAGTGACCCCAGTCACCTGTACCTCAGTAACCCCAGTCACCTGTACCTCAGTGACCCCAGTCACCTGTACCTCAGTGATCCCAGTCACCTGTACCTCAGTGATCCCAGTCACCTGTACCTCAGTAACCCCAGTCACCTGTACCTCAGTGATCCCAGTCACCTGTACCTCAGTAACCCCAGTCACCTGTACCTCAGTGATCCCAGTCACCTGTTCCTCAGTGACCCCAGTCACCTGTACCTCAGTGACCCCAGTCACCTGTACCTCAGTTATCCCCAGTCACCTGTACCTCAGTAACCGCAGTCACCTGTACCTCAGTGACCTCAGTCACCTGTACCTCAGTGATCGCAGTCACCTGTACCTCAGTGACCACAGTCACCTGTACTTCAGTGACCCCAGTCACCTGTACCTCAGTGACCCCAGTCACCTGTACCTCAGTGATCCCAGTCACCTGTATCTCAGTGGCTTTCTCACCTGTACCTCAGTGACCCCAGTCACCTGTACCTCAGTGAACACAGTCACGTGTACCTCAGTGACCTCAGTCACCTGTACCTCAGTGATCGCAGTCACCTGTACCTCAGTGACCTCAGTCACCTGTACCTCAGTGACCACAGTCACCTGTACCTCAGTGACCCCAGTCACCTGTACCTCTGTGATTCCAGTCACCTGTATCTCAGTGGCTTTCTCACCTGTACCTCAGTGACCCCAGTCACCTGTACCTCAGTGACCCCAGTCACCTGTACCTCAGTGATCCCAGTCACCTGCACCTCAGTGACCCCAGTCACCTGTACCTCAGTGACCTCAGTCACCTGTACCTCAGTGACCCCAGTCACCTGTGTCTCAGTGACCCCAGTCACCTGTACCTCAGTGACCCCGGTCACCTGTACCTCAACGACCCTAGTAACCTCTACCTCAGTGACCCAAATCACCTGTACCTCAGTGACCCCAGTCACCTGCACCTCAATGACCCCAGTCACCTAAAACTCAGTGACTCCAGTCACCTGTACCTCAGTGACTTTAGTCACCTGTACCTCAGTGACCCAAGTCACCTAAACCTCAGTGACCCCAGTCACCTGTACCTCAGTGACCCAAGTCACCTGTTCCTCAGTGTCCCCAGTCACCTGTACTTCAGTGACCCTAGTTACCTGTACCTCACTGACCCTGGTCACCTGTACCTCAGTGACCCCAGTCTCCAATATCTCAGTGACCCCAGTCACCTAAACATCAGTGACTCCAGTCACCTGTTCCTAACTGACCCTAGTCGCCTATACCACAGTGACCCCAGTCACCTGTACCTCAGTGACCCCAGTCACCTGTACCACAGTGACCGTAGTCACCTGTACCTCAGTGACCCCAGTCAATTGTACCTCAATGACCCCAGTCACCTGTACCTCAGTGACCCAGGTCACCTGTACCTCAGTGACCTCAGTCACCTGTTCCTCAGTGACCCCAGTCCCCTGTACCTCAGTGAACCCAGTCACCTGTACCTCAGTGACACAGGTCACCTATACCTCAGTGACCCCAGTCACCTGTACCAAAGTGACCCCAGTCACCTGTACCTCAGTGACCCCCAGTCACTTGTACCTCAGTGAACCCAGTCACCTGTACCTCAGTGACACAGGTCACCTATACCTTAGTGACCCCAGTCACCATTACCTCAGTGACTCTAGTCACCTGTGCCTCAGTGACCCCAATCACCTAAACATCAGTAACTCCAGTCACCTGTACCTCAGTGACCCCAGTCACCTGTACCTCAGTGACCCCAGTCCCCTGTATCTCAAAGACCCCAGTAACCTGTACCTCAATGACCTCAGTCACCTGCACCCCAGTGACCCCAGTCCCCTGTACCTAAGTGACCCCAGTCACCTGTACCTCAGTGACCCCAGTCATCTGTACCTCAGTGGCCCCAGTCCCCTGTACGTCAGTGACACCAGTCCCCTGTAACTCACTGACCCCAGTAACATGTTCCTCAGTGTCCATCAGATACCTGTACCTCAAAGACCCCAGTAACCTATACCTCAATGACCCCAGTCCCCTGTGCCTCAATGACCCCAATCGCCTGTACCTAAGTGACTCCAGTCCCCTGTACCTCAGTGACCCTAGTCACCTGTACCTCAGTGACCCCAGTCACCTGTACCTCAATGACCCCAGTCACCTGTACCTCAGCGACCCAGGTCATCGGTACCTCAGCGTCCTTAGTCACCTGTACCTCAGTGACCCGTCACCTGTACCTCAGTGACCCCAGTCACCTGTACCTCAGTGACACAGGTCACCTATACCTCAGTGACCCCAGTCACCTGTACCTCAGTGACCCCAGTCACCTGTACCTCAGTGGCCCCAGTCACCTGTACCTCAGTGACCCTAGTCACCTAAACCTCAGTGACCCTAGTCACCTGTACCTCAGTTACCCCAGTCACCTGTACCTCAATGACCCCAGTCACCTGTACCTCAGTGATCCCAGTCACCTGCACCTCAGTGACCCCAGTCACCTGTACCTCAGCGACCCCAGTCACCTGTGCCTCAATGATCCCAGTCACCTGCACCTCAGTGACCCCAGTCACCTGTACCTCAGTGACCACAGTCACCTGCACCTCAGTGACCCCAGTCACCTGTACCTCAGTGACCCCAGTCACCTGTACCTCAGTGACCCCAGTCACCTGTACCACAGTGACCCCAGTAACCTGTAACTCAGTGACACCAGTCACCTATACCTCAGTGACTCCAGTCACTTGTACCTCAGTGACCCCAGTCACCTGTACCTCAATGACCCTAGTAACCTCTACCTCAGTGACCCCAGTCACCTGTACCTCAGTGACCCCAGTCACCTGCACCTCAGTGACCCCAGTCACCTAAACCTCAGTGACCCGTCACCTGTACCTCAGTGACCCCAGTCACCTGCACCTCAATGACCCCAGTCACCTGTACCTCAATGACTTTAGTCACCTGTACCTCAGTGACCCAAGTCACCTAAACCTCAGTGACCCCAGTCACCTGTACCTCAGTAACCCTAGTCACCTGTTCCTCAGTGTCCCCAGTCACCTGTACCTGAGTGACTTTAGTCACCTGTACCTCAGTGACCCAAGTCACCTAAACCTCAGTGACCCCAGTCACCTGTACCTCTGTAACCCTAGTCACCTGTTCCTCAGTGAACCCAGTCACCTAAACATCAGTGACTCTAGTCACCTGTTCCTCACTGACCCTAGTCGCCTGTACCACAGTGACCCCAGTCACCTGTACCTCAGTGACCCCAGTCACCTGTACCACAGTGACCCTAGTCACCTGTACCTCAGTGAGCCCTGTCACCTAAACCTCAGTGACCCGTCACCTGTACCTCAGTGACCCCAGTCACCTGCACCTCAGTGACCCCAGTCACCTGTACTTCAGTGACTTTAGTCACCTGTACCTCAGTGACCAAAGTCACCTAAACCACAGTGACCCCAGTCACCTGTACCTCAGTGATCCTAGTCACCTGTTCCTCAGTGTCCCCAGTCACCTGTACCTCAATGACCCTAGTTACCTGTACCTCACTGACCCTAGTCACCTGTACCTCAGTGACCCCAGTCTCCTATTCCTCAGTGACCCCAGTCACCTGTACCTCAGTGACTCTAGTCACCTGTGCCTCAGTGACCCCAGTCACCTAAACATCAGTAACACCAGTCACCTTTTCCTCAGTGACCTTAGTAGTTTGTACGACAGTGACCCCAGTCACCTGTACCTCAATGACCCTAGTCACCTGTAACTCAGTGACCCTAGTCACCTGTACCTCAATGACCCCAGTCACCTGTACCTCAGTGACCCAGCTCACCTGTACCTCAGTGACCTCAGCCACCTGTACCTCAGTGACCCCAGTCACCTGTACCTCAGTGACCCCAGTCACCTGTACCTCAGTGACCCTAGTCACCTGTACCTCAGTGACCCCAGTCACCTGTACGTCAATGACCCCAGTCACCTGTACCTCAGTGACCCAGCTCACCTGTACCTCAGTGACCTCAGCCACCTGTACCTCAGTGACCCCAGTCACCTGTACCTCAGTTACCCCAGTCACCTGTACCTCAGTGACACAGGTCACCTATACCTCAGTGACCCCATCCACCTGTACCTCAGTGACTCCAGTCACCTGTATATCAGTGACCCTAGTCACATGTTCCTCAGTGACCCCAGTTTCCTATACCTTAGTGACCCCAGTCACCTGTACCTCAGTGACCCTAGTCACCTGTACCTCAATGACCCCAGTCACCTGTACCTCAGTGACCCCAGTCACCTGTACCTCAGTGACCCATCTCACCTGTACCTCAGTGACCTCAGCCAACTGTACCTCAGTGACCCCAGTCACCTGTACCTCAGTGATCCCAGTCACCTGTACCTCAGTGACCCATGTCACCTGTACCTCAGTGACCCCAGTCACCTGTGCATCAATGACCCCAGTCACCTGTACCTCAGTGACCCAGCTCACCTGTACCTCAGTGACCTCAGCCACCTGTACCTCAGTGACCCCAGTCACCTGTACCTCAGTTACCCCAGTCACCTGTACCTCAGTGACACAGGTCATCTATACCTCAGTGACCCCATCCACCTGTACCTCAGTGACCCCAGTCACCTGTACCTCAAGGACCCTAGTCACCTGTACCTCAGTGACCCCAGTCTCCTATACCTCAGTGGCCCCAGTCACCTGTACCTCAGTGACTCTAGTCACCTGTGCCTCAGTGACCCCAGTCACCTAAACATCAGTGACTCCAGTCACCTATTCCTCAGTGACCCTAGTCGCCTGTACCACAGTGACCCCAGTCACCTGTACCTCAATGACCCTAGTCACCTGTAACTCAGTGACCCTAGTCACCTGTACCTCAATGACCCCAGTCACCTGTACCTCAGTGACCCAGCTCACCTGTACCTCAGTGACCTCAGCCACCTGTACCTCAGTGACCTTAGTCACCTGTACCTCAGTGACCCCAGTCACCTGTACCTCAGTAACCCTAGCCACCTGTACCTCAGTGACCCCAGTCACCTGTACCTCAATGACCCCAGTCACGTGTGCCTCAGTGACCCAGCTCACCTGTACCTCAGTGACACAGGTCACCTATACCTCAGTGACCCCAGTCACCTGTACCTCAGTGACCCCAGTCACCTGTACCTCAGTGACTCCAGTCACCTGTACCTCAGTGACCCCATCCACCTGTACCTCAGTACCTCAGTGACCTCAGCCAACTGTACCTCAGTGACCCCAGTCACCTGTACCTCAGTGATCCCAGTCACCTGTACCTCAGTGACCCTAGTCACCTGTACCTCAGTGACCCCAGTCACCTGTGCATCAATGACCCCAGTCACCTGTACCTCAGTGACCCAGCTCACCTGTACCTCAGTGACCTCAGCCACCTGTACCTCAGTGACCCCAGTCACCTGTACCTCAGTTACCCCAGTCACCTGTACCTCAGTGACACAGGTCATCTATACCTCAGTGACCCCATCCACCTGTACCTCAGTGACCCCAGTCACCTGTACCTCAGTGACTCTAGTCACCTGTGCCTCAGTAACCCCAATCACCTAAACATCAGTAACTCCAGTCACCTGTTCCTCAGTGACCCTAATCGCCTGTACCACAGTGACCCAAGTCACCTGTACCTCAGTGACCCCAGTCACCTGTACCTCAGTGACCCCAGTCACCTGTACCTCCGTGACACAGGTCATCTGTACCTCAGTGACCCCATCCACCTGTACCTCAGTGACCCCAGTCACCTGTACATCAGTGACCCTAGTCACATGTTCCTCAGTGACCCCAGTTTCCTATACCTTAGTGACCCCAGTCACCTGTACCTCAGTGACCCTAGTCACCTGTACCTCAATGACCCCAGTCACCTGTACCTCAGTGACCCCAGTCACCTGTACCTCAGTGACTCAGCTCACCTGTACCTCAGTGACCTCAGCCAACTGTACCTCAGTGACCCCAGTCACCTGTACCTCAGTGACCCCAGTCACCTGTACCTCAGTGACCCTAGTCACCTGTACCTCAGTGACCCCAGTCACCTGTGCGTCAATGACCCCAGTCACCTGTACCTCAGTGACCCAGCTCACCTGTACCTCAGTGACCTCAGCCACCTGTACCTCAGTGACCCCAGTCACCTGTACCTCAGTTACCCCAGTCACCTGTACCTCAGTGACACAGGTCATCTATACCTCAGTGACCCCATCCACCTGTACCTCAGTGACCCCAGTCACCTGTACCTCAGTGACTCTAGTCACCTGTGCCTCAGTGACCCCAGTCACCTTAACATCAGTAACTCCAGTCACCTGTTCCTCAGTGACCCTAGTCGCCTGTACCACAGTGACCCCAGTCACCTGTACCTCAGTGACCCCAGTCCCCTGTAGCTCAAAGACCCCAGTAACCTGTACCTCAATGACCCCAGTCACCTGCACCACAGTGACCCCAGTCCCCGGTACCTCAGTGACCCCAGTCACCTGTACCTCAGTGGCTCCAGTCATCTGTACCTCAGTGACCCCAGTCCCCTTTACCTCAATGACCCCAGTCACCTGTACCTCAGTGACCCAGGTCATCTGTACTCCAGTGACCTCAGTCACCTGTACCTCAGTGACCCCAGTCACCTGTACCTCAGTTACCCAAGTCACCTGTACCTCAGTGACACAGGTCACCTATACCACAGTGACCCCAGTCACCTGTACCTCAGTGACCCCAGTCACCTGTACCTCAATGATCCCAGTCACATGTAACTCAGTGACTTTGTCACCTGTACCTCAGTCACCCCAGTCACCTGTACCTCAGTAACCCCAGTCACCTGTACCTCAGTGGCCCCAGTCACCTGTACCTCAGTTACCCCAGTCACCTGTACCTCAGTGACACAGGTCACCTATATCTCAGTGACCCCAGTCACCTGTACCTCAGTGACCCCAGTCACCTGTACCTCAATGATCCCAGTCACATGTAACTCAGTGACTTTGTCACCTGTACCTCAGTGACCCCAGTCACCTGTACCTCAGTAACCCCAGTCACCTGTACCTCAGTGACCCCAGTCACCTGTACCTCAGTGACCCCAGTAACCTGTAACTCAGTGACACCAGTCACCTATACCTCAGTGACTCCAGTCACCTGTACCTCAGTGACCCCAGTCACCTGTACCTCAATGACCCTAGTAACCTCTACCTCAGTGACCCCAGTCTCCTGTACCTCAATGACCCTAGTAACCTCTACCTCAGTGACACCAGTCACCTGTACCTCAGTGACCCAAGTCACCTAAACCTCAATGACCCCAGTCACCTGTACCTCAGTGACCCTAGTCACCTGTTCCTCAGTGTCCCCAGTAACCTGTACTTCAGTGACCTTAGTTACCTGTACCTCACTGACCCTAGTCACCTGTACCTCAGTGACCCCAGTCTCCTATACCTCAGTGACCCCAGTCACCTGTACCTCAGTGACCCTAGTCCGCTGTACCTCAGTGATCCCTATCACCTGTACCTCAGTGACCCCAGTCACCTGTACCTCAATGACCCCAGTCACCTGTACCTCAGTGACCCAGGTCATCTGTACCTCAGTGACCTCAGTCACCTGTGCCTCAGTGACCCCAGTCACCTGTACCTCAGTTACCCCAGTCACCTGTACCTCAGTGACACAGGTCACCTATACCTCAGTGACCCCAGTCACCTGTACCTCAGTGACCCCAGTCACCTGTACCTCAATGATCCCAGTCACATGTAACTCAGTGACTTTGTCACCTGTACCTCAGTCACCCCAGTCACCTGTACCTCAGTAACTCCAGTCACCTGTACCTCAGTGACCCCATTCCCCTGTACCTCAATGACCCAAGCCCCCTGTACCTCAATGACCCAAGTCCCCTGTTCCTCAATGGCCCCAGTTCTCTCTGCCTCAATGACCCCATTCCCCTGTACCTCAATGACCCAAGTCCCCTGTACCTCAATGACCCAAGTCCTTTGTACCTCAATGACCCAAGCCTCCTTTACCTTAATGCAGGTGATAAGGAGAGTGTGGTAAAGGTCTCCAACACAGTTCAATATTAGCAATGAAAATCTGAAGCTAAAGACAAGAGTCGTTCACAAGTCATCACACGGAAACTAATTTCCCAATATCAATTAAAATGACAAATTATGACAGCCTAAAATTTATTAAAAGTTTCCCCAAAAAGCACCGACGTCGAAGTCAACCTGAAGAAACATAAAGGAGATTAATATCCCAAAATTCACCAGGTAATGATGTGTTAAACCGCTTAAACTTCTCAAAATGCGTGATGTTAAGCGGCCGAGACTCGCAATCTATCGCAGGGAAACCGTTATTTTCATTTTTCCAGCAACTTCTATAAACTAAATCAAATTTTGACCAACTCTGATCAAAAAGAATTCAAACTTTCTTCTAAGTCTGAGTGACCAACGTTAAAACTTCTGGTAAGAATACTTGTAATTAACTAAACTGTATTTAAACAATGGTTACTTAACTTACTTTGTTTTACGGTGGTTTTGAGGACACATGTTATGTGCACAACTGCACATAGGTTTACGTTATGTGCACATAGACTTACGTGATGTGCACATAGACTTACGTTATGTGCACATAGACTTACGTTATGTGCACATAGACTTACGTTATGTGCACATAGACTTTCGTTATGTGCACATAGACTTACGTTATGTGCGCATAGACTTACGTTATGTGCACACAGACTTACGTTATGTGCACATAGACTTACATTATGTGCACATAGACTTTCGTTATGTGCACATAGACTTACGTTATGTGCACATAGACTTTCGTTATGTGCACATAGACTTACGTTATGTGCACATAGACTTACGTTATGTGCACATAGACTTACGTTATGTGCACATAGACTTACGTTATGTGCACATAGACTTACGTTATGTGCACATAGACTTTCGTTATGTGCACATAGACTTACGTTATGTGCGCATAGACTTACGTTATGTGCACATAGACTTACGTTATGTGCACATAGACTTACGTTATGTGCACATAGACTTACGTTATGTGCACATAGACTTACGTTATGTGCACATAGACTTACGTTATGTGCACATAGACTTTCGTTATGTGCACATAGACTTACGTTATGTGCGCATAGACTTACGTTATGTGCACATAGACTTTCGTTATGTGCACATAGACTTTCGTTATGTGCACATAGACTTACGTTATGTGCACATAGACTTACGTTATGTGCACATAGACTTACGTTATGTGCACATAGACTTACGTTATGTGCACATACACTTACGTTATGTGCGCATAGACTTACGTTATGTGCACATAGACTTTCGTTATGTGCACATAGACTTTCGTTATGTGCACATAGACTTTCGTTATGTGCACATAGACTTACGTTATGTGCACATAGACTTTCGTTATGTGCACATAGACTTACGTAATGTGCGCATAGACTTACGTTATGTGCACATAGACTTTCGTTATGTGCACATAGACTTACGTTATGTGCACATAGACTTTCGTTATGTGCACATAGACTTTCGTTATGTACACATAGACTTACGTTATGTGCACATAGACTTTCGTTATGTACACATAGACTTTCGTTATGTGCACATAGACTTTCGTTATGTACACATAGACTTACGTTATGTGCACATAGACTTACGTTATGTGCACATAGACTTACGTTATGTGCACATAGACTTACGTTATGTGCACATAGACTTACGTTATGTGCACATAGACTTACGTTATGTGCACATAGACTTACGTTATGTGCACATAGACTTACGTTATGTGCACATAGACTTACGTTATGTGCACATAGACTTACGTTATGTGCACATAGACTTACGTTATGTGCACATAGACTTACGTTATGTGCACATAGACTTACGTTATGTGCACATAGACTTTCGTTATGTGCACATAGACTTACGTTATGTGCACATAGACTTACGTTATGTGCACATAGACTTACGTTATGTGCACATAGACTTACGTTATGTGCACATAGACTTACGTTATGTGCACATAGACTTACGTTATGTGCACATAGACTTACGTTATGTGCACATAGACTTACGTTATGTGCACATAGACTTACGTTATGTGCACATAGACTTACGTTATGTGCACATAGACTTACGTTATGTGCACATAGACTTACGTTATGTGCGCATAGACTTACGTTATGTGCACATAGACTTTCGTTATGTACACATAGACTTACGTTATGTGCACATAGACTTACGTTATGTGCGATTAGACTTACGTTATGTGCACATAGACTTTCGTTATGTACACATAGACTTACGTTATGTGCACATAGACTTACGTTATGTACACATAGACTTACGTTATGTGCACATAGACTTTCGTTATGTACACATAGACTTACGTTATGTACACATAGACTTACGTTATGTGCACATATACTTTCGTTATGTGCACATAGACTTACGTTATGTGCACATAGACTTTCGTTATGTGCACATAGACTTTCGTTATGTACACATAGACTTACGTTATGTGCACATAGACTTTCGTTATGTACACATAGACTTTCGTTATGTGCACATAGACTTTCGTTATGTACACATAGACTTACGTTATGTGCACATAGACTTACGTTATGTGCACATAGACTTACGTTATGTGCACATAGACTTACGTTATGTGCGCATAGACTTACGTTATGTGCACATAGACTTTCGTTATGTACACATAGACTTACGTTATGTGCACATAGACTTACGTTATGTACACATAGACTTACGTTATGTGCACATAGACTTTCGTTATGTACACATAGACTTACGTTATGTACACATAGACTTACGTTATGTACACATAGACTTACGCTATGTGCACATAGCTTAGAATATCAATGGAACCAAACACCGACTTTTTTTTATGACATATTCTCCAATAACTTCAAGGTAACAATTTGATTAATAAACTGTCACAATAAACCATACACAGCTTCACATCAAGGTGAAACTTTTATGACGAAAACACAACACTAAAAGTTATTACTTGGATGCCCATTAAATAAAAAAGTGACAAATAGTATAATACTTACATACATACATAGTGTAATACATACATACATAGTGTAATACATACATACATAGTGTAATACATACATACATAGTGTAATACATACATACATAGTGTAATACATACATACATAGTGTAATACATACATACATAGTGTAATACATACATACATAGTGTAATACATACATACATAGTGTAATACATACATACATAGTGTAATACATACATACATAGTGTAATACATACATACATAGTGTAATACATACATACATAGTGTAATACATACATACATAGTGTAATACATACATACATAGTGTAATACATACATACATAGTGTAATACATACATACATAGTGTAATACATACATACATAGTGTAATACATACATACATAGTAATACATAAATACATAGTGTAATACATACATACATAGTGTAATACATACATACATAGTGTAATACATACATACATAGTGTAATACATACATACATAGTGTAATACATACATACATAGTGTAATACATACATACATACATACTGTAATACTTACATACATAGTGTAATACATACATACAAAGTGTAATACATACATACATAGTGTAATACATACATAGTGTAATACATACATACATACTGTAATACTTACATACATAGTGTAATACATACATACATAGTGTAATACATACATACATAGTGTAATACATACATAGTGTAATACATACATACATAGTGTAATACATACATACATAGTGTAATACATATAGTGTAATACATACATAGTGTAATACATACATACATAGTGTAATACATACATACATAGTGTAATACATACATACATAGTGTAATACATACATACATAGTGTAATACATACATACATAGTGTAATACATACATACATAGTGTAATACATACATACATAGTGTAATACATACATACATAGTGTAATACATACATACATAGTGTAATACATACATACATAGTGTAATACATACATACATAGTGTAATACATACATACATAGTGTAATACATACATACATAGTGTAATACATACATACATAGTGTAATACATACATACATAGTGTAATACATACATACATAGTGTAATACATACATACATAGTGTAATACATACATACATAGTGTAATACATACATACATAGTGTAATACATACATACATAGTGTAATACATACATACATAGTGTAATACATACATACATAGTGTAATACATACATACATAGTGTAATACATACATAGTGTAATACATACATACATAGTGTAATACATACATAGTGTAATACATACATACATAGTGTAATACATACATAGTGTAATACATACATAGTGTAATACATACATACATAGTGTAATACATACATACATAGTGTAATACATACATATATAGTGTAATACATACATACATAGTGTAATACATACATACATAGTGTAATACATACATACATAGTGTAATACATACATACATAGTGTAATACATACATACATAGTGTAATACATACATACATAGTGTAATACATACATACATAGTGTAATACATACATAGTGTAATACATACATACATAGTGTAATACATACATAGTGTAATACATACATAGTGTAATACATACATACATAGTGTAATACATACATAGTGTAATACATACATACATAGTGTAATACATACATACATAGTGTAATACATACATAGTGTAATACATACATACATAGTGTAATACATACATACATAGTGTAATACATACATAGTGTAATACATACATACATAGTGTAATACATACATACATAGTGTAATACATACATAGTGTAATACATACATACATAGTGTAATACATACATACATAGTGTAATACATACATAGTGTAATACATACATACATAGTGTAATACATACATAGTGTAATACATACATACATAGTGTAATACATACATAGTGTAATACATACATACATAGTGTAATACATACATACATAGTGTAATACATACATAGTGTAATACATACATACATAGTGTAATACATACATACATAGTGTAATACATACATACATAGTGTAATACATACATACATAGTGTAATACATACATACATAGTGTAATACATACATACATAGTGTAATACATACATACATAGTGTAATACATACATACATAGTGTAATACATACATACATAGTGTAATACATACATACATAGTGTAATACATACATACATAGTGTAATACATACATACATAGTGTAATACATACATACATAGTGTAATACATACATACATAGTGTAATACATACATACATAGTGTAATACATACATACATAGTGTAATACATACATACATAGTGTAATACATACATACATAGTGTAATACATACATACATAGTGTAATACATACATACATAGTGTAATACATACATACATAGTGTAATACATACATACATAGTGTAATACATACATACATAGTGTAATACATACATACATAGTGTAATACATACATACATAGTGTAATACATACATACATAGTGTAATACATACATACATAGTGTAATACATACATACATAGTGTAATACATACATACATAGTGTAATACATACATACATAGTGTAATACATACATACATAGTGTAATACATACATAGTGTAATACATACATACATAGTGTAATACATACATAGTGTAATACATACATACATAGTGTAATACATACATACATAGTGTAATACATACATACATAGTGTAATACATACATACATAGTGTAATACATACATACATAGTGTAATACATACATACATAGTGTAATACATACATACATAGTGTAATACATACATACATAGTGTAATACATACATACATAGTGTAATACATACATACATAGTGTAATACATACATACATAGTGTAATACATACATACATAGTGTAATACATACATACATAGTGTAATACATACATACATAGTGTAATACATACATACATAGTGTAATACATACATACATAGTGTAATACATACATAGTGTAATACATACATACATACATAGTGTAATACATACATAGTGTAATACATACATACATACATAGTGTAATACATACATACATAGTGTAATACATACATACATACTGTAATACTTACATACATAGTGTAATACATACATACATAGTGTAATACATACATACATAGTGTAATACATACATACATAGTGTAATACATACATACATAGTGTAATACATACATACATAGTGTAATACATACATACATAGTGTAATACATACATACATAGTGTAATACATACATACATAGTGTAATACATACATAGTGTAATACATACATACATAGTGTAATACATACATACATAGTGTAATACATACATAGTGTAATACATACATACATAGTGTAATACATACATACATAGTGTAATACATACATACATAGTGTAATACATACATACATAGTGTAATACATACATACATAGTGTAATACATACATACATAGTGTAATACATACATACATAGTGTAATACATACATACATAGTGTAATACATACATACATAGTGTAATACATACATACATAGTGTAATACATACATACATAGTGTAATACATACATACATAGTGTAATACATACATACATAGTGTAATACATACATACATAGTGTAATACATACATACATAGTGTAATACATACATACATAGTGTAATACATACATACATAGTGTAATACATACATACATAGTGTAATACATACATACATAGTGTAATACATACATACATAGTGTAATACATACATACATAGTGTAATACATACATAGTGTAATACATACATACATAGTGTAATACATACATACATAGTGTAATACATACATACATAGTGTAATACATACATACATAGTGTAATACATACATACATAGTGTAATACATACATAGTGTGCATAGTGTAATACATACATACATAGTGTAATACATACATACATAGTGTAATACATACATACATAGTGTAATACATACATACATAGTGTAATACATACATACATAGTGTAATACATACATACATAGTGTAATACATACATAGTGTAATACATAGTGTAATACATACATACATAGTGTAATACATACATACATAGTGTAATACATACATACATAATGTAATACATACATAGTGTAATACATATTGTAATACATACATACATAGTGTAATACATACATAGTGTAATACATACATACATAGTGTAATACATACATACATAGTGTAATACATACATACATAGTGTAATACATACATACATAGTGTAATACATACATACATAGTGTAATACATACATACATAGTGTAATACATACATACATAGTGTAATACATACATAGTGTAATACATACATACATAGTGTAATACATACATACATAGTGTAATACATACATACATAGTGTAATACATACATACATAGTGTAATACATACATACATAGTGTAATACATACATACATAGTGTAATACATACATACATAGTGTAATACATACATAGTGTAATACATACATACATAGTGTAATACATACATAGTGTAATACATACATACATAGTGTAATACATACATACATAGTGTAATACATACATACATAGTGTAATACATACATAGTGTAATACATACATACATAGTGTAATACATACATACATAGTGTAATACATACATACATAGTGTAATACATACATAGTGTAATACATACATACATAGTGTAATACATACATACATAGTGTAATACATACATACATAGTGTAATACATACATACATAGTGTAATACATACATACATAGTGTAATACATACATACATAGTGTAATACATACATACATAGTTTAATAAATACATACATAGATACAGACATACATACATAGTGTAATACATACATAGTGTAATACATACATACATAGTGTAATACATACATACATAGTGTAATACATACATACATAGTGTAATACATACATACATAGTGTAATACATACATAGTGTAATACATACATACATAGTGTAATACATACATACATAGTGTAATACATACATACATAGTGTAATACATACATACATAGTGTAATACATACATACATAGTGTAATACATACATACATAGTGTAATACATACATACATAGTGTAATACATACATACATAGTGTAATACATACATACATAGTGTAATACATACATACATAGTGTAATACATACATAGTGTAATACATACATACATAGTGTAATACATACATACATAGTGTAATACATACATACATAGTGTAATACATACATAGTGTAATACATACATACATAGTGTAATACATACATACATAGTGTAATACATACATACATAGTGTAATACATACATACATAGTGTAATACATACATACATAGTGTAATACATACATACATAGTGTAATACATACATACATAGTGTAATACATACATACATAGTGTAATACATACATACATAGTGTAATACATACATACATAGTGTAATACATACATACATAGTGTAATACATACATACATAGTGTAATACATACATACATAGTGTAATACATACATACATAGTGTAATACATACATACATAGTGTAATACATACATAGTGTAATACATACATACATAGTGTAATACATACATACATAGTGTAATACATACATACATAGTGTAATACATACATACATAGTGTAATACATACATACATAGTGTAATACATACATACATAGTGTAATACATACATACATAGTGTAATACATACATACATAGTGTAATACATACATACATAGTGTAATACATACATACATAGTGTAATACATACATACATAGTGTAATACATACATACATAGTGTAATACATACATACATAGTGTAATACATACATACATAGTGTAATACATACATAGTGTAATACATACATACATAGTGTAATACATACATACATAGTGTAATACATACATACATAGTGTAATACATACATACATAGTGTAATACATACATACATAGTGTAATACATACATACATAGTGTAATACATACATACATAGTGTAATACATACATACATAGTGTAATACATACATACATAGTAATACATACATACATAGTGTAATACATACATGCATAGTGTAATACATACATAGTGTAATACATACATACATAGTGTAATACATACATACATAGTGTACATACATACATAGTGTAATACATACATACATAGTGTAATACATACATACATAGTGTAATACATACATACATAGTGTAATACATACATAGTGTAATACATACATACATAGTGTAATACATACATACATAGTGTAATACATACATACATAGTGTAATACATACATACATAGTGTAATACATACATACATAGTGTAATACATACATACATAGTGTAATACATACATACATAGTGTAATACATACATACATAGTGTAATACATACATACATAGTGTAATACATACATACATAGTGTAATACATACATACATAGTGTAATACATACATACATAGTGTAATACATACATACATAGTGTAATACATACATACATAGTGTAATACATACATACATAGTGTAATACATACATACATAGTGTAATACATACATACATAGTGTAATACATACATACATAGTGTAATACATACATACATAGTGTAATACATACATACATAGTGTAATACATACATACATAGTGTAATACATACATACATAGTGTAATACATACATAGTGTAATACATACATAGTGTAATACATACATACATAGTGTAATACATACATACATAGTGTAATACATACATACATAGTGTAATACATACATACATAGTGTAATACATACATACATAGTGTAATACATACATACATAGTGTAATACACATACATACATACATACATAGTGTAATACATACATACATAGTGTAATACATACATACATAGTGTAATACATACATACATAGTGTAATACATACATACATAGTGTAATACATACATACATAGTGTAATACATACATACATAGTGTAATACATACATACATAGTGTAATACATACATACATAGTGTAATACATACATACATAGTGTAATACATACATAGTGTAATACATACATACATAGTGTAATACATACATACATAGTGTAATACATACATACATAGTGTAATACATACATACATAGTGTAATACATACATACATAGTGTAGTACATACATACATAGTGTAATATACATACATAGTGTAAAACATACATACATAGTATAATACATACATACATAGTGTAATACATACATACATAGTGTAATACATACATACATAGTGTAATACATACATACATAGTGTAATACATACATACATAGTGTAATACATACATACATAGTGTAATACATACATACATAGTGTAATACATACATACATAGTGTAATACATACATACATAGTGTAATACATACATACATAGTGTAATACATACATACATAGTGTAATACATACATACATAGTGTAATACATACATACATAGTGTAATACATACATACATAGTGTAATACATACATACATAGTGTAATGCATACATACATAGTGTAATACATACATACATAGTGTAATACATACATACATAGTGTAATACATACATACATAGTGTAATACATACATAGTGTAATACATACATACATAGTGTAATACATACATAGTGTAATACATACATAGTGTAATACATACATAGTGTAATACATACATAGTGTAATACATACATACATACATAGTGTAATACATACATACATAGTGTAATACATACATACATACTGTAATACTTACATACATAGTGTAATACATACATACATAGTGTAATACATACATACATAGTGTAATACATACATACATACTGTAATACTTACATACATAGTGTAATACATACATACATAGTGTAATACATACATACATAGTGTAATACATACATAGTGTAATACATACATACATAGTGTAATACATACATAGTGTAATACATACATACATAGTGTAATACATACATAGTGTAATACATACATACATAGTGTAATACATACATACATAGTGTAATACATACATAGTGTAATACATACATAGTGTAATACATACATAGTGTAATACATACATACATAGTGTAATACATACATACATAGTGTAATACATACATACATAGTGTAATACATACATACATAGTGTAATACATACATACATAGTGTAATACATACATAGTGTAATACATACATAGTGTAATACATACATACATAGTGTAATACATACATACATAGTGTAATACATACATACATAGTGTAATACATACATACATAGTGTAATACATACATACATAGTGTAATACATACATACATAGTGTAATACATACATACATAGTGTAATACATACATACATAGTGTAATACATACATACATAGTGTAATACATACATACATAGTGTAATACATACATACATAGTGTAATACATACATACATAGTGTAATACATACATACATAGTGTAATGCATACATACATAGTGTAATACATACATACATAGTGTAATACATACATACATAGTGTAATATATACATACATAGTGTAATACATACATACATAGTGTAATACATACATACATAGTGTAATACATACATACATAGTGTAATACATACATACATAGTGTAATACATACATACATAGTGTAATACATACATACATAGTGTAATACATACATACATAGTGTAATACATACATACATAGTGTACATATGTATACATACATAGTGTAATACATACATACATAGTGTTATACATACTTACATAGTGTAATACATACATACATAGTGTAATACATACATACATAGTGTAATACATACATACATAGTGTAATACATACATACATAGTGTAATACATACATACATAGTGTAATACATACATACATAGTGTAATACATACATACATAGTGTAATACATACATACATAGTGTAATACATACATAGTGTAATACATACATACATAGTGTAATACATACATACATAGTGTAATACATACATACATAGTGTAATACATACATAGTGTAATACATACATACATAGTGTAATACATACATACATAGTGTAATACATACATACATAGTGTAATACATACATACATAGTGTAATACATACATACATAGTGTAATACATACATACATAGTAATACATACATACATACATAGTGTAATACATACATACATAGTGTAATACATACATACATAGTGTAATACATACATACATAGTGTAATACATACATAGTGTAATACATACATAGTGTAATACATACATAGTGTAATACATACATAGTGTAATACATACATACATAGTGTAATACATACATACATAGTGTAATACATACATACATAGTGTAATACATACATAGTGTAATACATACATACATAGTGTAATACATACATAGTGTAATACATACATAGTGTAATACATACATACATAGTGTAATACATACATACATAGTGTAATACATACATAGTGTAATACATACATAGTGTAATACATACATAGTGTAATACATACATACATAGTGTAATACATACATACATAGTGTAATACATACATAGTGTAATACATACATACATAGTGTAATACATACATACATAGTGTAATACATACATAGTGTAATACATACATAGTGTAATACATACATAGTGTAATACATACATAGTGTAATACATACATAGTGTAATACATACATAGTGTAATACATACATAGTGTAATACATACATAGTGTAATACATACATACATAGTGTAATACATACATACATAGTGTAATACATACATACATAGTGTAATACATACATACATAGTGTAATACATACATAGTGTAATACATACATACATAGTGTAATACATACATAGTGTAATACATAAATAGCGTAATACATACATAGTGTAATACATACATAGTGTAATACATACATAGTGTAATACATACATAGTGTAATACATACATAGTGTAATACATACATACATAGTGTAATACATACATACATAGTGTAATACATACATAGTGTAATACATACATAGTGTAATACATACATAGTGTAATACATACATAGTGTAATACATACATAGTGTAATACATACATAGTGTAATACATACATAGTGTAATACATACATACATAGTGTAATACATACATAGTGTAATACATACATAGTGTAATACATACATACATAGTGTAATACATACATACATAGTGTAATACATACATACATAGTGTAATACTTACATACATAGTGTAATACATACATACATAGTGTAATACATACATACATAGTGTAATACATACATACATAGTGTAATACATACATACATAGTGTAATACATACATACATAGTGTAATACATACATACATAGTGTAATACATACATACATAGTGTAATACATACATACATAGTGTAATACATACATAGTGTAATACATACATACATAGTGTAATACATACATACATAGTGTAATACATACATAGTGTAATACATACATACATAGTGTAATACATACATACATAGTGTAATACATACATACATAGTGTAATACATACATACATAGTGTAATACATACATACATAGTGTAATACATACATACATAGTGTAATACATACATACATACTGTAATACATACATACATAGTGTAATACATACATACATAGTGTAATACATACATACATAGTGTAATACATACATACATAGTGTAATACATACATACATAGTGTAATACATACATACATAGTGTAATACATACATACATAGTGTAATACATACATACATACATAGTGTAATACATACATACATAGTGTAATACATACATTCATAATGTAATACATGCATAGTGTAATACATACATACATAGTGTAATACATACATACATAGTGTAATACATACATACATAGTGTAATACATACATACATAGTGTAATACATACATACATAGTGTAATACATACATACATAGTGTAATACATACATACATAGTGTAATACATACATACATAGTGTAATACATACATACATAGTGTAATACATACATACATAGTGTAATACATACATACATAGTGTAATACATACATACATAGTGTAATACATACATACATAGTGTAATACATACATACATAGTGTAATACATACATACATAGTGTAATACATACATACATAGTGTAATACATACATACATAGTGTAATACATACATATATACATAGTGTAATACATACATACATAGTGTAATACATACATACATAGTGTAATACATACATACATAGTGTAATACATACATACATAGTGTAATACATACATACATAGTGTAATACATACATACATAGTGTAATACATACATACATAGTGTAATACATACATACATAGTGTAATACATACATACATAGTGTAATACTTACATACATAGTGTAATACATACATACAAAGTGTAATACATACATACATAGTGTAATACATACATAGTGTAATACATAAATACATAGTGTAATACATACATACATAGTGTAATACATACATACATAGTGTAATACATACATACATAGTGTAATACATACATACATAGTGTAATACATACATACATAGTGTAATACATACATACATAGTGTAATACATACATACATAGTGTAATACATACATACATAGTGTAATACATACATTCATAATGTAATACATGCATAGTGTAATACATACATACATAGTGTAATACATACATACATAGTGTAATACATACATACATAGTGTAATACATACATACATAGTGTAATACATACATACATAGTGTAATACATACATACATAGTGTAATACATACATACATAGTGTAATACATACATACATAGTGTAATACATACATACATAGTGTAATACATACATACATAGTGTAATACATACATACATAGTGTAATACATACATAGTGTAATACATACATACATAGTGTAATACATACATACATAGTGTAATACATACATACATAGTGTAACATACATACATAGTGTAATACATACATACATAGTGTAATACATACATACATAGTGTAATACATACATACATAGTGTAATACATACATACATAGTGTAATACATACATACATAGTGTAATACATACATACATAGTGTAATACATACATACATAATGTAATACATGCATAGTGTAATACATACATACATAGTGTAATACATACATACATAGTGTAATACATACATACATAGTGTAATACATACATACATAGTGTAATACATACATACATAGTGTAATACATACATACATAGTGTAATACATACATACATAGTGTAATACATACATACATAGTGTAATACATACATACATAGTGTAATACATACATACATAGTGTAATACATACATACATAGTGTAATACATACATACATAGTGTAATACATACATACATAGTGTAATACATACATACATAGTGTAATACATACATACATAGTGTAATACATACATACATAGTGTAATACATACATACATAGTGTAATACATACATACATAGTGTAATACATACATACATAGTGTAATACATACATACATAGTGTAATACATACATACATAGTGTAATACATACATACATAGTGTAATACATACATACATAGTGTAATACATACATACATAGTGTAATACATACATACATAGTGTAATACATACATACATAGTGTAATACATACATACATAGTGTAATACATACATACATAGTGTAATACATACATACATACATACATAGTGTAATACATACATACATAGTGTAATACATACATACATAGTGTAATACATACATACATAGTGTAATACATACATACATAGTGTAATACATACATACATAGTGTAATACATACATACATAGTGTAATACATACATACATAGTGTAATACATACATACATAGTGTAATACATACATACATAGTGTAATACATACATACATAGTGTAATACATACATACATAGTGTAATACATACATACATAGTGTAATACATACATACATAGTGTAATACATACATACATAGTGTAATACATACATACATAGTGTAATACATACATACATAGTGTAATACATACATACATAGTGTAATACATACATACATAGTGTAATACATACATACATAGTGTAATACATACATACATACATACATAGTGTAATACATACATACATAGTGTAATACATACATACATAGTGTAATACATACATACATAGTGTAATACATACATACATAGTGTAATACATACATACATAGTGTAATACATACATACATAGTGTAAAACATACATACATAGTATAATACATACATACATAGTGTAATACATACATACATAGCGTAATACATACATACATAGTGTAATACATACATAGTGTAATACATACATACATAGTGTAATACATACATACATAGTCTAATACATACATACATAGTGTAAAACATACATACATAGTATAATACATACATACAACTCAGAATAAAACACCAACTCTCTTATAATTAAGTTCACCAGGAAAGAAAGTCTCCAGAAACTGATCCCGAGCCAACGGTTCTATATTTTTAAACAATCACATTAAAGTTTCAGGTTTGAGGCTCAACTTAGTAGGCTTCTGGCGTCTTGTAGCAAACATCAGTATTCATATCTTTTATCTTTTTACTGAATGGAAATCAATGTAATTATTTAATAAAACTGGCTAATATGGATACCGGGAGAACAACAACAATACTTTGCCGTCTAGGTAACACGTCACTGATGACAGTTTAAAGCCGAATAGAAGAGGCATTTTCTCGCTATCTCAAGGATAGCGGGAAAATGTTGAAAAAAAGAAAAGTGCATTAACAAATATGGCTGGACACGACGTAAACTTAATGGGTACTACGCTGATCATAAGATGCACCAGCTATTAATGAACCAGTTCAGAAGAGATAAACTCAAACCTGTTTGACGTGATTAAACAATGTTCACATTCCTGAGTGTTGTACACACAAGAGTGTCAGTTGTGCAGCTACACACCTGGATGTCACTCTCCACCCTCGTTGTGTTGAAGGTTAGAGTCGACGCTGCAGCGAGAGTTTAAGTTTTCCCAGATAATTAAGGAAGATGAATATAGATCTTGAAAGTTTAGTTATAGGAGCAGCTGCAGGTGCTGATAGTTGCTAGAGTCTTGGGTTATAGAAGCAGCTGCAGGTACTGATAGTTGCTAGAGTCTTGGGTTATAGGAGCAGCTGCAGGTGCTGATAGTTGCTAGAGTCTTGGGTTATAGAAGCAGCTGCAGGTGCTGATAGTTGCTAGAGTCTTGGGTTATAGAAGCAGCTGCAGGTGCTGATAGTTGCTAGAGTCTAGGGTTATAGAAGCAGCTGCAGGTGCTAATAGTTGCTAGAGTCTTGGGTTATAGAAGCAGCTGCAGGTGCTGATAGTTGCTAGAGTCTTGGGATATAGGAGCAGCTGCAGGGGCTGATAGTTGCTAGAGTCTTGGGTTATAGAAGCAGCTCCAGGTGCTGATAGTTGCTAGAGTCTTGGGTTATAGGAGCAGCTGCAGGTGCTGATAGTTGCTAGAGTCTTGGGTTATAGAAGCAGCTGCAGGTGCTGATAGTTGCTAGAGTCTTGGGTTATAGAAGCAGCTGCAGGTGCTGATAGTTGCTAGAGTCTTGGGTTATAGAAGCAGCTGCAGGTGCTGATACTTGCTAGAGTCTTGGGTTATAGAAGCAACTGCAGGTGCTGATAGTTGCTAGAGTCTTGGGTTATAGAAGCAGCTGCAGGTGCTGATAGTTGCTAGAGTCTTGGGTTATAGGAGCAGCTGCAGGTGCTGATAGTTGCTAGAGTCTTGGGTTATAGAAGCAGCTGCAGGTGCTGATAGTTGCTAGAGTCTTGGGTTATAGAAGCAGCTGCAGGTGCTGATAGTTGCTAGAGTCTTGGGTTATAGGAGCAGCTGCAGGTGCTGATAGTTGCTAGAGTCTTGGGTTATAGAAGCAGCTGCAGGTGCTGATAGTTGCTAGAGTCTTGGGTTATAGAAGCAGCTGCAGGTGCTGATAGTTGCTAGAGTCTTGGGTTATAGAAGCAGCTGCAGGTGCTAATAGTTGCTAGAGTCTTGGGTTATAGGAGCAGCTGCAGGTGCTGATAGTTCCTAGAGTCTTGGGTTATAGGAGCAGCTGCAGGTGCTGATAGTTGCTAGAGTCTTGGGTTATAGGAGCAGCTGCAGGTGCTGATAGTTGCTAGTCTTGGGTTATAGAAGCAGCTGCAGGTGCTGATAGTTGCGAGAGTCTTGAGTTATAGAAGCAGCTGCAGGTGCTGATAGTTGCTAGAGTGTCCACACATGATGATACAGTGGCCATACATGATAATACAGTGGCCACACATGATACTATAGTGGCCATACATGATAATACAGTGGCCACACATGATACTATAGTGGCCATACATGATAATACAGTGGCCACACATGATACTATAGTGGCCATACATGATAATACTGTGGCCACACATATTAATACAGTAGCCTTACATGATACTATAGTGGCCATACATGATAATACTGTGGCCACACATGATACTATAGTGGCCATACATGATAATACAGTGGCCACACATGATACTATAGTGGCCATACATGATAATACTGTGGCCACACATAATAATACAGTAGCCTTACATGATACTATAGTGGCCATACATGATAATACTGTGGCCACACATGATACTATAGTGGCCATACATGATAATACTGTGGCCACACGTGATAAAATAGTGGTCAAACATGATAATACAGTGGCCACACATGATAATATAGTGGCCACACATGATAATACTGTGGCCACACATGATAATATAGTGGCCACACATGATAATACAGTGGCCACACATGATAATATAGTGGCCACACATGATAATACAGTGGCCACACATGATAATACAGTGGCCACACATGATAATACAGTGGCCACACATCATAATACAGTGACCACACATGATAATATAGTGGCCACACATGATAATACAGTGACCACACATGATAATACAGTGGCCACACATGATAATATAGTGGCCACACATGATAATATAGTGGCCACACATGATAATACAGTGGCCACACATGATAATATAGTGGCCACACATGATAATATAGTGGCCACACATCATAATACAGTGGCCACACATGATAATATAGTGGCCACACATGATAATATAGTGGCCACACATGATAATACAGTGGCCACACATGATAATATAGTGGCCACACATCATAATATGGTGGCCACACATGATAATATAGTGGCCACACATGATAATATAGTGGCCACACATGATAATACAGTGGCCACACATGATAATATAGTGGCCACACATGATAATACAGTGGCCACACATGATAATACAGTGGCCACACATGATAATACAGTGGCCACACATGATAATACAGTGGCCACACATCATAATACAGTGGCCACACATCATAATACAGTGGCCACACATGATAATATAGTGGCCACACGTGGCCCTGGGTGCAGCCTCAACCATGGTATTATCAACAGTGTCACACACATGATAAGTTATTGCTATACAATTGTCGCAACTGGAGCATGAGGCAATGTTTGCACACGTACACACACGTACACACACACACACACACACACACACACACACACACACACACACACATACACGTACACACACACACACACACACACACACACACACACACACACACACACACACACACACACACACACACACACACACACACACACACATGCACGGCGGTAGAGTGTAGTGGGTCACAAGGCTCTGAGAATCTTAGTGTTTTTAGGGCGTACATTAGCTGCTAGCAGCAACTAGTGGTGGTGACAACTTCAGTGAACAATCCTACAAGTGATAACCAAAGTTATTACTTAAAAAAAGGTGAGAGGAAGCCTGAAATTATACACAGTTTCAAAGTGCCAATTCGTTAGAGGCCTCGTAGGTACAAAGAACAAAGCAAGTGTCGAAAGTAGGAGGTCAAGAGTTATTACGGGAAATATACAGTATTTTCCACACTGCGGCCGGGCGGAGTTCGTTGCTAAACGACTCAAATTACTCCTTCCTCTAGGAGACGATTCCAGCCAGTTCTGGCTTGAGTGGCTGTTTTCCTAGTAGATCTTACTACAATTTCATCTTCCTGCATCACTTGGTCAGCGTTATCTTCAATATCACTCGTGTCACTTTCCCTTAGACTTTCATGTACATTTGATTGAATACCATTTAATTCCAAGGGAATCAATTTATTAATCGTCCGTAAACTTTTCTGGCCACAACACAACACTTTGACATTCCGGACAACACCTTGTGCATCTGTTGTGGCCCAGAGGCCACAATGTTCGATGCTGTTCAGTATCAATTAACACAATGTCACCTGGTTGAATGTTCTGTCAATTTACTGCCTCTGTCGCACCATAAAAGTGTTCACGTAGTGTAAGAAGATATTCCTTATGCCACACATTAGACCAATGATCAATTACTTTATTTAACATTTTAAATTTATCACACAACACTGCCGCATCATTGTAATCTTCATCACTTTCTTCCGGATTATCTCTATAGACAGGGGCAGCTTCCAATTTCATTCCACATATTAGGTGAGAAGATGTTAATACATCTGCATCAGCTGTATCACTCATGTACATAAGGTTGAGGGACTGATTACCTCATTCTCCTCCTGTTCTTCAAGATTCTCCTTTGTATGGATTGATGAAGCCACTGTGTGGCGAAACGTTTCCTCAATAAAGATACCCAAGAGTTGCACATGTGTCTAATTTATCAACATGTCGGTTCTCTGAACCATTCATCTACAAACATAAGAACACAAGAATGTAGGAACACTGCAACAGGCCTACTGACCCATGCGGAGCAGGTCCATGTCCCCCCCCGCAGATTAGCCCAGTGACCCCCCCCGGATTAGCCCAATGACCCCCACCCCGGATTAGCCCAATGACCCCCACCCCGGATTAGCCCAATGACCCACCCAGTCTGGTCACCTCCACTCAAGGAAGGAGCACGGGACCAGATCCAGCAGCACAAGCTAGTCAGGTCCATCTCACACCTATTCACACCCACTCATGTATTTATCTAACCTATTTTTAAAACTACACAACGTTTTAGCCTCAATAACTGTACTCGGGAGTTTGTTTCATTCATCCACAACTCTATTACCAAACCAGTACTTTCCTATATCCTTCCTGAATCTGAATTTTTCCAACTTGAAACCATTGCTGCGAGTCCTGTTTGGCTGGAAATTTTCAGCACACTATTTACATCCCTTTATTTATTCCTGTTTTCCATTTATACACCTCGATCATATCCCCCCTAATTCTACGCCTCTCGAGAGTGTAGATTCAGGACCCTCAGTCTATCCTCATAGGAAAGAGTTCTGATACATGGGATCAAGTTTGTCACCCTCCTCTGTGCGTTTTCCTGAGCATTTATATCCATTGTGTAATATGGTGACCAAAACTGTGCAGCATAATCTAAATGAGGCCTAACCAAGGATATATAGAGTTGAAGAACAGCCTGAGGACTTCTATTATTTATATTTCTAGACAAGAAGCCAAGAATTCTGTTAGCTTTATTGCAAACACTAATGCACTGTTGTCTTGGTTTTAGATTACTGCTAACCAGAACTAAATCCTTTTCGCAATCAGGTATTAAGATCTACATTATTTAGTTTATATGTGTCATGGTTATTTAACTGCCCAACATTTAGAACTTTGCATTTGTCAATATTAAACTGCATCTGCTACTTCTCCGACCATTGCATCAGTCTATTCAAATCATCCTGGAGTGCTCTAGTGTCCTCATTAGAATGAATTGGGCGGCCTATTTTGGTGTCATCAGCAAATTTGCTTATGTCGCTATTTATTCCCTCATCTATGTCGTTTATGTAAATTGTGAACAACAATGGGCCCAACACTGGCTCCTGAGGAACACCGCTTGTGACGTGCCCCCATTCCGATTTCTCCCCATTTATGCAAACTCTCTGCTGCCTTTTTGTCAGCCATGCCTCTACCCAGGAAAAAATTTCTCCTCGTATTCCGTGTGCCTTAAGTTTCCTCAACAGCCTCTGGTGAGGAACTCTATCGAAAGCCTTACTGAAGTCCATATACACAATATCATATTCATTACCATGATCTACCTCCGCAAACACCTTAGTGAAAAAAGTAAACTCGTAAGACAGGAACGCCCCTTTGTAAAACCGTGTTGAGATTTATTAATCAATCTGTGCCTATCAAGATGGTTACGAATTGCTTCGGCAATTATTGATTCCATAAATTTTCCCACTATGGAGGTAAGGCTTATTGGTCTATAGTTCGAAGCCAAGGACCTGTCACCTGCCTTGTAAATAGGTATTACATTTGTCATTTTCCACTTATCAGGCACCATGCCAGTTTGTAGTGATATGTTAAAAAGATTAGCCAAAGGTATAGTAAGTTCCTCTTTACATTCCTTTATCACCCTTGCAAACAGTTCATCAGGGCCTGGGGATTTGTTAGGTTTTAGTTTCTCTATTTGTCTGAGGACCATGTCACTAGCTACCGCAATAGTGCAAAGTTTATTATCATCCTGTTCTACTTAATCTATTATTTCAGGAATATCGCTAGTATTTTCCTGGGTGAAAACTGAGAGGAAGTAGGTAGTGAGAATTTCACACATATCCTTATTACTGTCAGTGATCTGACCAGAGTTACTCTTAAGTGGGCCTATCTTGTCCCTAATCTTACTTTTGTATACCTGAAAGAACCCTTTTGGGTTAGTCTTTTGCTTTTCTTATTCCTTTCTTTATTTCTCTCTTTAATTGAATATATTGATTTCTTAACTGCCCATCCCCTCTTTTGATACGCCTGTATATGCCTCTCTTTTGATCAATGAGATGTTTTAATCTATTGTTCATCCATTTATCCGATTCTCCGCCTCTACTAACACTGCACGGAATTCCTCCAAATTAATTCTCTTACTGTGTAGTACTTTACGGAGACACTTCTTCACTGTGCTTATCAGTCTTTCGTACAGCCCCCCCTGCCAAGGGGCTCTAGGAGTAATAAATTTCCAGGTACACCCTCGCTGGGTTAACAGAGATTGAACATCGTTACTCTTATTTAGTTCTATCACGTGTTGAGCACCTGCTACAAAATTAGTGGCATTATCAGAAATCATCAATCTCGGACAGGATCTCCTAGCTGCAGATTTTCGAAACAGCTGTATAAACTGTTCTGCAGACAAGTTCTGAGCCACTTCTAAATGAACTGCCCTAGTAGCAGTACAGGTGAACACACACACATACACTTTCAGTGGAACACCATCTGAAGTAATAATGTTGGTAGAATTACCGACAGTATGTAAAGTAAAAGGACACAAGTGCAACTAATGTGACATTTTATTGTAGCAACGTTTCGCTCTCCAGGAGCTTTGTCAAGCCGTTACAAACAGTACAGGGACACAGAGGGTATATATAGGCTCAGAGTGAGGTGCAATACTAGTGGTAGTAGTAGTAATAGCAGTGATATGAGTTGTAGTAGTAGTAATGCAATATGTTAGAACAATTAACTTGCACATGAGTAAAAGGATATAAAAGCTATTACTTGGGAAACATAAAAATAGGTTAGACAAATATTTATATTGGAGGCTGGATAGAGGCAGCCTGTTTCAGTGTTCATTCTCTGTAATGTGCTTGTGATGGCAGAGTTTACTGTTTTCAGGAGGATTCTTGCTAGGACTTCAGAGATGGTGAAGGTGCCTTTTTTTTGTTTAATTGTATTAGAAACAGCTATTAGTGAAGATTCAAGGCACTTGTGTTTGAGGAAATTAATTTCTTTGATTACTAGTTGGGCGTCCCTGAACTTCATGAGATGATTTGTGGAATTTAGGTGTTGTACACAGGCGTTGTTCAAGTTCTCGTTGCGTAAATGTGTTCAATGAAGCGGGTGGCGAGGTTTCTTGCTGTTTCACCTATATAAATCTTGTCGCAGCCTCCACAGGGTATAGTGTAAACCCCTGCATTGACTCGTTCATGGTGCTTGGATTTTGTTCTGGTTAGATCCTTTATCGAAGTGCTGGAAGCGAAGGCGACTCTGGCGTTAGCTTGTGAAAGTACTTTAAAAACGTTCAGTGCAACCTGGCTGTTGGGAAGAATTATAACTTTGTTGGGAATGGTGTTGGTGCATGGAGAATTAATGATCTGAAGTAGCTCTTTTCTTGCAGTCTTTGATGAAAAAGGAAGGAAAATGTAAATCTGTGAAGGTTCGGTGAATGTATGTACATCCCCCTCCCACCTCATATCCTTCTCTCCCCTGCCTTACCTCCCCCCACTTCCCCTCCTTACAATACCCATCTAACAGAAACACCCACTTGAAAATTCACAGGCTTCGTTCTGTGGTACAAATGGTTACCCAAGAACAAGGCCGAGAACCAAGGGTCTGGTGGACGAACCTGGGAGGGAAGATTGGGAGACAGAGCTCAAAAAGGGGAGGAAGACTGGGAAAGGAAACTAGAAGAACTTGGCAGGAAAATGGAGGAGAGGATAGCTGCAAAGAGCAGGAAGTGAGAGCAACAAGCCATAGTAGCAGAAGCTAAGATATAGTGTTGGAAGAGGAACTGAGAGACCTGAAACAGCTTAAATAAAAAATGACAGTACAGACATAGCATCAGGAACTTCTGCATCAGGCACAGATAAGGGGCCTGGAGGGAGCAAAGAAGCTATACTGTATGCTAGGGCTCTATCAGACCCACATGGGGCCAAGGCAAAGACAAGGAGCACACGAGGAACAAATGAGAGGTCTGAAGACAATGAAGAGGCTCTGATGTATGCAGAGACCCTAACAGACACCTGTTGGGGCCAAGAACAGCTGAGCAGGAAAGACAGTCTACTGAGCAGAAGGACCTCAGCCAGGGAAGAGACTGAAGGAAGGAATGCTCCAATGGAAGGAAATGAAACACCTCAGAGGATGCAATGGGAGACACAGTGGGAGGACAAAAGGGCGAGATCAGCTTTTGTCTACAGGCTCCAGGAAGTTGAAGGGGAAACCTATGATGAAAGGAAAAAGGAGGAGGAAAAAGTGATTGAAGGTGTCGTGAAAGCAATAGGTGAGAGCGACATGACCCAGGTGGCAAATTTTCAGAGAATTGGGTGGTTTGCAAGGGGACAGAAACAGCCTCTCAAAGTAATTTTCAAGGCAGAATCAACTCAAACAATGATCCTGCAGGAGAAAGCACAATTGAGAGACAAACAAGAGTACCAGAGTGTGCACCTCGACCGAGACAGATCACAAGGGAGGAACGAGAGGAAATGACAAAGATGAGCAGAAGAACCCAGACACAGGTGGAAGGGCAAACACACCCTCCAGAAACACCCACAGAAGAACTCCAACTCTAACAACCCCAAGGCAACTGAACAATCTAAACCGACACTCACACACTGATCCCTCTGTCCCAACCCCCCCACACCACATACCCCACCCCTACAGCAACCCCCAATGGGAACTCTGCCCCCACCCCCATCCTCACCACAACCCCCCCATAGGCCCCTGCCAGGGCTCCCGATCCCCCAACCCCAATCTTCTCCCAGGAGCACAGTTTTAGAAAAGAAGTTGAAGGTTTGGCACACGAGCGCGGATGGAATAACGAATAAATACGAGGATTGGCATGAAAGAATCAATGAGAAGTCCCCAGACATCATAGCAGTCACAGAAACGAAACTCACTGAGACAATAACAGATGCAGTCTTCCCACCCGGATATCAGATCCTCAGGAAAGATAGAAGGAGCAGAGAAAGAGGTGGGGTTGCACTGCTCGTAAAAAAAAGATGGAGATTTGAGGAAATGGAAGGCATTGACGAGATTGAAGGAAGGGATTACATAGCAGGAACACTTCAGTCTGGGGAGCATAAGGTAGTCATTGCAGTGATGTATAATCCACCACAGAACTGCAGAAGGTCAAAAGAAGAATATGAAGAGAGCAACAGAGCAATGGTGGACACACTGACCGAGGTGGCAAGAAGAGCTCACTCGAGCAGAGCAAAGTTACTGGTTATGGGGAATTTCAACCACAGGAAGATCGATTGGGAAAACCTGGAGCCACACGGGGGTCCCGAAACATGTAGAGCAAAGATGATAGATGTGATACTGGAAAACCTCATTCATCAACATGTTAAGGACACTACCAGAGAGAGAGGGGGAGGATGAACCAGCAAGACTGGACCTCATGTTCACCCTGAGCAGTTCAGACATTGAGGACATCACATATGGAAACAGGAGTTGAATGGGAAAAGCCAAACTATAAAAGGGGGGACTACACAGGTATGAGGAACTTCCTGCAGGGGGTTCACTGGGACAGAGAATTGGCAGGAAAGTCAGTAAATGAAATTATGGAATACATAAAAACAAAATACAAGGAGGCAGAGGAAAGGTTTGTTCCCAAGGGCAACAGAAATACTGGGAAGACCAGAACGAGTCCCTGGTTTACCCGAAGGTGTAGGGAGGCAAAAACTAAGTGCACTAGAAAATGGAAGAAGTACAGAAGACAAAGAACCCAGAAAATAAGGAGATTAGTTGAAGAGCCAGAAACGAGTATGCACAGTTTAGGAGGGAGGCCCAACGACAGTATGAAAACAACATAGCAACGAAAGTTAAGTATGACCCGAAACTGCTGTATAGCCACATCAGGAGGAAGACAACAGTCAAAGACCAGGTGATCAGGCTGAGGAAAGAAGGGGGAAAACTCACAAGAAATGATCAAGAGGGATGTGAGGAGCTCAACAGGAGATTCAAGGAAGTATTCACAGAAAAAAAAAGGAAGGGCTCTGGGAAGACAGCACAGAGTGGAACACCAACAGGGAGTGTCCCAACGAGTGTTGGATGACATACAAACAACTGAGGAGGTGCAGAAGCTGCTAAGGGACCTTGATACATCAAAGGCGATGGGACCGGACAACATCTCCCCGTGGGTCCTTAGAGAAGGAGCAGAGATGCTGTGTGTCCCACTAACTACAATCTTCAACACATCCCTTTAAACTGGGAAACTACCTGAGGAATGGAAGACGGCAAATGTAGTCTCCATTTTTAAGAAAGGAGACAGAAACGAGGCACTAAACTACAGACCAGTGTCACTGACATGTATAGTATGCAAAGTCATAGAGAAGATTATCAGGAGGAGAGTGGTGGAGCACCTGGAACAGAACAAGATTATAAATGACAACTAGCATGGATTCATGGAAGGCAAATCCTGTGTCACAAGCCTTCTGGAGTTTTATGACAAGGTAAAAGAATTAAGACACGAGAGAGAGGGGTGGGTTGATTGCATTTCCCTGGACTGCAGGAAGGCGTTCGAGACAGTTTCTCACAAGAGATTAGTGCAGAAGCTGGAGGATCAGGTGTGTATAACAGGAAGGACACTGCAATGGATCAGAGAATACCTGACAGGGAGGCAACAACGAGTCATGGTACGTGATGAGGTATTACAGTGGGCACCTGTGATGAGTGGGGTCATACAAAGGTCACTCCTAGGACCAGTGCTTTTTTTTTGGTATATGTGAATGACGTGACGGAAGGGATAGACTCAGAAGTGTCCCTGTTTGCAAATGATGTGAAGCTAATGAGGAGAGTTAAATCAGATGACGATCAGGTAAGACTGCAAAAAGACCTGGATAGGCAGGATGCATGGTCCAGTAACTGGCTCCTCGAATTTAACCCCGCCAAATGCAAAGTCATGAAGATCGGGGAAGGACAAAGAAGATCACAGACAGAGTATAGTTTAGGTGGCAAAGACTGAAAACCTCACTCAATGAAAAACATCTTGGGATGAGTACAATACCGACCACGCATCGGAAGCACACATCAACTGATAACTGCTGCAGCATATAGGCGCCTGGCAAACCTGAGAATAGCGTTCCGATACCCCAGTAAGGAATCGTTCAAGACTGTACACCGTGAACGTCAGGCTCATACTGGAGTATGCAACACCAGTTCGGAACCCACACCTGGCCAAGCATGTTAAGAAATTAAAGAAAGGGCAAAGGTTTACAACAAGGCTAGTTCCAGAGCTAAGAGCAATGGCCTACGAAGAAGGGTTAAGGGAAATCGGCCTGACGACACTGGAAGACAAAAGAGTTATGAGAGACATGATAACGACATACAAAATACTGCGTGGAATAGATAGGGTGGACAGAGACAGGATGTCCCAGAGATGGGACACAAAAACATTGGGTCACAATTGAAAGATGAAGACTCAGATGAGTCAAAGGGACATTAGGAAGAATTTCTTCAGCGATAGGAAGTGGAATAGTCTGGCAAGTGATGTAGTGGAGGCAGGAACCATACATTGTTTTAAGACGAGGTATGATAATGCTCATGGAGCAGGGAGAGAGAGGATCCAGTAGCAGTCAGTGAAGAGGCGGGGCCAAGAGCTTTGAATCGAACCCTGCAACCACAACTAGGTGAGTACACACACAGTCAGTCAGCAGATGTGGGTACACAAGGCTCCGAGAACTTTAGTGTTTTTTAAGGTGTGCAGTAACTGCTAGCAGTAATCAGTGGTAGTGACAACGTCAGTGAACAATACTACGAGTGATAACCAGAGTTATTAGTTAAAAAAAAGTCGAGAGGAAGCCGGAGATCATTAATATTTCAAAGTGTCAAACCGTTAGTGGCTAGTAAGCTTCTGTTGCTACACAGACTCAAATATACCAAGATTCAAGTGAGTGTGGAAGCGGGTGTTCAAGAATTTCGAGAGATTGGATAACAAGTGAAATGTGGGGCACCATACAGTGAGAGTGAAAAAGTTAATAAGCAAAAGTAGAAAGGAAAAATAAAATATATAACAAGGGAAGGTGGCAGTAGGCCTGCTGAAGCAGTGACGTCACAACAGTTGTGTCACATTATACATATAAAGTGTAACACCGAATGTGAAGTGTATTCTATTATAAGTGAAGTGTATTCTATCATAAGTGAAATCACTTGAGGGACGCGGGATGTATGAGCATATATGGTTATAAACATCACGGGTGAAGAATTTTCAGAATAGTGATAGAAGGTGTATGTACGACGACTATGTCATCAGCATCTGGCAACTTGTCATCGCACCACTGCCAGAGCAAGTATCACTCACCTGTTGGGGTTGTTGTGGGGTTCTGAATCCTGGTCTTGCATCACTGTTAGATACTGGTCATTCACTCCTGCAAGCTATTACCAAAATTAGAGCAGAAATAGCATAGATAAGGTGAAGATAGTGTTGACTAGCGAGGAGCAGCCTAGCGAGGAGCAGCCTAGCGAGGGTGACGTCAGACACTCCTAGAAGCTGAGACAAGCTAAATTTTACAACCTAGTTACTTTCTGTGTTTTATAAGTAGATGTGATAAGTGCTAGAATCACTATTGGTAGTTTTAGAAATACTGGTATTACTACTGATATTTATTAGCAGTATGAATACTTGGAAGTGGGGGCACACATGCACATGCACACACACAGGATTTCATACCTTCCTGTTAACTGACCTGAAATCCCTCCCTCTCTCTCAATACCTATCTCTCTACCTCTCTTTACCCATCTCTCTCTACCTATCTCTCAGTACCTGTTTCTCTCTCTACCTCTACCTATCTCTCTCCCTCTCCACCTATCTCTCTCACTACCTCTATCTATACCTCTCTCTACCTACACCTCTCTCTACCTATACCTCTCTCTACCTATACCTCACTACTTATACCTCTCTCTATCTATCTCTCTCTACCTATATCTCTCACTACCTATCTCACTACCTATCTCTCCCTTTGCCTATCTCTCTCTCTTCCCTCTCCCAACTCTCCATTCTCCCATCTCTCCCCTATAACATCTCTTCCCTCTAACACCTCCCCCCCTAACGTCTCTCCCCCTCTAACATCTCTCCCCCTCTCACTATTTCTCCCCTCCCATTTCCCATCTCTCTCCCCTCTATCTCCCCCTATCATCTCTCTCCCCTCTCTCTCTTCCATCTCCCCCTCTCTCCCCCCTTCTCCCCTGTATCTCCCCTCTCTCTCCCCTCTCTTTGCCCTTCTCTCCCCTCTCGTCTCTCCTCTCTCTCTCTCTCTCTCTCTCTCTCTCTCTCTCTCTCTCTCTCTCTCTCTCTCTCTCTCTCTCTCTCTCTCTCTCGTCCCCATTTTCCCTTCTCACTCTCCCCTTCTCTCCTCCCTTTTCCCTTCTCACTCTCTCCCTCTCTCCTACCCGTCCCTTCTCTCCCTTTCTCTCTCTCTCTCTCTTTTCTCTTAAAAAAAATGGTGGGGACTCGCAGGAACCAAGGATCAGATGAGAATGGTTCTGGTAGGGAGGAGTGGATGGAGGAGCAGTGGAAAAGGATGGAACAAGAGTGGGAGAGAAAATTAGGAGAGCTTTCTGAAAAAATGGAGACAGAACTTTCTGTGAAATTAGAAGAGAGGTTGGAGAAGGAGAAGAAGAATTGGGAGGCACAAGCCGAAACTGCAATAACCAGGATAAGGGTCCTAGAAGATGAGGTAAACAGGCTGAAGCAAGTTACATGGGCATTGACCAGAGAAGACACAGCATATGAAGCTGAGAGGCCGAACAGGAAGGAGGGAGATATGAATTATGCTAAGGCCATATCAGCCTGCCAAGAAGGGCCAAGGAGTGAACGGGGAGAGCAGCTAGGTGCAGGTGGAGAGGGGGTTAGGTCAAATGCAGAGGCACAACAATGCTACCAAGAGCCACTGGAAAAAACAAGGGAGAAAATGACCATGTGTTATGACCAAGGTCATAATGTGATTAATTTATATGTATTATCCACTTAATATTATACTCTGGGTTTCTTTAATATTAGCTAAATTAAAGATTCCACTAGTTTATAATATTATCTGATTTAGGAATATACCCGGGTATGATGTATATATATATATATATCTTGAGTAATGTGTTAGGTAGGTACACCTGGCTAAGGTTTATAACAAGGTATCTCCATTGGTGGGTAGTTTGCACCGCTCTACCCTCTCCCCCTTTTGGCGAGTTGATGTCATGAAGGAATTTACTGTATATGGCAGTTTACTCTCTCTGCTGACTCAGTGTGCATTGACTGAGCTATCCTCCTAGTACTCCGCCTTATTCTCACTTGGATAGAGAATTGGGTTATAGAAACTCCTGATCCAGCTTGTGGTTTATTGTGAAGTCTTCTGACAATCATATACTGTTATCTTCAGGTTACGATGTGACGACCAGTGTCAAGCTTAGAACTTTGTGATATATTCCTTATGCCAGGGAGTTACTCAGAAAAAGTGTTAATTCTCAATATATGTACTTGCACACAAGTAATGTTACTATTGAGGAAGCGGTAATATTCCTCTGATCATTGTCAAGTGTAGTGACCATATTGACATGTACATTCTATTTAAGAGTTTTCTTGTGTGAAGGAAAGTTTCTGACAGTGATATTTAATAGATATTTATGAATATCTAAAGTATTTAAGCTTTTAAATAAAAAGAAACTGGAAAAGACTGAGTTACTATTATTTGTGCCTTACATTTCTAAGTTTGGAACCATATCTTTTCATTCTTTGAAGTGTGTTGTTACGGAGTGCACTAACCTGGCTAAAGATTAAGATTTGAACCGTAACAAGTGGGGGCCTGTTTCGGGATCTTTGAACTTCTTGACCATGGATCGTGACATATCACAGTTGGTGAAGGACCTGACTCCAGATACGCTGAAGACTTTACCACTACAACAATGCTGGCAAGTTGCTAGATATTTAGGAGTTTCATATAACAATCGTTATATAGCGAGTACTGTCCGTTCTATAATACAGAACATACTGTTTTCTCAGCCCTCTGATACTGTCCCGAGGTTGGACTCGCATGACAAAACACCCTCGGAGGAATCTTTGTCCCTTGGAGTAGCTTATTTGGTGGCTTCATTTGAAGGCCTCACTTTGGGAGCAGAGGCTATGTCTCGGGACAACGTACCGCCTGATTCGTGTAATGAGAGCCCATTAGCTAGCCCTGGTCATGTGGGGGCGACCGGAGGTGGAGCTCGTCCCAAGCTTCGCCTAGAGGGACTCTCTCCTCCCACTCCTCCAGTAGCTTTGACTCCTCTCACACTCGAACACTTTCAACGTCTGGAACATCTTATAAAGTTGCAAACAGAGCAACTGGAATCCCAGCGCCTGCTGTATAAAGAAAAGTTCGAGAGGGAAAACATCAGATTCGAGAGGCAAAAAGAAGAAAAGAGTAAGTCGCCTGCTACTCAAACCTTGACCTTTGACCTGCACAGGGCTGCCTCATTAGTGCCCAGATTTTGTGAAACAGACTTGGACACTTCGACACATTTGAGAATCAGGCACGAGGGATGAGATGGCCTCGTGAACATTGGGCTACCTTACTTCACACCACTCTTAAGGGTAAGGCTCAATCATGTACTGCAGCTCTCCCGTATGATAAATATGCAGATTACGAGGCAGTTAAGAAGATCATTTTAAAGGAGTATGACTTACTTCCTGTAAGTTATCAGCGCACCTTCCGCTCTCTACGAAGACTGCCCGGCCAAACCTGGGTAGAATTTGCCCGGCAAAAGAAGGTGGCTCTAGAGCGATGGTTGAGGTCATCTGAGTGTGATACTATGGAGCGTCTGATGCAGTTGATCTTGCAAGAAGAATTTCAGAACTCTCTGACGGGCGATGTACGCTCCTTTGTTATCGAACACCAGACTGCAGATGTGTTGGCCTCTGCTTCTCTAGCTGATCACTTTGAGATAACCTCTCAATTGACCAAGGAAAAAGGGTCTAGAGAGAAAGCCAGGCTATGTTCTCCTAAGAGTCAGTCTTTCTCTCCTAGGAAAATGGATCAGCAGACCTCTCCTCCTCATTCAACAAAAGCCTACTCGAGTGTCGTCCACAGTAATGGTAAAGGAAAACCATCTTACGAGGGAAATGCATCAAGAAGAGGCCCAACTTGCTCTTATTGTCAGAAACCAGGCCATTGGAGGCGCTCATGTTTCCAATTAAATCGAGACCGTAGGCGGTCAGGTTCTGAAACATTACCTGTACAGATGACGTCTTCCTCAAAATCGAAGTGCCTAATTCCCTCTGAGTTGATCGCAGACAAAGTTTCGGAAGCCATGTTGCCTTACTTCTTTAAGGGTAAGGCTGGTGTTACAGAGGACCAAATGGTGGACATAGTATCCTATCGGGATACGGGAAGCTACCTGACCTTACTGAGAAAAGGAGTACTTCCTCTAAATGATGACACTTATATTAACCTGGATGTTTTGCTAGAAGGTTACGGTGGCACTATCACAAGAGTACCCCTTCACAAGGTATATGTGAACGTAGATTCATACCAAGGTGAAGCTGTTGTGGGCCTTTCTGAAACTGATTTTCCCATTAAGAGTGTAGATCTATTGGTGGGTAACGATTTAGGAAGAGGAGGAATTTGCCAAGAACCTTATGTTATAGAGAAGTTCTCTGGAGAGAATTATGCCATTGAAGGGTGTAAGGAAGGTCCTCGTCTATTCCCTCTTACAGCCATAACCAGGGCTATGGCTAAGAATTTGGAACCACTGCCTACTCCTGATGCACCCTCAGATTGGGGTTTGGATGCTCTGTTCAGGGCCACTGATCAACACGAAGTCGAAAATCAGCCTCCAAAATCCCAAGTGGTAGATTTTGCCCCATTACGGAGTAGCGATTTTAATCGTGAAAATTTAGTAAAAGAACAGCTTGAAGACCCGTCGTTGAAACAGGCAAGGGATCAAGCGCTTACTGAGATGGAAGCTGAGGGTAAGGAAGAATGTTTTTATTACTCTGACGGTATCCTGATGAAGAAATTTCCGTCGACTTCAGCTAATTCATGTCTCAAGCCAAAACAGCTTTTGGTTTTACCTGTCCGGTTTCGGGAGTTAGCATTAGAAGTGGCACATTCTAGCCCCATGGGCGGACACTTGGGAATAAGAAAGACTTTACGAAAATTAGCCCGATATTTCTTCTGGCCCAAGATGAAGAATACCGTGACTGAGTACTTGAGAAACTGTGCTATTTGCCAGCTCATTGGAAAGCCTGCACAAAAACCTCCTCCTGCACCCCTCTTGCCTATTGCCGTAGAAGGTGAACCCTTCTCTCGGCTCGTAATAGACTGTGTGGGACCTCTCCCAAAAACTAGGCTTGGCAATCAATATTTTCTTACTATAATGGATACGACCACTCGGTATCCAGAGGCTGTGCCCCTTCGCAAGATTAGTGCCAAGGCTATTGTGAGAGTCCTATTTAGATTCTTCGCACAGTTCGGATTCCCTAAGGAGATTCAATCTGACAGGGGGACGAATTTCACATTAGAAATTTTCCGTGAAGCTATGTCCAGGGTTGGAGTTAAATCCATTGTTTCAACAGCATATAGACCCCAAACCCAGGGTGTCATAGAGAGGTTTCACCAAACCCTGAAGATCATGATGAGGGCATACTGTGAGCAGTTCTCAACGGACTGGGATGAAGGTATTCCTTTCCTCCTCCTTGCCTTAAGAGAGAGCGAACAGGAGAGTTTAGGATTTAGTCCTTTTGAACTCATTTATGGTCATGCGGTCCGAGGACCGTTAGTAATGTTGAAGGACGTATGGTCTGGGAAAATGGAGCCTTCTTTATGTTTATCCCCCTCGGCAATGCAAAAACACTTGGTTTTTACTCGGCAATTGGCCGCTGACAACCTCCGACAAGCTCAAAACCGTATGAAACAACATTATGACAAGACTGCTGTTGAGCGTTCATTAAATGTGGGAGACAAAGTGTTAGCTTTTAAGCCTGTGCCAGGCCATACCTTGCAACCCAAGTATGAGGGTCCAATGGAGGTGATTAAGAAGCTGAGTAAGGTAAATTACGTGGTAAGAACACCAGGAAGAAGAAAGTCGACCCGAACTTACCATATAAATCAGCTAAAGAAATACTACGAGGGACTTGTTCCTGTGGCTGCGGTGAGGTCACCGAAAGGTGACTCGAGTAAAGAAGATTGTTCACATGGAGTAGAGATGAGACTGAAGAACTCGGAAATAATGGAAACCTTAGATGAGTATCTCGGTAACTTAGAAAAGGAAAGATCAAGTGAAATCCGAGACTTGATTTCCACTTATGGAAGTCTCTTTGGAGATGTCCCCAGACAGTGCACCATGGGGATCCACGATGTTGACGTGCGAGGAGCTGCTCCGATTAAACAAGCTCCATATAGAGTCAGCCCAGTAAAGAATAAAGCGATGCAGGAGGAAATAAGTTTCTTGTTCGATCATGGTATGATTGAACATAGCAAAAGCCCTTGGGCTTCACCGTGTGTCCTTGTACCTAAGTCGGACGGTTCATTTAGAATGTGTACCGACTATCAGAAAGTAAATTCCCTAACAGTGCCTGACGGATTCCCCCTTCCCAGGGTTGACGACCTAATAGACAGCGTTGCCAGTGCTAAGTATGTCAGTCGTTTGGACCTCCTGCGTGGTTATTATCAAGTGCCTTTATCGCCTCGAGCGCAGGAGATTTCTTCTTTCACCGTGCCTGGAGGCCTGTTCAACTACAGGGTGATGCCCTTCGGGCTCTGCAACGCTGCCTCGACCTTCCAGAGGCTTATGAATCGGCTAACGTACGACTTGGAAGGAACGGAAGCCTACCTAGATGATCTAGTAGTATTCAGCGATGACTGGCCTCAACACCTGATTCGGCTGGAAGCACTCTTGAAAAGGCTAGATGACCACCATTTTACCGTCAACCTTGCCAAGTGTGAGTTTGGTCAGGCCCGGATAAAATATCTGGGATTTAATATAGGGCAAGGCACGGTTGCCCCCGTTAATGCAAAGATTCATGCTATTGTGGATTTTCCTGCTCCACAGGACAAGAAAGGTGTACAGAGGTTTCTAGGGATGGCCGGTTACTACCGCCGGTTTTGCCCTAATTTTTCGCAAGTGGCAGCACCGCTGTTTGAACTTACAAGTTCTAAAGTTCCTTTTAAATGGACGACTACAAGTGAGTTAGCCTTTACTCGTCTAAAGCGTCTACTTGGTTCCTCTCCAGTTCTACAGAGTCCGGTGTTTGACGCTCCCTTTACTTTACAAGTGGATGCCAGCGAGTATGCAGTCGGTGCTGTCCTTCTACAACCTTCCTCCTCTTCTGATCTTTTACACCCAGTCTGTTATTTTTCTGCAAAATTGAAACCCCATCAATTAAGTTATGCAACCGTTGAAAAGGAGGCACTAGCATTGGTCTTAGCCTTGGAACACTTTGAGGTCTATCTCGGGACTACCCCTCATAAAATTAGAGTAAAAACAGATCATAATCCCTTAACCTTTTTAAACACCATGAAGGCTAAGAATGCTAGAATACAAAGATGGTCCCTTAGGATACAACCTTTTTCTATAAGTAGTAACCATATTAGAGGAGCTGATAATGTTATTGCTGACACTGTCCCGTCCTTAAGACATGTAATTAAATTTGAATTTATAAAAGAGGATTTATAGTGCACTTTTATAGGTATGTATTTGTTTAATGCATTTTCTTAATGATATTTGTTTACTTACAGTTATCTGATTCTTGTAACCACTGAGGAGACCTGTCACGTAAGCCACCATATGGTATTCAGAACTTATTTCTGTGGTGGCAGTCTCCTGTTGTTTTACCCTGACTTCTCCTGCTACCAATGGTCACTTAAGGCCTCTTTATGAGAAACACCTCTATCAGAAGTTCTGGTTACGTGGTGTCTACACATACGTGGTTTGACGACACCAGACTTTTAATTTTCTTGTTGGAGAAGCAACATTTGTCATCAGGGTCTTTGTCAGAGGAATGACTTGTATCCTGGCTTATATTCTGTTTTTGAAGTCCTCTTTTACGGCGAAGTTTAGTCCCCGAAAGGGGGGGGGGGTGTTATGACCAAGGTCATAATGTGATTAATTTATATGTATTATCCACTTAATATTATACTCTGGGTTTCTTTAATATTAGCTAAATTAAAGATTCCACTAGTTTATAATATTATCTGATTTAGGAATATACCCGGGTATGATGTATATATATATATCTTGAGTAATGTGTTAGGTAGGTACACCTGGCTAAGGTTTATAACAAGGTATCTCCATTGGTGGGTAATTTGCACCGCTCTACCCTCTCCCCCTTTTGGCGAGTTGATGTCATGAAGGAATTTACTGTATATGGCAGTTCACTCTCTCTGCTGACTCAGTGTGCATTGACTGAGCTACCCTCCTAGTACTCCGCCTTATTCTCACTTGGATAGAGAATTGGGTTATAGAAACTCCTAATCCAGCTTGTGGTTTATTGTGAAGTCTTCTGACAATCATATACTGTTATCTTCAGGTTACGATGTGACGACCAGTGTCAAGCTTAGAACTTTGTGATATATTCCTTATGCCAGGGAGTTACTCAGTGAAAGTGTTAATTCTCAATATATGTACTTGCACACAAGTAATGTTACTATTGAGGAAGCGGTAATATTCCTCTGATCATTATCAAGTGTAGTGACCATATTGACATGTACATTCTATTTAAGAGTTTTCTTGTGTGAAGGAAAGTTTCTGACACTGATATTTAATAGATATTTATGAATATCTAAAGTATTTAAGCTTTTAAATAAAAAGAAACTTGAAAAGACTGAGTAACTATTATTTGTGCCTTACATTTCTAAGTTTGGAACCATATCTTTTCATTCTTTGAAGTGTGTTGTTACGGAGTGCACTAACCTGGCTAAAGATTAAGATTTGAACCGTAACACCATGTACAGACAGGAACCAGAGTCACAGAGAGAGAGGCAATGAGAGGAGGAAAGGGCTAAATCAGTGTTTATCCACGAGTTTCAGGAGAGAGAGGAAAGGACACACACTGAAATCGGCAGGCAGAAAGAAACGAGATTGAGAACATCATCAAGGAAATAGGTGAAGAAGACATGGACAAGATTGTAAATTTTCAGAGACTAGGAGGGTACTTCAAGGGGAGAAAACGACCGATCAAGCTGATTCTCAGGACAGAAACAGTACGGAACAGGATCCTCCAAGAGAAACCGTGGTTGAAATACTCGGAAAAGTACATGAGGGTGTTCCTAGACAGAGACAGAACACAAACAGAACGACAGCAGCTGAGGGAGAAGACAAAAAAGCGAAAGGAGCTACGAAAGGAGACAAGGTTGGAACCAGCAGAGGTCAATCAGAGCAGAACAGAACAGCAAGTGCAAGCACACACAGAACTATCCTCAGAACACCATCCCAACACAAACTACAATCCACACTCACAGCTTCCACCCAACACCCAGTTATAGAATCCCACAGTATGCTACCAGGTCTCCCACCCTCACAGGCCCCCCAAACTACAGTGTTGGAAAGGAAACTGAAGGTATGGTACACAAACGCTGATGGAATAACAAAATAAGTGGGAGGAGTGGCACGAAAGAGTCAAAAAGGCATCACCGGACATCATAGCTCTCACAGAAACCAAGCTAACAGGTATGATAACAGATGCCATATTTCCAACGGGATACCAGATCCTGAGGAAAGACAGAGGTAACAGGGGGGGAGGAGTGGCACTGTTGATCAAAAACCAATGGAATTTTGATGAGCTGGAGAGAGGAGACAGCGGAGAAGCAAGCGATTACATAGCAGGAACACTTCACTCTGGTGGTCCCAAGGTGGTAATTGCAGTGCTGTATAACCCACCAAAGAACAGCAGGAGGCCAAGGCAAGAGTATGACGAGAGCAATAATGCGATGGTTGACACACTGGCTGAAGTGGCCAGAAGAGCTCATGCATGCAGGGCAAAGCTCCTGATCATGGGCGACATTAACCACAAGGAGATCGATTGGGAGAACTTGGAGCCACATGGGGGCCAAGACACATGGAGGGCTAAGATGATAGAGGTGGTATTGGAAAACTTCATGCACCAACACGTAAGGGACACTACAAGAGAGAGAGGAGAGGATGAACCAGCAAGACTGGACCTAGTATTCACCTTGAGTAGTGCAGATATTGAGGACATCACATATGAAAGACCCCTTGGGGCCAGCGATCATGTGGTTTTAAGCTTCGAATACACAGTAGAGCTACAAGTGGAGGGGAAAGCAGGAAGGCCAGGACGAATAAAGCCAAACTACAAGAAAGGGGACTACATGGGAATGAGGAACTTCCTGAACGGGGTTCAGTGGGACAGAGAATTGGCAGGGAAGTCAATTAATGAGATGATGGAATATGTAGCAACAATGAGCAAGGAGGCTGAGGAGAGGTTTATACCCAAGGGTAACAGGACTAATGAAAAAGCCAGGATGAGCCCTTGGTTCACCCAAAGGTGCAGGGAGGCAAAAACCAAGTGTGCTAGGGAATGGAAGAAATATAGAAGGCAAAGGACCCAGGAGAATAAGGAGAGCAGTCATAGAGCAAGAAATGAATATGCACAGATAAGAAGGGAGGCCCAACGACAATATGAAAACGACATAGCAGCGAAAGCCAAATCTGACCCAAAACTGTTATACAGCCACATCAGGAGGAAAAAACAGTCAAGGACCAGGTAATCAGGCTAAGGAAGGAAGGAGGAGAGAAAACAAGAAATGACAGTGAAGCATGTGAGGAACTCAACAAGAGATTTAAAGAAGTGTTCACAGAGGAGACAGAAGGGGCTCTAGAAAGACAGAGAGGTGGGGCACACCACCAAGTGCTGGACACAGTACACACAACCAAGGAAGAAGTGAAGAGGCTCCTGAGTGAGATAGATAGCTCAAAGGCAATGGGGCCGGATAACATCTCTCCATGGGTCCTGAGAGAGGGAGCACAGGCGCTTTGTGTACCCCTAACAACAATATTCAATACATCTATCGAAACAGGGAGATTGCCTGAGGCATGGAAGACAGCAAATGTAGTCCCAATCTTTAAATAAGGAGACAGACATGAAACACTAAACTATAGACCAGTGTCACTAACATGTATAGTATGCAAAGTCATGGAGAAGATTATCAGAAGAGTGGTGGAACACCTAGAAAGGAATGATCTCATCAACAGCAGCCAACATGGTTTCAGGGACGGGAAATCTTGTGTCACAAACCTACTGGAGTTCTATGACATGGTGACAGCTGTAAGACAAGAGAGAGAGAGGGGTGGGTGGATTGCATTTTCTTGGACTGCAAGAAGGAGTTTGACACAGTTCCACACAAGAGATTAGTGCAAAAACTGGAGGACCAAGCAGGGATAACAGGGAAGGAACTACAGTGGATCAGGGAATTCATGTCAGGAAGACAGCAGCGAGTCATGGTACGTGGCGAGGTGTCAGAGTGGGCACCTGTGACCAGCGGGGTCCCACAGGGGTCAGTCCTAGGACCAGTGCTGTTTCTGGTATTTGTGAACGACATCTGTTTGCAGATGACGTGAAGTTGATGAGAAGAATTCATTCGATCGAGGACCAGGCAGAACTACAAAGGGATCTGGACAGGCTGCAGACCTGGTCCAGCAATTGGCTACTGAAGTTCAACCCCACCAAATGCAAAGTCATGAAGATTGAGGAAGGGCAAAGAGACCGCAGACGGAGTACAGTCTAGGGGGCCAGAGACTACAAACCTCACTCAAGGAAAAAGATCTTGGGGTGAGTATAACACCAGGCACATCTCCCGAAGCGCACATCAACCAAATAACTGCTGCAGCATATGGGCGCCTAGCTAACCTCAGAACAGCATTCCGACATCTTAATAAGGAATCGTTCAGGACCCTGTACACCGTATACGTTAGGCCCATATTGGAGTATGCGGCATCAGTTTGGAACCCACACCTAGCCAAGCATGTAAAGAAACTAGAGAAAGTGCTAAGGTTTGCAACAAAACTAGTCCCAGAGCTAAAAGGTATGTCCTACGAGGAAAGGTTAAGGGAAATCAACATGACGACACTGGAGGACAGGAGAGATAGGGGGGACATGATAACGACATACAAAATACTGAGAGGAATTGACAAGGTAGACAAAGACAGGATGTTCCAGAGATGGGACACAGCAACAAGGGGACACAGTTGGAAGTTGAAGACACAGATGAATCACAGGGATGTTAGGAAGTATTTCTTCAGTTACAGAGTAGTCAGGAAGTGGAATAGTTTGGGAAACGATATAGTGGAGGCAGGATCCATACATAGCTTTAAGCAGAGGTATGATAAAGCTCACGGTTCAGGGAGCGTGACCTAGTAGCGATCAGTGAAGAGGCGGGACCAGGGGCTTGGACTCGACCCCTGCAACCTCAACTAGGTGAGAACTAGGTGAGTACACACACACACACACACACCTGCAACCACAATTAGGTGAGTACACAGAACGCAACGGAACAGAACAAGAGTATAAATGCCAACCTGCACGGATTCATGGAAGGCAAATCCTGTGTCACAAACCTTCTGGAGTTTTATGATAAAGTAACAGAAATAGGACACGAGAGAGAGGGGTGGGTTGATTGCATCTTCTTGGACTGCAAGAAGGCCTTTGACACAGTTCCTCACAAGAGATTAGTGCAGAAGCTAGAGGATCAGGCGCATATAACAGGAAGGGCACTGCAATGGATCAGAGAATACCTGGCATGGAGGCAACAACGATTCATGGTACGCAATGATGTATCACAGTGGGCACCTGTGACGAGCGGGGTCCCACAGGGGTCGGTCCTAGGACCAGTGCTATTTTTGGTATATATGAACGACATGATGGAAGGATTAGACTCAGAAGTGTCTGTTTGCAGATGATGTGAAGTTAATGAGGAGAATTAAATCAGAGGAGGACCAGGCAGGACTTCAAAGAGACCTGGACAGACTGGATACCTGGTCCAGCAAATGGCTTCTCGAATTTAATCCCGCCAAATGCAAAGTCATGAAGATAGGGGAAGGGCACAGAAGACCGCAGACAGAGTATAGCCTAGGTGGCCATAGACTGCAAACCTCACTCAAGGAGAAAGATCTTGGGGTGAGTATAACACCGAGCATGTCTCTGGAAGCACATCAACCAGATAACTGCTGCAGCACCTGGCAAACCTGAGAACAGCGTTCCGATACCTTAGTAAGGAATCATTCAAGACACTGTACACCGTGTATGTCAGGCCCATACTGGAGTATGCAGCACCTGTTTGGAACCCGCACTTGATAAAGCACGTCAAGAAACTAGAGAAAGTACAAAGGTTTGCGACAAGGTTAGTTCCAGAGCTAAGGGGAATGTCCTATGAAGAAAGGTTAAGGGAAATCGGCCTGACGACACTGGAGGACAGGAGGGTCAGAGGAGACATGATAACGACATATAAAATACTGTGCGGAATAGACAAGGTGGACAAAGACAGGATGTTCCAGGGAGGGGGACACAGAAACAAGAGGTCACAATTGGAAGTTGAAGACACAAATGAGTCAGAGAGATATTAGGAAGTATTTCTTCAGTCATAGAGTTGTCAGGAAGTGGAATAGCCTAGAAAATGACGTAGTGGAGGCAGAAGCGATACACAGTTTTAAGACGAGGTTTGATAAAGCTCATGGAGCAGGGAGAGAGAGGACCCAGTAGCAACCGGTGAAGAGGCAGGGCCAGGAGCTAAGACTCGACCCCTGAAACCACATATAGGTGAGTACAAATAGGTGAGTACACACACACACACACACAACACAACACAAACAGAACAACAGCAGCTAGGAGGAGAAACAAATACAGAATCAGCAGAGGACAACCAGAGCAGGGCAGAGCAACAAGAGCAAGCACACACAGAACCATCCTCAGAACACCACAACCAATCATGCTATCCTAACACAAACCACAATCCACACCCACAGCTCCCACCCAACTTTCAGCTATAAAATACCACAGTACACTGCCAGGTCCCCCACCCTCTCAGACCCTCCGAAACACAGTATTGGAGAGGAAATTGAAGGAATGGTACACCAACACAAATAAGTGCGAGGAGTGGCGTGAGTCAAAGAGAAATCACCGGACATCATAGCGCTCACAGAAACCAAGCTCACAGGTATGGTAACAGATGCCATCTTTCCAACGGGATATCAGATCCTGAGGAAAGACGAAGAGAACAGGGAGGGTGGAGGAGTGGCACTGCTGGTCAAAAACCGATGGGATTTTGATGAGGTGGAGAGAGGAGACAGTGGAGAAGCAAGGGATTACATAGTAGGAACATTTCAATCTGGAGGTCCCAAGGTGGTAATTGCAGTGATGTATAACCCATCAAAGAACAGGAGGAGGCCAAGGCAAGAGATGAGAGTAATAGAGCGATGGTTGACACACTGGCTGAAGTGGCAAGAAGGGCTCATGTGAGCAGGGCAAAGCTACTGATCATGGGTGACTTCATCCACAAGGAAATCGGTTGGGAGAACTTGGAGTCACAAGGGGGCTAAGAAACGTGGAGGGCTAAGATGATGGAGGTGGAACTAGAAAACTTCACGTACCAACACGTAAGGAACACTACCAGAGAGAGAGAGAGAGGAGAGGATGAGCCAGTGAGACTGGACCTAGTGTTCACCTTGAGTAGTGCATATATTGAGGACATCACATATGAAAGATTCCTTGAGGCCAGCGATCATGTGGTTTTAAGATTCAAATACACAGTAGAGTTACAATTAGAGGGGAAAGCAGAAAGAGCCAGACGAACGATGCCAAACTACATGAAGGGGTACTACGCGGGAATGAAGAACTTCCTGAATGGGGTTCAGTGGGACAGAGAACTGGCAGGGAAGTCAGTAAACGAGATGATGGAATACATGACAACAATATGCAACGAAGCTGAGGAGAGGTTTGCACCCAAAGATAACAGGAATAATGAAAAAAGCCAGGATGAGCCCATGGTTCACCAAAAGGTGCAGGGAGGCCAAAACCAAGTGTGCTAGGGAATGGAAGAAGTATAGAAGGCAAAGGACCCAGGAGAAAAGGAGGATAGTCATAGAGGCAGCAATGACTATGCACAGATAAGAAGGGAGGCCCAACGACAATACGAAAATGACACAGCAACAAAAGCCAAATCTGACCCCAAGCTCTTGTACAGCCACATCAGGAGGAAAACAACAGTCAAGGACCAGGTAATCAGGCTAAGGAAGGAAGGAGGAGAGACAACAAGAAACGACCATGAAGTATGTGAGGAACTCAACAAGAGATTCAAAGAAGTGTTCACAGAGGAGACAGAAGGGGCTCCAGAAAGAAGGAGAAATAGGGTACACCACCAAGTGCTGGACACAATACATACAACCGAGGAAGAGGCTTCTGAGTGAGCTAGATACCCCAAAGGCAATGGGGCCAGATAACATCTCTCCATGGGTCCTGAGAGAGGGAGCAGAGGCGCTATGTGTACCCCTAACAACAATATTCAATACATCTATCGAAACAGGGAGATTGCCTGAGGCATGGAAGACAGCAAATGTAGTCCCAATCTTTAAAAAAGGAGACAGTTATGAAGCACTAAACTACAGACCAGTGTCACTGACTTGTATAGTATGCAAAGTCATGAAGAAGATTATCAGGAGAAGAGTGGTGGAACACCTAGAAAGGAATGATCTCAACAACAGCAGCCAACATGGTTTCAGGGACAGAAAATCCTGTGTCACAAACCTACTGGAGTTCTATGACAGGGTGACAGCAGTAAGACAAGAGAGAGAGGGGTGGGTAGATTGCATTTTCTTGGACTGTAAAAAGGCGTTTGACACAGTTCCACACAAGAGATTGGTGCAAAAACTGGAGGACCAAGCAGTGATAACATGGAAGGCTCTACAATGGATCAGGGAATACTTGTCATGAAGACAGCAGCAAGCCATGGTACGTGGCGAGGTGTCAGAGTGGGCGCCTGTGACCAGCGGGGCCGCACAGGGGTGTTGTTTCTGGTATTTGTGAACGACATGACGAAAGGAATAGACATCAGTTTTTGCAGATGATGTGAAGTTGATGAGAAGAATTCATTCGGCCGAAGACCAGACAGAACTACAAAGGGATCTGGACAGGCTGCAGACCTGGTCCAGCAATTGGCTTCTGGAGTTCAACCCCACCAATTGCAAAGTCATGAAGATTGGGGAAGGGCAAAGAAGACCGCAGATGGAGTACAGTTTAGGGGGCCAGAGACTACAAACCTCACTCAAGGAAAAAGATCTTGGGGTGAGTATAAAACCAGGCACATCTCCTGAGGCACACATCAACCAAATAACTGCTGCAGCATATGGGCGCCTAGCAAACCTCAGAACAGCAGTCCGACATCTTAATAAGGAATCGTTCTGGACTCTGTACACCGTGTACGTTAGGCCCATATTGGAGTATGTGGCACCAGTTTGGAACCCACACCTATCCAAGCACGTAAAGAAACTAGAGAGAGTGCAAAGGTTTGCAACAAGACTAGTCCCAGAGCTAAGGGGGTATATCCTACGAGGAGAGGTTGAGGGAAATCGACCTGACGACACTGGAGGACAGGAGAGATAGGGGGGGGACATCATAACGACATACAAAATACTGAGATGAATTGACAAGGTGGACAAAGACAGGGTGTTCCAGAGATGGGACACAGTAATAAGGGGACACAGTTGGAAGTTGAAGACAAAGATGAATCACAGGGATGTTAGGAAGTATTTCTTCAGCCACAGAGTAGTCAGGAATTGGAACAGTTTGGGAAGTGATGTAGTGGAAGCAGGATCCATATATAGCTTTAAGCAGAGGTATGATAAAGCTCACGGTTCAGGGAGAGTGACCTAGTAGCGACCAGTGAAGAGGCGGGGCCAGGAGCTAGGACTCGACCCCTGCAACCTCAACTAGGTGAGTACAACTAGGTGAGTACACACACACACACACACACGCACACTCCCACATATACACACTCACACAAACACTCCCCCCCTGAACCCCTGCCCCCCTGCCCCCATGCTCCTGTCCCCCGCCAATCTCTTACTCCTTCCCCTGATCCCCCCTTCTCTCTCTTTCACCCTCCTTCTCCCCACCTCTCCTTCTTTCCTCCCCTTCCTCTCCCATTCACCCCCCATGCTTCTCCCTCCTCACTCCCCATATTCCCCCCTCAATCCCTTTCCCCACCCCTCTCCCATTGTCTACAGTTCCTCGTCTATCTCTACCCCCCCACACTCGGACAAACACACCACAAATTTAACATACAGAACTACGTAAGTTTCCCATTCTGAGGCAATCAAAAAAAAAATGGGTTGCCAGAGAGCAGGAAAGAAAATCAAGGGACAGGAGGATGAATCTGCAAAGGAAGATTGGGCAGCAGAGCTCATGAAAAGGGAACATGAATGGGGAAAGAAACTAGAAGAACTTAGCATGAGAATGGAAGAAAGGATAGATATGGAAAGCAAGAAGTGGGAGATGCAAGTCATAGCAGCAGAGGCTAGGATACAGAGATTAGAAGAGGAACTGAAAAATCTTAAACAGCCTAAAGAACTGAAGAACAACTTGGGAATGACATCAGAGACTGCTACCTCAGTCACAAACAATGGGACTGTAGGGAACAAAGGAGCAAAACTGCATATAGAAGCCCTGTCAGAGGGGACTGTAGTAAATGAAAGAGCTAAGCTATATATGGAGGCCCTAGCAGACCACAGCAGAGCCCATGGAAAGCTGAGAAGGGAAAATGACAGGCCACTGAGCCCAAGTACAATAGATAGTGAAACTGAAGAAAGGAAAGCTGTAATTGAGGAAATTAAATCCAGTCAGTGGATACATAGGGATATGCAGTGGGAGAATGAAAGGGTGAGGTCAGTCTTTGTGTAAGGGCTCCAGGAAGTTGAAGGGGAAACTTATGAAGCAAGAAAACAAGGGGAAAAAATGCAATCGAAAGCATCATAAAAGCAATAGGGGAAGATGACGTGACCCAGCTGGAAAATTTTCAGAGAATAGGGGGGTTTGCAGGAAGAAGAACCCAGCCAGTGAAAGTGACTTTCAAGGCAGAATCGACTCAGAACAGGATCCTGCAAAAGACAGCAAGACTGAGGGACATGCCGGCATACCAGAAGGTGTATCTCGACCGCGACAGAACACAAGAAGAAAGGCAGAAACTGAGAGATGGTACAAAGGAGAAAGGAGGAAAAAGAGAAGAAGATGGAAATGGAGATGGACAGGAGATCCCAGACTCCCTCACAACTACCTACAGAAGCCCCCCAACCAGAACAACCTCAAGGCACCCAAACATTCTAACCCAAAACACCCATGCGATATCCAATGCCCCCACCCACCTCATTACAAACTCCACCCCCACAGCAACCACCCATAGTTCCTTATCAGGTCTCCCACTTCCCCAACCCCAATGTACCCTCCAGACCACAGTATTAGAAAAAAAGTTGAAGGTGTGGTATACAAATGCAGATGGAATAACAAATAAGTATGAAGAGTGGCATGAAAGAATCATGGAAACATCCCCAGACATAATAGCACTCAGAAAGAAAACTCACCAGAATGATAACAGATGCAATCTTTCCGCCCGTATGTCAAATCCTCAGGAAAGACAGAGGGAGGAGAGGGGGAGGAGGAGTTGCACTGCTCATTAAGAACCAGTGGTGTTTTGAGAAAATGGAAGGAATGGATGGTATGGGCGAAAGGGACTACTTAGTAGGAACAATCCAGTCTGAGGGCCATAAAGTGATAATTGCAGTAATGTACAACCCACCACAGAATTGCAGGAGGCCAAGAGAAGAATACGTTGAGAGCAACAGAGCAATGGTCGACACACTAACCGAGGTGGCCAGGAGAGCTCACATGGGGGGAGCAAAGTTACTAGTTATGGGTGATTTCAATCATGAAGAGATTGACTGGGAAAACCTGGAGCCCCATGGGGGTCCTGAGACATGTAGAGCCAAGATGATGGATGTGGCACTGGAAAACCTCATGCATCAACATGTTAGAGACACTACCAAAGAGAGAGGTGAGAGTGATCCAACAAGACTGGACTTTGTATTCACTTTGAGTAGTTCGGACATCGAGGATATCATGTATGAAATGCCCCTAGAAGCTAGTGATCATGTGGTTCTGTGCTTTGACTACATAGTTGAGCTTCAAGTGGAGAGAGTAGCAGGAATAAGATGGGAAAAACAAAACTACAAAAGGGGAGACTACTCAGGCATGAGGAACTTCCTGCAAGACATTCAGTGGGAGAGAGAACTGACAGGAAAACCAGTACAAGAAATGATGAATTATGTGACAACAAAAGGCAAGGAGGCAGTGGAGAGGTTTGTTCCCAAGGAAAACAGAAATAATTGGAAGAACAAAACGAGTCCTTGGTTCACCCAAAGGTGTAGGGAGGCAATAACTAGGTGTACTAGAATGGAATGGAAAAGGTACATAAGACAAAGAACTCAGGAGAATGAAGAGATTAGCAGAAGAGCCAGAAACGAATATACACAGATAAGAAGGGAGGCTCAGCGATAATATGAAAATGACATAGCATCGAAGATCAAGTCTGACCCGAAGCTGTTGTAAAGCCTCATCAGGAAGAAAATAACAGTCAAGGACCAGGTAATCAGACTGAGGAAGGGTGATGGGAAGTTCACAAGAAACGACCGAGAGGTATGTCAGGAGCTCAACACGAGATTTAAAGAAGTATTTACAGTGGAAACCAGTAGGACTCCAGGAAATCAGAACAGGGAGTTACACCATTAAGTGCTGGATGAGGTACACATAATCAAGGAGGAGGTGAAGAAGCTGCTGTGTGAACTTGACACCTCAAAGGCGGTGGGACCAGACAACATCTCTCCGTGGGTCCTTAGAGAGGGAGCAGAGATGCTGTGTGTAAAATTAACAAACATCTTCAACACATCCATTGAAACTGGGCAACTCCCTGAGGTATGGAAGATGGCAAATGTAGTCCAAATTTTTAAAAAACGAGACAGACATGAGACATTAATTAAACTACAGACCTGTGTCACTAATGTGCATAGTATGCAAAGTCATGGAGAAGATCATCAGGAGGAGAGTGGTGGAGCACCTGGAAAGAAAGAAGTGTATAATTGACAACCAGCACGGTTTCAGGGAAGGAATATCCTGTGTCACAAACCTACTAGAGTTTTATGAAAAGGTGAGAGAAGTAAGACAAGAGAGAGGGGTGGATAGACTGCATTTTCTTGGACTGCAAGAAGGCCTTCGACACAGTTCCTCACAAGAGGTTACTGCAAAAGCTAGATCAGGCACACATTACAGGAAAGGCACTGCAGTTGATCAGAGAATACCTGACAGGGAGGCAACAATGAGTCATGGTACGTGACGAGGCGTCAGAGTTGGCGCCTGTGACGAGCGGGGTTCCACAGGGGTCAGTCCTAGGACCTGTGCTGTTTCTCGTATATGTGAATGACATAACGGAAGGGATAGACTCAAAAGTGTCCTTGTTTGCAGATGATGTGAGGTTAATGAGGAGAATCAAATCGTTCGAAGATCAGGCAGGACTACAAAGAGACTTGGACAGGCTACAAGCCTGGTCCAGCAACTGGCTCCTTGAGTTTAACTCTGCCAAATGCAAAGTCACGAAGACTGGGGAAGGGCAACGAAGACCGCAGACACAGTATAGTCTAGGTGGCCAAAGACTGCAAACTTCACTCATGGAAAAAGATCTTGGGGTGAGTATAATACCGAGCACATCTGAGGCACACATCAATCAGAAAACTTCTGCAGCGTACGGGCGTCTGGCAAACCTAAATACAGCGTTCCGATACCTCAGTAAGGAATCGTTCAAGACTCTGTTCACCATTTACGTCAGGCCCATACTGGAGTATGCAGCACCAGTTTGGAATCCACACCTGGTCAAGCACGTCAAGAAATTAGAGAAAGTGCAAAGGTTTGCAACAAGACTAGTCCCAGAGCTAAGGGGATTGTCCTACGAAGAAAGGTTAAGGGAAATCGGCCTGACGACACTGGAGGGCAGGAGGGTCAGGGGAGACATGATAACGACATATAAAATACTGCGCGGAATAGACAACGTGGACAAAGACGGGATGTTCCAGAGATGGGACACAGAAACAAAGGATCACGATTGGAAGTTGAAGACTCAGATGAGTCAAAGGGATGTTAGGAAGTATTTCTTTCGGTCATAGAGTAGTCAGACATTGGAATAGACTAGAAAGTGATGTAGTGGAGGCGGGAACCATACATAGTTTTAATGCGAGGTTTGATAAAACTCATGGAGCAGGGAGAGAGAGGTCCTAGTAGCAATCAGTGAAGTATTTCTTCAGTCATAGAGTTGTCAGCAAGTGGAATAGCCTAGCAAGTGAAGTAGTGGAGGCAGGAACCATACATAGTTTTAAGAAGAGGTATGACAAAGCTCAGGAAGCAGAGAGAGAGAGGATCCAGTAGCGATCAGTGAAGAGGCGGGGCCAGGAGCTGAGTCTCGACCCCTGCAACCACAATTAGGTGAGTACAATTAGGTGAGTACACACACACACTCACACACACACACACCTTTCATTATATTCAAGCTTCGTAACATATAATGACAAGTCTCTGGAGCGGCCTTCATTAGTGATGTTGTAGTCCTGCTGGAAGGTACTCAACGTCACGCCAACTCTTCCTACCAGATACCATCATATTACTATTATTATTATTATTATTATTATTATTATTATTATTATTATTATTATTGTTATTATTATTATTATTATTATTATTATTATTATTATTATTATTATTATTATTATTATTATTATTATTGTTATTATTATTAGTGATGTTGTAGTCCTGCTGGAAGGTACTCAACGTCACGCCAACTCTTCCTACCAGATACCATCATATTATTATTATTATTATTATTATTATTATTATTATTATTATTATTATTATTATTATTGTTATTATTATTATTATTATTATTATTATTATTATTATTATTATTATTATTATTATTATTGTTATTATTATTAGTGATGTTGTAGTCCTGCTGGAAGGTACTCAACGTCACGCCAACTCTTCCTACCAGATACCATCATATTATTATTATTATTATTATTATTATTATTATTATTATTATTATTATTATTATTATTATTATTGTTATTATTATTATTATTATTATTATTATTATTATTATTATTATTATTATTGTTATTATTATTATTATTATTATTATTATTATCATTACAATTATTATTATTATTCTTATTATTATTATTATAATTATTATTATTATTAATATTTTTATTATTAATGTTATTATTAATAGTATTCTATTATTATAATTATTATTTTATTAGTAGTGTTGTTGTTGTAGTTGTTGAATTTGATATAAATACAAAGATGGTTTCCTGTTGTTGGTTCGTTCACAATATTCTGACTACTAAATGTTTAGACTTTTTATGATAAAATAAATCAAATTATCATAGTGTAAATTATCTTAACAACCCGCCAGTGTAACTACCAGACTTGTTAGGTCACTGAAACAACCCGCCAGTGTAACTACCAGACTTGTTAGGTCACTGAAACAACCCGCCAGTGTAACTACCAGACTTGTTAAGTCACTGAAACAACCCGCCAGTGTAACTACCAGACTTGTTAAGTCACTGAAACAACCCGCCAGTGTAACTACCAGACTTGTTAAGTCACTGAAACAACCCGCCAGTGTAACTACCAGACTTGTTAAGTCACTGAAACAACCCGCCAGTGTAACTACCAGACTTGTTAAGTCACTGAAACAACCTAGGCAGTGTAACTACCAGACTTGTTAGGTCACTGAAGCAACCTGGGCAGTGTAACTACCAGACTTGTTAGGTCACTGAAGCAACCCGCCAGTGTAACTACCAGACTTGTTAGGTCACTGAAACAACCCTCCAGTGTAACTACCAGACTTGCTAGGTCACTGAAGCAACCCTCCAGTGTAACTACCAGACTTGTTAGGTCACTGAAACAACCCGCCAGTGTAACTACCAGACTTGTTAGGTCATTGAAACAACCCGCCAGTGTAACTACCAGACTTGTTAGGTCAATGAAACAACCTGGGCAGTGTAACTACCAGACTTGCTAGGTCACTGAAACAACCCGCCAGTGTAACTACCAGACTTGTTAGGTCACTGAAACAACCCGCCAGTGTAACTACCAGACTTGTTAGGTCACTGAAACAACCCGCCAGTGTAACTACCAGACTTGTTAGGTCACTGAAACAACCCGCCAGTGTAACTACCAGACTTGTTAGGTCACTGAAACAACCCGCCAGTGTAACTACCAGACTTGTTAGGTCACTGAAACAACCCGCCAGTGTAACTACCAGACTTGTTAGGTCACTGAAACAACCCGCCAGTGTAACTACCAGACTTGTTAGGTCACTGAAACAACCCGCCAGTGTAACTACCAGACTTGTTAGGTCACTGAAACAACCCGCCAGTGTAACTACCAGACTTGTTAGGTCACTGAAACAACCCGCCAGTGTAACTACCAGACTTGTTAGGTCACTGAAACAACCCTCCAGTGTAACTACCAGACTTGTTAGGTCACTGAAACAACCTAGGCAGTGTAACTACCAGACTTGTTAGGTCACTGAAGCCAGTGTAACCTGGGCAGTGTAACTACCAGACTTGTTAGGCCACTGAAACAACCCGCCAGTGTAACTACCAGACTTGTTAGGTCACTGAAACAACCCGCCAGTGTAACTACCAGACTTGATAAGTCACTGAAACAACCCGCCAGTGTAACTACCAGACTTGTTAGGTCACTGAAACAACCCGCCAGTGTAACTACCAGACTTGTTAGGTCACTGAAACAACCTAGGCAGTGTAACTACCAGACTTGTTAGGTCACTGAAGCAACCTGGGCAGTGTAACTACCAGACTTGTTAGGTCACTGAAGCAACCTGGGCAGTGTAACTACCAGACTTGTTAGGTCACTGAAACAACCCGCCAGTGTAACTACCAGACTTGTTAAGTCACTGAAACAACCCGCCAGTGTAACTACCAGACTTGTTAAGTCACTGAAACAACCCGCCAGTGTAACTACCAGACTTGTTAAGTCACTGAAACAACCCGCCAGTGTAACTACCAGACTTGTTAAGTCACTGAAACAACCCGCCAGTGTAACTACCAGACTTGTTAAGTCACTGAAACAACCCGCCAGTGTAACTACCAGACTTGTTAGGTCACTGAAGCAACCTGGGCAGTGTAACTACCAGACTTGTTAGGTCACTGAAACAACCCGCCAGTGTAACTACCAGACTTGTTAGGTCACTGAAACAACCCGCCAGTGTAACTACCAGACTTGTTAGGTCACTGAAACAACCCGCCAGTGTAACTACCAGACTTGTTAGGTCACTGAAACAACCCGCCAGTGTAACTACCAGACTTGTTAGGTCACTGAAACAACCCGCCAGTGTAACTACCAGACTTGTTATGTCAATGAAACAACCCGCCAGTGTAACTACCAGACTTGTTAGGTCACTGAAACAACCTGCCAGTTTAACTACCAGACTTGTTAAGTCACTGAAACAACCCGCCAGTGTAACTACCAGACTTGTTAGGTCACTGAAACAACTCGCCAGTGTAACTACCAGGCAGTGTAACTACCAGACTTGTTAGGTCACTGAAGCAACCTGGGCAGTGTAACTACCAGACTTGTTAGGTCACTGAAACAAACCGCCAGTGTAACTACCAGTTGTAGGTCACTGAAACAACCCGCCAGTGTATACCAGACTTGTTACGTCACTGAAACAACCCGCCAGTTTAACTACCAGACTTGTTAGGTCACTGAAACAACCCGCCAGTGTAACTACCAGACTTGTTAGGTCACTGAAACAACCCGCCAGTGTAACTACCAGACTTGTTAGGTCACTGAAACAACCCGCCAGTGTAACTACCAGACTTGTTAGGTCACTGAAACAACCCGCCAGTGTAACTACCAGACTTGTTAGGTCACTGAAACAACCCTCCAGTGTAACTACCAGACTTGTTAACTGAAACAACCTAGGCAGTGTAACTACCAGACTTGTTAGGTCACTGAAAACCTGGGCAGTGTAACTACTTGTTAGGCACTGTGTAACTACCAGACTTGTTAGGTCAATAGGCAGTGTAACTACCAGACCACTGAAGCAACCTGGGCAGTGTAACTACCAGACTTGTTAGGTCACTGAAGCAACCTGGGCAAACTACCAGACTTGATAAGTCACTGAAACAACAGTGTAACTACCAGACTTGTGTCACTGAAACAACCCGCCAGTGTAACTACAGACTTGTTAAGTCACTGAAACAACCCGCCAGTGTAACTACCAGACTTGTTAGGTCACTGAAACAACCCGCCAGTGTAACTACCAGACTTGTTAACTCACTGAAACAACCCGCCAGTGTAACTACCAGACTTGTTAACTCACTGAAACAACCCGCCAGTGTAACTACCAGACTTGTTAACTCACTGAAACAACCCGCCAGTGTAACTACCAGACTTGTTAAGTCACTGAAACAACCCGCCAGTGTAACTACCAGACTTGTTAAGTCACTGAAACAACCCGCCAGTGTAACTACCAGACTTGTTAAGTCACTGAAACAACCTGCCAGTGTAACTACCAGACTTGTTAAGTCACTGAAACAACCCGCCAGTGTAACTACCAGACTTGTTAGGTCACTGAAGCAACCTGGGCAGTGTAACTACCAGACTTGTTAGGTCACTGAAGCAACCTGGGCAGTGTAACTAACAGACTTGTTAGGTCACTGAAATAACCCTCCAGTGTAACTAACAGACTTATTAGGTCACCGAAACAACCCGCCAGTGTAACTACCAGACTTGTTAGGTCACTGAAACAACCCGCCAGTGTAACTACCAGACTTGTTAGGTCACTGAAACAACCCGCCAGTGTAACTACCAGACTTGTTAGGTCACTGAAACAACCTAGGCAGTGTAACTACCAGACTTGTTAGGTCACTGAAGCAACCTGGGCAGTGTAACTACCAGACTTGTTAGGTCACTGAAGCAACCTGGGCAGTGTAACTACCAGACTTGTTAGGTCACTGAAACAACCCTCCAGTGTAACTACCAAACTTGCTAGGTCACTGAAGCAACCCTCCAGTGTAACTACCAGACTTGTTAGGTCACTGAAACAACCCGCCAGTGTAACTACCAGACTTCTTCTCCAGACTTAGGTCATTGAAACAACCCGCCAGTGTAACTACCAGACTTGTTAGGTCACTGAAACATCCTGGGCAGTGTAACTACCAGACTTGTTAGGTCACTGAAGCAACCTGGGCAGTGTAACTACCAGACTTGTTAGGTCACTGAAACAACCCGCCAGTGTAACTACCAGACTTGTTAGGTCACTGAAACAACCCGCCAGTGTAACTACCAGACTTGTTAGGTCACTGAAACAACCCGCCAGTGTAACTACCAGACTTGTTAGGTCACTGAAACAACCTGGGCAGTGTAACTACCAGACTTGTTAGGTCAATGAAACAACCCGCCAGTGTAACTACCAGACTTGTTAGGTCAATGAAACAACCTGGGCAGTGTAACTACCAGACTTGTTAGGTCACTGAAACAACCCGCCAGTGTAACTACCAGACTTGTTAGGTCACTGAAACAACTCGCCAGTGTAACTACCAGACTTGTTAGGTCACTGAAGCAACCTAGGCAGTGTAACTACCAGACTTGTTAGATCACTGAAACAACCCGCCAGTGTAACTACCAGACTTGTTAGGTCACTGAAACAACCCGCCGGTGTAACTACCAGACTTGTTAGGTCACTGAAACAAACCGCCAGTGTAACTACCAGACTTGTTAGGTCACTGAAACAACCCGCCAGTGTAACTACCAGACTTGTTAGGTCACTGAAACAACCCGCCAGTGTAACTACCAGACTTGTTAGGTCACTGAAACAACCCGCCAGTGTAACTACCAGACTTGTTAGGTCACTGAAACAACCCGCCAGTGTAACTACCAGACTTGTTAGGTCACTGAAACAACCCGCCAGTGTAACTACCAGACTTGTTTGGTCAATGAAGCAACCTGGGCAGTGTAACTACCAGACTTGTTAGGTCACTGAAGCAACCTGGGCAGTGTAACTACCAGACTTGTTAGGTCACTGAAGCAACCTGGTCAGTGTAACTACCAGACTTGTTAGGTCACTGAAACAACCTAGGCAGTGTAACTACCAGACTTGTTAGGTCACTGAAGCAAACTGGGCAGTGTAACTACCAGACTTGTTAGGTCACTGAAACAACCCGCCAGTGTAACTACCAGACTTGTTAGGTCACTGAAACAACCTAGGCAGTGTAACTACCAGACTTGTTAGGTCACTGAAGCAACCTGGGCAGTGTAACTACCAGACTTGTTAGGTCACTGAAGCAACCTGGGCAGTGTAACTACCAGACTTGTTAGGTCAGTGAAACAACCCGCCAGTGTAACTACCAGACTTGTTAAGTCACTGAAACAACCCGCCAGTGTAACTACCAGACTTGTTAAGTCACTGAAACAACCCGCCAGTGTAACTACCAGACTTGTTAAGTCACTGAAACAACCCGCCAGTGTAACTACCAGACTTGTTAACGGTGTAACTACCAGACTTATTTTCGAGCAGCATAAGTGTAACTACCCAGACTTGTTAAGTCGCAAACGCGCCAGTGTAGCTACGAACTTGTTAAGTGCGCAAACCCGCCAGTATAACTACCAGACTTGTTAAGTCGCACAAACAACCCGCCAGATCATGACTTTACCAGACTTGTTAAGTCGCACAGAGCAACGCCAGTGTAACTACCAGACTTGTTGGAGTCACTGGAAGCGGCCTGGGCAGTGTACAACTACCGGACTTATTAGGTCATTGAGCAACCTGGGCGGGTGTAATAACAGACTTATTAGGTACTGAAACAACCCTCAGTGTAGCTAACAGACTTTGTTGGTCACTGAAACGCAACCCATAGTGCCAACTACCAGACTTGATGATCGCAGAGCAACCCGCCAGTGCAACTACGAACTTGTTGGGTCACTGGGCAACATGTCAGTGTAACTGCAGATTGTTAAGGTCGCGACAACCTGAGCGTTGCCAACTACCAGACTTGTTAGGTCACTGAAGCAACCTGGGCAGTGTAACTACCAGACTTGTTAGGTCACTGAAGGAACCTGGGCAGTGTAACTACCAGACTTGTTAGGTCACTGAAACAACCCTCCAGTGTAACTACCAGACTTGTTAGGTCACTGAAACAACCCGCCAGTGTAACTACCAGACTTGTTAGGTCATTGAAACAACCCGCCAGTGTAACTACCAGACTTGTTAGGTCACTGAAACATCCTGGGCAGTGTAACTACCAGACTTGTTAGGTCACTGAAGCAACCTGGGCAGTGTAACTACCAGACTTGCTAGGTCACTGAAACAACCCGCCAGTGTAACTACCAGACTTGTTAGGTCACTGAAACAACCCGCCAGTGTAACTACCAGACTTGTTAGGTCACTGAAACAACCCGCCAGTGTAACTACCAGACTTGTTAGGTCACTGAAACAACCTGGGCAGTGTAACTACCAGACTTGTTAGGTCACTGAAACAACCCGCCAGTGTAACTACCAGACTTGTTAGGTCACTGAAGCAACCTGGGCAGTGTAACTACCAGACTTGTTAGGTCACTGAAACAACCCGCCAGTGTAACTACCAGACTTGTTAGGTCACTGAAACAACCCGCCAGTGTAACTACCAGACTTGTTAACTCACTGAAACAACCCGCCAGTGTAACTACCAGACTTGTTAACTCACTGAAACAACCCGCCAGTGTAACTACCAGACTTGTTAACTCACTGAAACAACCCGCCAGTGTAACTACCAGACTTGTTAAGTCACTGAAACAAACCGCCAGTGTAACTACCAGACTTGTTAAGTCACTGAAACAACCCGCCAGTGTAACTACCAGACTTGTTAAGTCACTGAAACAACCTGCCAGTGTAACTACCAGACTTGTTAAGTCACTGAAACAACCCGCCAGTGTAACTACCAGACTTGTTAGGTCACTGAAGCAACCTGGGCAGTGTAACTACCAGACTTGTTAGGTCACTGAAGCAACCTGGGCAGTGTAACTAACAGACTTGTTAGGTCACTGAAATAACCCTCCAGTGTAACTAACAGACTTGTTAGGTCACTGAAACAACCCGCCAGTGTAACTACCAGACTTGTTAGGTCACTGAAACAACATGCCAGTGTAACTACCAGACTTGTTAGGTCACTGAAACAACCCGCCAGTGTAACTACCAGACTTGTTAGGTCACTGAAACAACCTAGGCAGTGTAACTACAAGACTTGTTAGGTCACTGAAGCAACCAGGGCAGTGTAACTACCGGAACATTGGAGTGCTGAAACAGCCCCGCCAGTGTAACTACCCAGACTGCTTGGAGTCATTAGAAACAACCCGCCAGGTGTAACTACCAGACTTGTTGGGTCTTTCCAGAGCATCTGGGCAGTGTAGCACCAGACTTGTTAGGTCACTGAAACAACCCTACCAGTGTAACTACCAGACTTGTTAGGTCACTGAAACAACCCTCCAGTGTAACTACCAAACTTGCTAGGTCACTGAAGCAACCCTCCAGTGTAACTACCAGACTTGTTAGGTCACTGAAACAACCCGGGCAGTGTAACTACCAGAATTGTTAGGTCACTGAAACAACCCGCCAGTGTAACTACCAGACTTGTTAGGTCACTGAAACAACCCGCCAGTGTAACTACCAGACTTGTTAGGTCACTGAAGCAACCCTCCAGTGTAACTACCAGACTTGTTAGGTCACTGAAACAACCCGCCAGTGTAACTACCAGACTTGTTAGGTCACTGAAACAACCCGCCAGTGAAACAACTTGTTAGGTCCGCCAGTGTAACTACCAGACTTGTTAGGTCACTGAAACAACCCGCCAGTGTAACTACCAGACTTGTTAGGTCACTGAAACAACCCGCCAGTGTAACTACCAGACTTGTTAGGTCAATGAAACAACCCGCTAGTGTAACTACCAGACTTGTTAGGTCAATGCAACAACCTGGGCAGTGTAACTACCAGAATTGTTAGGTCACTGAAACAACCCACCAGTGTAACTACCAGACTTGTTAGGTCAATGAAACACTGTAACTACCAGACTTGTTAGGTCAATGCAACCTGCAATTAACTGCAGACTTGTTGGTCACTGGAAACTTAACCCGCCAGTGCTTTACCAGACTTGTTAAGTCCGCAAACAACCCACTTAGTGTAACTGCAGACTTGTTAAGTCGCAGAGCAACCCGCAGTGTAACTTTACCAGATTTGTTGGGTCGCGACAGCCCGCCCGATGCCATACCAGACTTTGTTGAGTGCCAGAGCAACCGCAGTGTAACTGCCGAACTTGTTAACTTTCACTGCGACAACCCCGCTAGTGTAACTACCAGACTTGTTAGGTCAATGCAACAACCTGGGCAGTGTAACTACCAGAATTGTTAGGTCACTGAAAGTGTAACTACCAGAACCCACAGTTTAACTACCAGAATTGTTAGGTCACTGAAACAATCTGAAACGCCAGTGTAACTACCAGACTTGTTAGGTCACTGAAACAACTCGCCAGTGTAACTACCAGACTTGTTAGGTCACTGAAGCAACCTAGGCAGTGTAACTACCAGACTTGTTAGGTCACTGAAACATCCCGCCATTGTAACTACCAGACTTGTTAGGTCACTGAAGCAACCTGGGCAGTGTAACTACCAGACTTGTTAGGTCACTGAAACAAACCGCCAGTGTAACTACCAGACTTGTTAGGTCACTGAAACAACCCGCCAGTGTAACTACCAGACTTGTTAGGTCACTGAAACAACCCGCCAGTGTAACTACCAGACTTGTTAGGTCACTGAAACAACCCGCCAGTGTAACTACCAGACTTGTTAGGTCACTTGTTAGGTCACTGAAACAACCCGCCAGTGTAACTACCAGACTTGTTAGGTCACTGAAACAACCCGCCAGTGTAACTACCAGACTTGTTAGGTCAATGAAGCAACCTGGGCAGTGTAACTACCATACTTGTTAGGTCACTGAAGCAACCCGCCAGTGTAACTACCAGACTTGTTAGGTCACTGAAACAACCCTCCAGTGTAACTACCAGACTTGTAGGTCACTGAAGCAACCTAGGCAGTGTAACTACCAGACTTGTTAGGTCACTGAACTGAAACAACCCGCCAGTGTAACTACCAGACTTGTTAGGTCACTGAAACAAACCGCCAGTGTAACTACCAGACTTGTTAGGTCACTGAAACAACCCGCCAGTGTAACTACCAGACTTGTTAGGTCACTGAAACAACCCGCCAGTGTAACTACCAGACTTGTTAGGTCACTGAAACAACCCGCCAGTGTAACTACCAGACTTGTTAGGTCACTGAAACAACCCGCCAGTGTAACTACCAGACTTGTTAGGTCACTGAAACAACCCGCCAGTGTAACTACCAGACTTGTTAGGTCAATGAAGCAACCTGGGCAGTGTAACTACCAGACTTGTTAGGTCACTGAAGCAACCTGGGCAGTGTAACTACCAGACTAGTTAGGTCACTGAAACAACCCTCCAGTGTAACTACCAGACTTGTTAGGTCACTGAAACAACCTATGCAGTGTAACTACCAGACTTGGTAGGTCACTGAAGCAAACTGGGCAGTGTAACTACCAGACTTGTTAGGTCACTGAAACAACCCGCCAGTGTAACTACCAGACTTGTTAGGTCACTGAAACAACCTAGGCAGTGTAACTACCAGACTTGTTAGGTCACTGAAGCAACCTGGGCAGTGTAACTACCAGACTTCTTAGGTCACTGAAGCAACCTGGGCAGTGTAACTACCAGACTTGTTAGGTCAGTGAAACAACCCGCCAGTGTAACTACCAGACTTGTTAAGTCACTGAAACAACCCGCCAGTGTAACTACCAGACTTGTTAAGTCACTGAAACAACCCGCCAGTGTAACTACCAGACTTGTTAAGTCACTGAAACAACCCGCCAGTGTAACTACCAGACTTGTTAAGTCACTGAAACAACCCGCCAGTGTAACTACCAGACTTGTTAAGTCACTGAAACAACCCACCAGTGTAACTACCAGACTTGTTAAGTCACTGAAACAACCCGCCAGTGTAACTACCAGATTTGTTAGGTCACTGAAACAACCCGCCAGTGTAACTACCAGACTTGTTAGGTCACTGAAACAACCCGCCAGTGTAACTACCAGACTTGTTAACTCACTGAAACAACCCGCCAGTGTAACTACCAGACTTGTTAACTCACTGAAACAACCCGCCAGTGTAACTACCAGACTTGTTAACTCACTGAAACAACCCGCCAGTGTAACTACCAGACTTGTTAAGTCACTGAAACAAACCGCCAGTGTAACTACCAGACTTGTTAAGTCACTGAAACAACCCGCCAGTGTAACTACCAGACTTGTTAAGTCACTGAAACAACCTGCCAGTGTAACTACCAGACTTGTTAAGTCACTGAAACAACCCGCCAGTGTAACTACCAGACTTGTTAGGTCACTGAAGCAACCTGGGCAGTGTAACTACCAGACTTGTTAGGTCACTGAAGCAACCTGGGCAGTGTAACTAACAGACTTGTTAGGTCACTGAAATAACCCTCCAGTGTAACTAACAGACTTGTTAGGTCACTGAAACAACCCGCCAGTGTAACTACCAGACTTGTTAGGTCACTGAAACAACCCGCCAGTGTAACTACCAGACTTGTTAGGTCACTGAAACAACCCGCCAGTGTAACTACCAGACTTGTTAGGTCACTGAAACAACCTAGGCAGTGTAACTACAAGACTTGTTAGGTCACTGAAGCAACCTGGGCAGTGTAACTACCAGACTTGTTAGGTCACTGAAGCAACCTGGGCAGTGTAACTACCAGACTTGTTAGGTCACTGAAGCAACCCGCCAGTGTAACTACCAGACTTGTTAGGTCACTGAAACAACCCTCCAGTGTAACTACCAAACTTGCTAGGTCACTGAAGCAACCCTCCAGTGTAACTACCAGACTTGTTAGGTCACTGAAACAACCCGCCAGTGTAACTACCAGACTTGTTAGGTCATTGAAACAACCCGCCAGTGTAACTACCAGACTTGTTAGGTCACTGAAACATCCTGGGCAGTGTAACTACCAGACTTGTTAGGTCACTGAAGCAACCTGGGCAGTGTAACTACCAGACTTGTTAGGTCACTGAAACAACCCGCCAGTGTAACTACCAGACTTGTTAGGTCACTGAAACAACCCGCCAGTGTAACTACCAGACTTGTTAGATCACTGAAACAACCTGGGCAGTGTAACTACCAGACTTGTTAGGTCAATGAAAGAACCCGCTAGTGTAACTACCAAACTTGTTAGGTCAATGCAACAACCTGGGCAGTGTAACTACCAGAATTGTTAGGTCACTGAAACAACCCACCAGTTTAACTACCAGAATTGTTAGGTCACTGAAACAATCCGCCAGTGTAACTACCAGACTTGTTAGGTCACTGAAACAACTCGCCAGTGTAACTACCAGACTTGTTAGGTCACTGAAGCAACCTAGGCAGTGTAACTACCAGACTTGTTAGGTCACTGAAACAACCCGCCAGTGTAACTACCAGACTTGTTAGGTCACTGAAACAACCCGCCAGTGTAACTACCAGACTTGTTAGGTCACTGAAACAAACCGCCAGTGTAACTACCAGACTTGTTAGGTCACTGAAACAACCCGCCAGTGTAACTACCAGACTTGTTAGGTCACTGAAACAACCCGCCAGTGTAACTACCAGACTTGTTAGGTCACTGAAACAACCCGCCAGTGTAACTACCAGACTTGTTAGGTCACTGAAACAACCCGCCAGTGTAACTACCAGACTTGTTAGGTCACTGAAACAACCCGCCAGTGTAACTACCAGACTTGTTAGGTCAGTGAAGCAACCTGGGCAGTGTAACTACCAGACTTCTTAGGTCACTGAAGCAACCTGGGCATTGTAACTACCAGACTAGTTAGGTCACTGAAACAACCCTCCAGTGTAACTACCAGACTTGTTAGGTCACTGAAACAACCTAGGCAGTGTAACTACCAGACTTGTTAGGTCACTGAAGCAAACTGGGCAGTGTAACTACCAGACTTGTTAGGTCACTGAAACAACCCGCCAGTGTAACTACCAGACTTGTTAGGTCACTGAAACAACCTAGGCAGTGTAACTACCAGACTTGTTAAGTCACTGAAGCAACCTGAGCAGTGTAACTACCAGACTTGTTAGGTCACTGAAGGAACCTGGGCAGTGTAACTATCAGACTTGTTAGGTCACTGAAACAACCCTCCAGTGTAACTACCAGACTTGTTAGGTCACTGAAACAACCCGCCAGTGTAACTACCAGACTTGTTAGGTCATTGAAACAACCCGCCAGTGTAACTACCAGACTTGTTAGGTCACTGAAACATCCTGGGCAGTGTAACTACCAGACTTGTTAGGTCACTGAAGCAACCTGGGCAGTGTAACTACCAGACTTGTTAGGTCACTGAAACAACCCGCCAGTGTAACTACCAGACTTGTTAGGTCACTGAAACAACCCGCCAGTGTAACTACCAGACTTGTTAGGTCACTGAAACAACCCGCCAGTGTAACTACCAGACTTGTTAGGTCACTGAAACAACCTGGGCAGTGTAACTACCAGACTTGTTAGGTCACTGAAACAACCCGCCAGTGTAACTACCAGACTTGTTAGGTCAATGAAACAACCTGGGCAGTGTAACTACCAGACTTGTAAGGTCACTGAAACAACCCACCAGTTTAACTACCAGACTTGTTAGGTCACTGAAACAACCCGCCAGTGTAACTACCAGACTTGATAGGTCACTGAAACAACTCGCCAGTGTAACTACCAGACTTGTTAGGTCACTGAAACAACCCGCCAGTGTAACTACCAGACTTGTTAGGTCACTGAAACAACCCGCCAGTGTAACTACCAGACTTGTTAGGTCACTGAAACAACCCGCCAGTGTAACTACCAGAATTGTTAGGTCACTGAAACAACCCGCCAGTGTAACTACCAGACTTGTTAGGTCACTGAAACAACCCGCCAGTGTAACTACCAGACTTGTTAGGTCACTGAAACAACCCGCCAGTGTAACTACCAGACTTGTTAGGTCACTGAAACAACCCGCCAGTGTAACTACCAGACTTGTTAGGTCACTGAAACAACCCGCCAGTGTAACTACCAGACTTGTTAGGTCACTGAAACAACCCGCCAGTGTAACTACCAGACTTGTTAGGTCACTGAAACAACCCGCCAGTGTAACTACCAGAATTGTTAGGTCACTGAAACAACCCGCCAGTGTAACTACCAGACTTGTTAGGTCACTGAAACAACCCGCCAGTGTAACTACCAGACATGTTAGGTCACTGAAACAACCCGCCAGTGTAACTACCAGACTTGTTAGGTCACTGAAACAACCCGCCAGTGTAACTACCAGACTTGTTAGGTCACTGAAACAACCCACCAGTGTAACTACCAGATTTGTTAGGTCACTGAAACAACCCGCCAGTGTAACTACCAGACTTGTTAGGTCAATGAAGCAACCTGGGCAGTGTAACTACCAGACTTGTTAGGTCACTGAAGCAACCTGGGCAGTGAAACTACCAGACTAGTTAGGTCACTGAAACAACCCTCCAGTGTAACTACCAGACTTGTTAGGTCACTGAAACAACCTAGGCAGTGTAACTACCAGACTTGTTAGGTCACTGAAGCAACCTGGGCAGTGTAACTACCAGACTTGTTAGGTCACTGAAACAACCCGCCAGTGTAACTACCAGACTTGTTAGGTCACTGAAACAACCTAGGCAGTGTAACTACCAGACTTGTTAGGTCACTGAAGCAACCTGGGCAGTGTAACTACCAGACTTGTTAGGTCACTGAAGCAACCTGGGCAGTGTAACTACCAGACTTGTTAGGTCAGTGAAACAACCCGCCAGTGTAACTACCAGACTTGTTAAGTCACTGAAACAACCCGCCAGTGTAACTACCAGACTTGTTAAGTCACTGAAACAACCCGCCAGTGTAACTACCAGACTTGTTAAGTCACTGAAACAACCCGCCAGTGTAACTACCAGACTTGTTAAGTCACTGAAACAACCCGCCAGTGTAACTAACAGACTTGTTAAGTCACTGATACAACCCGCCAGTGTAACTACCAGACTTGTTAAGTCACTGAAACAACCCGCCAGTGTAACTACCAGATTTGTTAGGTCACTGAAACAACCCGCCAGTGTAACTACCAGACTTGTTAGGTCACTGAAACAAACCGCCAGTGTAACTACCAGACTTGTTAACTCACTGAAACAACCCGCCAGTGTAACTACCAGACTTGTTAACTCACTGAAACAACCCGCCAGTGTAACTACCAGACTTGTTAACTCACTGCAACAACCCGCCAGTGTAACTACCAGACTTGTTAAGTCACTGAAACAACCCGCCAGTGTAACTACCAGACTTGTTAAGTCACTGAAACAACCCGCCAGTGTAACTACCAGACTTGTTAAGTCACTGAAACAACCCGCCAGTGTAACTACCAGACTTCTTAAGTCACTGAAACAACCCGCCAGTGTAACTACCAGACTTGTTAGGTCACTGAAGCAACCTGGGCAGTGTAATTAACAGACTTGTTAGGTCACTGAAACAACCCTCCAGTGTAGCTAACAGATTTGTTAGGTCACTGAAACAACCCGCCAGTGTAACTACCAGACTTGTTAGGTCACTGAAACAACCCGCCAGTGTAACTACCAGACTTGTTAGGTCACTGAAACAACCCGCCAGTGTAACTACCAGACTTGTTAGGTCACTGAAACAACCTAGGCAGTGTAACTACCAGATTTGTTAGGTCACTGAAGCAACCTGGGCAGTGTAACTACCAGACTTGTTAGGTCACTGAAGCAACCTGGGCAGTGTAACTACCAGACTTGTTAGGTCACTGAAGCAACCCGCTTTGTAACTACCAGACTTGTTAGGTCACTGAAGCAACCCTCCAGTGTAACTACCAGACTTGTTAGGTCACTGAAACAACCCGCCAGTGTAACTACCAGACTTGTTAGGTCATTGAAACAACCCGCCAGTGTAACTACCAGACTTGTTAGGTCACTGAAACATCCTGGGCAGTGTAACTACCAGACTTGTTAGGTCACTGAAGCAACCTGGGCAGTGTAACTACCAGACTTGTTAGGTCACTGAAACAACCCGCCAGTGTAACTACCAGACTTGTTAAGTCACTGAAACAACCCGCCAGTGTAACTACCAGACTTGTTAGGTCACTGAAACAACCCGCCAGTGTAACTACCAGACTTGTTAGATCACTGAAACAACCTGGGCAGTGTAACTACCAGACTTGTTAGGTCACTGAAACAACCCGCCAGTGTAACTACCAGACTTGTTAGGTCAATGAAACAACCTGGGAAGTGTAACTACCAGACTTGTTAGGTCACTGAAACAACCCACCAGTTTAACTACCAGACTTGTTAGGTCACTGAAACAACCCGCCAGTGTAACTACCAGACTTGTTAGGTCACTGAAGCAACTCGCCAGTGTAACTACCAGACTTGTTAGGTCACTGAAGCAACCTAGGCAGTGTAACTACCAGACTTGTTAGGTCACTGAAACAGCCCGCCAGTGTAACTACCAGACTTGTTAGGTCACTGAAACAACCCGCCAGTGTAACTACCAGACTTGTTAGGTCACTGAAGCAAACTGGCCAGTGTATCTTCCAGACTTGTTAGGTCACTGAAACAAACCGCCAGTATAACTACCAGACTTGTTAGGTCACTGAAACAACCCGCCAGTGTAACTACCAGACTTGTTAGGTCACTGAAACAACCCGCCAGTGTAACTACCAGACTTGTTAGGTCACTGAAACAACCCGCCAGTGTAACTACCAGACTTGTTAGGTCACTGAAACAACCCGCCAGTGTAACTACCAGACTTGTTAGGTCACTGAAACAACCCGCCAGTGTAACTACCAGACTTGTTAGGTCACTGAAACAACCCGCCAGTGTAACTACCAGACTTGTTAGGTCACTGAAACAACCCGCCAGTGTAACTACCAGACTTGTTAAGTCACTGAAACAACCCGCCAGTGTAACTACCAGACTTGTTAAGTCACTGAAACAACCCGCCAGTGTAACTACCAGACTTCTTAAGTCACTGAAACAACCCGCCAGTGTAACTACCAGACTTGTTAGGTCACTGAAGCAACCTGGGCAGTGTAACTACCAGACTTGTTAGGTCACTGAAGCAACCTGGGCAGTGTAACTAACAGACTTGTTAGGTCACTGAAACAACCCGCCAGTGTAACTACCAGACTTGTTAGGCCACTGAAACATCCCGCCAGTGTAACTACCAGACTTGTTAGGTCACTGAAACAACCCGCCAGTGTAACTACCAGACTTGTTAGGTCACTGAAACAACCTAGGCAGTGTAACTACCAGACTTGTTAGGTCACTGAAGCAACCTGGGCAGTGTAACTACCAGACTTGTTAGGTCACTGAAGCATTCCTGGGCAGTGTAACTACCAGACTTGTTAGGTCACTGAAGCAACCCGCCAGTGTAACTACCAGACTTGTTAGGTCACTGAAACAACCCTCCAGTGTAACTACCAGACTTGCTAGGTCACTGAAGCAACCCTCCAGTGTAACTACCAGACTTGTTAGGTCACTGAAACAACCCGCCAGTGTAACTACCAGACTTGTTAGGTCATTGAAACAACCCGCCAGTGTAACTACCAGACTTGTTAGGTCACTGAAACATCCTGGGCAGTGTAACTACCAGACTTGTTAGGTCACTGAAGCAACCTGGGCAGTGTAACTACCAGACTTGTTAGGTCACTGAAACAACCCGCCAGTGTAACTACCAGACTTGTTAGGTCACTGAAACAACCCGCCAGTGTAACTACCAGACTTGTTAGGTCACTGAAACAACCCGCCAGTGTAACTACCAGACTTGTTAGGTCAATGAAACAACCTGGGCAGTGTAACTACCAGACTTGTTAGGTCACTGAAACAACCCACCAGTTTAACTACCAGACTTGTTAGGTCACTGAAACAACCCGCCAGTGTAACTACCAGACTTGTTAGGTCACTGAAACAACTCGCCAGTGTAACTACCATAATTGTTAGGTCACTGAAGCAACCTAGGCTGTGTAACTACCAGACTTGTTAGGTCACTGAAACAACCCGCCAGTGTAACTACCAGACTTGTTAGGTCACTGAAACAACCCGCCAGTGTAACTACCAGACTTGTTAGGTCACTGAAACAAACCGCCAGTGTAACTACCAGACTTGTTAGGTCACTGAAACAACCCGCCAGTGTAACTACCAGACTTGTTAGGTCACTGAAACAACCCGCCAGTGTAACTACCAGACTTGTTAGGTCACTGAAACAACCCGCCAGTGTAACTACCAGACTTGTTAGGTCACTGAAACAACCCGCCAGTGTAACTACCAGACTTGTTAGGTCACTGAAACAACCTTGGCAGTGTAACTACCAGACTTGTTAGGTCACTGAAGCAACCCGCCATTGTAACTACCAGACTTGTTAGGTCACTGTAACAACCCGCTAGTGAAACTACCAGACTTCTTAGGTCACTGAAACAACCTGGGCAGTGTAACTACCAGACTTGTTAGGTCACTGAAACAACCCGCCAGTGCAACAACCAGACTTGTTAGGTCACTGAAACAACCTGGGCAGTGTAACTGCCAGACTTGTTAGGTCACTGAAACAAACTGGGCAGTGTAACTGCCAGACTTGTTAGGTCACTGAAACAACCAAGGCAGTGTAACTACCAGACTTGTTAAGTCACTGAAACAACCCGCAAGTGTAACTACCAGCCTTGTTAGGTCACTGAAACAACCTGGGCAGTGTAACTACCAGACTTGTTAGGTCACTGAAACAACCTGGGCAGTGTAACTACCAGACTTGTTAGGTCACTGAAACCACATGGGCAGTTTAACTACCAGACTTGTTAGGTCACTGAAACAACCCGACAGTGTAACTACCAGACTTGTTAGGTTACTGAAACAACCTGGGCAATGTAGCTGTCAGACTTGTTAGGTCACTGAAACAACCTGGGCAATGTAACTGCCAGACTTGTTAGGTCACTGAAACAACCTGGGCAGTGTAACTACCAGACTTGTTAGATCACTGAAACAACCTGGGCAGTGTAACTACCAGACTTGTTAGTTCACTGAAACAACCTGGGCAGTGTAACTACCAGACTTGTTAGGTCACTGAAACAACCCGCCAGTGTAACTGCCAGACTTGTTAGGTCACTGAAACAACCCGCCAGTGTATCTACCGGACTTCTTAGGTCGTTGAAACAACCCGCCAGTGTAACTACCAGACTTGTTAGGTCACCGAAACAACCTGGGCAGTGTAACTACCAGACTTGTTAGGTCACTGAAACATCCCGCTAGTGTAACAACCAGACTTGTTAGGTCACTGAAACATCCCGCCAGTGTAACAACCAGACTTGTTAGGTCACTGAAACTGAACTTTCGTCAACATGGCCTCTGTCGCTCCTGCTAAGAGTGGTGACTGAGAGTGGTGGCAGAGTGGTGACTGAGGGTGGTGACCGAGGGTGATGACTATGAGTGGTGACTGAGGAGGGTGGCTAAGAGGGTTGATTGAGGTGTGTGACTGGGTGGTGACTGAAAGTGGTGACTGAGAGTGGTATTTGAGGGTGGTGACTTAGCGTGGTGACTGAGGGTGGTGACCGAAGGTGGTCTCTGTGAGTGGTGACGGAGGGCTGTGACTGTGAGCGGTGAATGAGGATGGTGACTGTGAGTGGTTACTGAGGATGGTGACTAGGAGGGGTGACTGAGGGTTGTGACTGAGAGTGGTGACTGAGGGTTGTGACCGACTGGTGACTGAGCGAGGTGACTGAGGGTGGTGATTTAGGGTTGTTACTGAGGGTGGTGATTGAGGGTGGTGACTGTGAGTGGTGACTGAGGGTTGTAACTGAGAGTGGTGACTGAGAATGGTGTGTGAGAGTGGTGACTTAGGGTTGTTACTGAGAGTGGTGATTGAGGGTGGTGACAGAAGGTGGTGACTGAGTGGTGACTGAGGATGGTGACTCAGAATGATGACTGAGGGTGGTGACTGATGATGGTGACTGAGAGTGATGACTGAGGGCTGTGACTGAGTGGTGATTGAGAGTGGTGACTGAGAGTGGTGACTGAGAAGGGTGGCTGAGAGTGGTAACTGAGTGGTGACTGAGAGTGGTAACTGAGAGTGGTGACAGAGTGGTGACTGAGAGTGGTGATTGAGTGTTGACTGAGAATGGTGACTGAGAAGGGTGGCTGAGAGTGGTAACTGAGTGGTGACTGAGAGTGGTAACTGAGAGTGGTGACAGAGTGGTGACTGAGAATGGTGACTGAGAGTGGTGACTGAGAGTGGTGACTGTGCTGACTGAGGGTTGTGGCTGAGAGGGGTGACTGAGAGTGGTGACTGAGAGTGGTGACTGAGTGTGGTAACTGAGAGTGGTGACTGAGAGTGGTGACTGAGAGTGGTGACTGAGTGTGGTGACAGAGTGGTGACTGAGAGTGGTGACTGAGGGCTGTGACTGAGAGCGGTGAATGAGGGTGGTGACTGTGAGTGGTTACTGAGGATGGTGACTAAGAGAGGTGACTGAGGGTTGTGACTGAGAGTGGTGACTGAGGGTTGTGACGGACTGGTGACTGAGCGAGGTGACTGAGGGTGGTGACTTAGGGTTGTTACTGAGAGTGGTGATTGAGGGTGGTGACAGAAGGTGGTGACTGAGTGGTGACTGAGGATGGTGACTAAGAGGGGTGACTGAGGGTTGTGACTCTAATTGGTGGCTGAGACTGGTGACTGAGGGTGGTGACTTAGGGTTGTTACTGAGGGTGGTGACTTAGGGTTGTTACTGAGGGTGGTGACTTAGGGTTGTTACTGAGGGTGGTGACTTAGGGTTGTTACTGAGGGTGGTGACTGAGGGTGGTACCTGTGAGTGGTGCCTGAGAGTGGCGACTGAGAGTGCTGACTGAGAATGGTGACAGGAGTGGTGACTGAGTGGTGACTGAGGGCTGTGACTGAGTGGTGACTAACAATTGTGACTCAGAGTGGTGACTGAGGATGGTGACTGTGATTGGTGACTGATGATGGTGACTAAGAGTGATGACTGAGGGCTGTGACAGAGTGGTGATTGAGAGTTCTGACTGAGTGGTAACTGAGGGTGGTGACTTAGGGTTGTTACTGAGGGTGGTGACTTAGGGTTGTTACTGAGGGTGGTGACTGAGGGTGGTACCTGTGAGTGGTGCCTGAGAGTGGCGACTGAGAGTGCTGACTGAGAATGGTGACAGGAGTGGTGACTGAGTGGTGACTGAGGGCTGTGACTGAGTGGTGACTAACAATTGTGACTCAGAGTGGTGACTGAGGATGGTGACTGTGATTGGTGACTGATGATGGTGACTAAGAGTGATGACTGAGGGCTGTGACAGAGTGGTGATTGAGAGTTCTGACTGAGTGGTAACTGAGGGTGGTGACTGAGAGTGGTGACTGAGAGCGGTGACTGAGAGCGGTGACTGAGTGGTGACTGAGAGTGGTGACTGAGTGGTGGCTGAGAGTGGTGACTGAGAATGGTGGCTGAGTGTGGTGAGTGAGGGCTGTGACTGAGAGTGGTGACTGAGAGTGGTGACAGAGTGGTGACTGAGAGTGGTGACTGAGTGTTGACTGAGAATGGTGACTGAGAGTGGTGACTGAGAGTGGTGACTGAGTGTGGTGAAAGAGTGGTGACTGAGAGTGGTGACTGAGTGTTGACTGAGAATGGTGACTGAGAGTGGTGACTGACAGTGATGACTGAGTGTGCTGACTGAGGGTTGTGGCTGAGTGGGGTGACTGAGAGTGGTGACTGAGAGTGGTGACTGAGTGTGGTGACAGAGTGGTGACTGAGAATGGTGACTGAGAGTGGTGATAGAGAGTGATGACTGAGAGTGGTGACTGAGTGTGGTGATAGACTGGTGCCTGAGAGTGGTGACTGAGAGTGGTGACTGAGAGTGGTGACTGAGTGTGGTGACAGAGTGGTGACTGAGAGTGGTGACTGAGAGTGGTGACTGAGAGTGATGACTGAGAGTGGTGATTGAGAGTGATGACTGAGAGTGGTGACTGAGTGTGGTGACAGAGTGGTGACTGAGAGTGGTGACTGAGAGTGGTGACTGAGAGTGATGACTGAGAGTGGTGATTGAGTGATGACCGAGAGTGGTGACCGAGTGTGGTGACAGAGTGGTAACTGAGAGTGGTGACAGAGTGGTGACTGAGAGTTTTGACTGAGAGTGATGACAGAGTGGTGACAGAGAGTGGTGACTGAGAGTGGTGACAGAGAGTGGTGACAGAAAGTCGTGACTGAGTGGTGACAGAGAGTGGTGACCGAGAGTGGTGACTGAGAGTGGTGACTGAGAGTGGTGACTGAGAGTGGTGACTGAGGGTTATGGCTGAGACCGTCGTGACAGAGTGGTGACAGAGAGTGGTGACTGAGAGTGTTGACAGAGAGTGGTGACAGAGTGGTGACTGAGACTGGTGACAGAGAGTGGTGACTGAGGGTTATGGCTGAGAGTGGTGACAGAGAGTGGTGACTGAGAGTAGTGACTGAGAGTGGTGACTGAGGGTTATGGCTGAGAGTGGAGACAGAGAGTGGTGACAGAGAGTGGTGACTGAGGGTTATGGCTGAGAGTGGTGACAGAGAGTGGTGACTGAGAGTAGTGACTGAGGGTTATGGCTGAGAGTGGTGAAAGAGAGTGGTGACTGAGGGTTATGGCTGAGAGTGGTGACAGAGAGTGGTGACTGAGAGTAGTGACTGAGAGTGGTGACTGAGGGTTATGGCTGAGAGTGGAGACAGAGAGTGGTGACAGAGAGTGGTGACTGAGGGTTATGGCTGAGAGTGGTGAAAGAGAGTGGTGACTGAGGGTTATGGCTGAGAGTGGTGACAGAGAGTGGTGACTGAGAGTAGTGACTGAGAGTGGTGACTGAGGGTTATGGCTGAGAGTGGTGACAGAGAGTGGTGACAGAGAGTGGTGACTGAGAGTGTTGACAGAGAGTGGTGACAGAGAGTGGTGACTGAGACTGGTGACAGAGAGTGGTGTCTGAGAGTGGTGGCTGAGAGTGGTGACTGAGAGTGGTGACTGAGGGTTATGGCTGAGAGTGGTGACAGAGAGTGGTGACTGAGGGTTATGGCTGAGAGTGGTGAAATAGAGTGGTGACTGAGAGTGGTGACTGAGAATTATGGCTGAGTGGTGACAGAGAGTGGTGACAGAGAGTGGTGACAGAGTGGTGACAGAGAGTGGTGACAGAGAGTGGTGACAGAGAGTGGTGACAGAGTGGTGACAGAGAGTGGTGACAGAGAGTGGTGACTGAGGGTTATGGCTGGGAGTGGTGACAGAGAGTGGTGACTGAGGGTTATGGCTGAGAGTGGTGACAGAGAGTGGTGACTGAGAGTAGTGACTGAGGATTATGGCTGAGAGTGGTGACAGAGAGGGGTGACAGAGAGTGGTGACAGAGTGGTGACAGAGAGGGGTGACAGAGAGTGGTGACAGAGAGTGGTGAAAGAGTGGTGACAGAGAGTGATGACAGAGTGGTGACAGAGTTGTGACAGAGTGGTGACAGAGTGGTGACAGAGAGGGGTGACAGAGAGTGGTGACTGAGGGTTACGGCTGAGAGTGGTGACAGAGAGTGGTGACAGAGTGGTGACAGAGAGTGGTGACTGAGGGCTATGGCTGAGAGTGGTGACAGAGAGTGGTGACAGAGAGTAGTGACTGAGGGTTATGGCTGAGAGTGGTGACAGAGAGTGGTGACAGAGAGTGGTGACTGAGAGTGGTGACTGAGGGTTGTGGCTGAGACTGGTGACTGAGAGTGGTGACTGAGAGTGGTGATTGAGAGTGGTGACTGAGTGTGGTGGCAGAGTGGTGACTGAGAGTGGTGACTGTTGACTGAGAATGGTGACTGAGAGTGGTGACAGAGTGGTGACAGAGAGTAGTGACTGAGGGTTATGGCTGAGAGTGGTGACAGAGTGGTGACTGAGAGTGGTGACTGTTGACTGAGAAAGGTGACTGAGTGGTGACTGAGTGTGGTGGCAGAGTGGTGACTGAGAGTGGTGACTGTTGACTGAGAATGGTGACTGAGAGTGGTGACAGAGTGGTGACAGAGAGTAGTGACTGAGGGTTATGGCTGAGAGTGGTGACAGAGTGGTGACTGAGAGTGGTGACTGTTGACTGAGAAAGGTGACTGAGAGTGGTGACAGAGTGGTGACAGAGAGGGGTGACAGAGAGGGGTGACAGAGAGTGGTGACAGAGTGGTGACAGAGAGTGGTGACAGAGAGTGGTGACAGAGAGTGGTGACAGACTGGTGACAGAGAGTGGTGACAGAGTAGTGACTGAGGGTTATGGCTGAGAGTGGTGACAGAGAGTGGTAACAGAGTGGTGACAGAGAGTGGTGACAGAGTGGTGACAGAGAGTGGTGACAGAGTTGTGACAGAGAGTGGTGACAGAGAGTGGTGACAGAGAGTGGTGACAGAGAGTGGTGACAGAGTGGTGACAGAGAGTGGTGACAGAGAGTGGTGACAGAGTGGTGACAGAGAGTGGTGACAGAGAGTGGTGACAGAGAGTGGTGACAGAGAGTGGTGACAGAGTGGTGACAGAGAGTGGTGACAGAGAGTGGTGACAGAGAGTGGTGACAGAGAGTGGTGACAGAGTGGTGACAGAGAGTGGTGACAGTGGTGACAGAGAGTGGTGACAGAGAGTGGTGACAGAGAGTGGTGACAGAGAGTGGTGACAGAGAGTGGTGACAGAGAGTGGTGACAGAGTGGTGACAGAGAGTGGTGACAGTGGTGACAGAGAGTGGTGACAGAGAGTGGTGACAGAGTGGTGACAGAGAGTGGTGACAGAGAGTGGTGACAGAGAGTGGTGACAGAGAGTGGTGACAGAGTGGTGACAGAGAGTGGTGACAGAGAGTGGTGACAGAGAGTGGTGACAGAGTGGTGACAGAGAGTGGTGACAGAGAGTGGTGACAGAGAGTGGTGACAGAGAGTGGTGACAGAGTGGTGACAGAGAGTGGTGACAGAGAGTGGTGACAGAGAGTGGTGACAGAGAGTGGTGACAGAGAGTGGTGACAGAGAGTGGTGACAGAGAGTGGTAACAGAGAGTGGTGACAGAGAGTGGTGACAGAGTTGTGACAGAGAGTGGTGACAGAGTGGTGACAGAGAGTGGTGACAGAGTGGTGACAGAGAGTGGTGACTAGCACTCCCTCCTGGTGTAGCCCAGGCTAAGTCTTCCTCTTAACCCTCAACATATGTTACTTTACTTAACATTAAAGTTATATTGTTCTCTCTGGTGATGATACAATATTTGTAATTCATACCAGTAAGTTGTAGCTCGTCTCGTTATCTTATCAGCTGATTTTTCAGATGCGGATATGACAGTACCGTTGTACAGCCTAGTTTTGACTTATTGTTTATTGCGACCAGTTAGTTTTATTAATTATTCATACATACATCTGAATGTGATTTTGAAATTTGTTATTGTTATATGAGTCTGACACACTCATCATTTTTTCCTCAGTACTCATCTGCCCATCATATGTCGGATTTATTCATGCCTTCTAGTAGAGATTTACGATTTTTGATTCTCTCTGGTGGAATTTTTTCATCAATTGCAAACAAATTTACACAGTTTTATATTCATTTATGCAAGTTGTGGGAAATTACTGAGTACAAGATATTCCACAGGACCACTGTAAACAATGTAAACAATGTAAACAATGTAAACAATGTAAACATTGTAAACAATGTAAACAATGTAAACAATGTAAACAATGTAAACATTGTAAACAATGTAAACATTGTAAACAATGTAAACATTGTAAACAATGTAAACATTGTAAACAATGTAAACAATGTAAACATTGTAAACATTGTAAACATTGTAAACATTGTAAACAATGTAAACATTGTAAACATTGTAAACATTGTAAACATTGTAAACAATGTAAACATTGTAAACAATGTAAACATTGTAAACAATGTAAACATTGTAAACAATGTAAACATTGTAAACATTGTAAACATTGTAAACATTGTAAACAATGTAAACAATGTAAACATTGTAAACAATGTAAACATTGTAAACAATGTAAACATTGTAAACAATGTAAACATTGTAAACAATGTAAACATTGTAAACATTGTAAACAAGCAACAGCGACCACTAGAATCCACGACGACAACGCATCATGACTCAGCACATAATTATTGATAGGTTTACATTAATTTGATTGATTCCATGTTTTAGGTAGAATTAGAGTGTTAGGAACTAATAACAGAATTTTAAAAATGTAGTGTTAGGCTTCATTATATGTTCACACTAGGTAGAAACGAGTAGGAATGTTAGATAAGTAGTGATACCTACTGGTGTTCCAGCGAATTAGTTAGGGAGAAGGACGCTGGTAGCCATCTTTACAAGGAATTATGCCGTCAGCATTTCCCTACGAGTTTTTATCTCTTGAGTCCCACACGGTTTCCCAACATTACCTGGTAGTCAGCATCGTATTTCAGAGACCTTACAACAAATCGAGTTTCTGCTCCAGGTCTGTATTTTGCCCCTAATCACGTGACCACTAATACTGGGTGGGGAATCAGGGAGAGTTAACTAATCAGGCCGACGTCCAACGATCAGGTAATTTGTGAATGACATTTACTGCAGGATTTACAGTTTTACTCATGAAAGTGTTGAAAAATCCACTCGTGAGACTGAGACGTTTGGAGTCTTGGGGGATCGTGTCAACAGTCCTTGCTCGAGAGAGCTTCTCACGAGGAGGCAGATTTTATAAATTTTTACACAAATTATTTACATAAATTTGGACCATTATCGCAACAAGTAGATATTATTGTGCCACCAACCTGATGACATTATCGCATGAGGACATTTTCCTATTATCATTGTTCACATTTAACTACCAAACATAATATCTCTCAGCCGCTGGAATGGACTGCCTCTTAGTCCTGTGTTTTGTAGTCTCCAGATTATTGTTTCAAGGGGAATCCTATTAAATGTTTTTGTGAATTATAATTAAATACAATTTATCCATCGGTTTCATTCTTGAAGAATTTCAGTGACTGTAGCAGTTTATTAAAATATACAGTATATAAATTAAGATATATAAGAACTTGAGAGTTACTAGGCTTTTACTCACCAAAAATATTATATACTTCTCTGTACTAGGTTTAGCATTGTTCCTTCAACTACAACAACAATATTTGTCACTGAAATCGGTCTATAATTCATATGGTGTCACTTGTTGTCTAACATCCACACAATGTCCGCCATCTTTCACTTCTCAACTGTTTTTGTAATGAAATCCCAAGAAATTTCCAGGATGAACAACTTAGCTGATTTTTCAACTATATATGTTATTACCTCGACTTGTCATCTAACAGAAACTCTTATCTGAGGACCTTGAGTGACCATTGAAGACCTTAAGTGTCCATTGAAGACCTTGAGTGACCACTGAAGACCTTGAGTGTCCATTGAAGACCTTAAGTGTCCATTGAAGACCTTAAGTGTCCATTGAAGACCTTAAGTGTCCATTGAAGACCTTAAGTGTCCATTGAAGACCTTAAGTGTCCATTGAAGACCTTAAGTGTCCATTGAAGACCTTAAGTGTCCACTGAAGACCTTAAGTGTCCATTGAAGACCTTAAGTGTCCATTGAAGACCTTAAGTGTCCATTGAAGACCTTAAGTGTCCATTGAAGACCTTAAGTGTCCACTGAAGACCTTAAGTGTCCATTGAAGACCTTAAGTGTCCATTGAAAACCTTAAGTGTCCATTGAAGACCTTAAGTGTCCATTGGAGACCTTGAGTGACCATTGAAGACCTTAAGTGTCCATTGAAGACCTTAAGTGTCCATTGAAGACCTTAAGTGTCCATTGAAGACCTTAAGTGTCCATTGAAGACCTTAAGTGTCCATTGAAAACCTTAAGTGTCCATTGAAGACCTTAAGTGTCCATTGAAGATCTTAAGTGTCCATTGGAGACCTTGAGTGACCATTGAAGACCTTAAGTGTACATTGAAGACCTTAAGTGTCCATTGAAGACCTTAAGTGTCCATTGAAAACCTTAAGTGTCCATTGAAGACCTTAAGTGTCCATTGAAGACCTTAAGTGTCCATTGGAGACCTTGAGTGACCATTGAAGACCTTAAGTGTCCATTGAAGACCTTAAGTGTCCATTGAAGACCTTGAGTGACCGTTGAAGACCTTGAGTTACCATTTAAGACTTTAAGTGTCCATTGAAGACCTTAAGTGTCCATTGAAGACCTTAAGTGTCCATTGAAAACCTTAAGTGTCCATTGAAGACCTTAAGTGTCCATTGGAGACCTTAAGTGTCCATTGAAGACCTTAAGTGTCCATTGAAGACCTTAAGTGTCCATTGAAGACCTTTAGTGTCCATTGAAAACCTTAAGTGTCCATTGAAGACCTTAAGTGTTCATTGAAGACCTTAAGTGTCCACTGAAGACCTTAAGTGTCCATTGAAGACCTTAAGTGTCCATTGAAGACCTTAAGTGTCCATTGAAGACCTTGAGTTACCATTGAAGACCTTAAGTGTCCATTGAAGACGTTGAGTGACCGTTGAAGACCTTAAGTGTCCATTGAAAACCTTAAGTGTCCATTGAAGACCTTAAGTGTCCATTGAAGACCTTGAGTGACCACTGAAGACCTTGAGTGACCACTGAAGACCTTGAGTGACCACTGAAGACCTTGAGTGACCACTGAAGACCTTGAGTGACCACTGAAGACCTTGAGTGACCATTGAAGACCTTGAGTGACCACTGAAGACCTTGAGTGACCACTGAAGACCTTGAGTGACCACTGAAGACCTTGAGTGACCACTGAAGACCTTGAGTGACCACTGAAGACCTTGAGTGACCACTGAAGACCTTGAGTGACCACTGAAGACCTTGAGTGACCACTGAAGACCTTGAGTGACCACTGAAGGCCTTGAGTGACCACTGAAGACCTTGAGTGACCAATGAAGACCTTGAGTGACCACTGAAGACCTTGAGTGACCATTGAAGACCTTGAGTGACCACTGAAGACCTTGAGTGACCACTGAAGACCTTGAGTGACCACTGAAGACCTTGAGTGACCACTGAAGACCTTGAGTGACCACTGAAGACCTTGAGTGACCACTGAAGACCTTGAGTGACCACTGAAGACCTTGAGTGACCACTGAAGACCTTGAGTGACCACTGAAGACCTTGAGTGACCACTGAAGACCTTGAGTGACCAATGAAGACCTTGAGTGACCACTGAAGGCCTTGAGTGACCATTGAAGACCTTGAGTGACCACTGAAGACCTTGAGTGACCACTGAAGACCTTGAGTGACCACTGAAGACCTTGAGTGACCACTGAAGACCTTGAGTGACCACTGAAGACCTTGAGTGACCACTGAAGACCTTGAGTGACCACTGAAGACCTTGAGTGACCACTGAAGACCTTGAGTGACCACTGAAGACCTTGAGTGACCACTGAAGACCTTGAGTGACCACTGAAGACCTTGAGTGACCACTGAAGACCTTGAGTGACCACTGAAGACCTTGAGTGACCACTGAAGACCTTGAGTGACCACTGAAGACCTTGAGTGACCACTGAAGACCTTGAGTGACCACTGAAGACCTTGAGTGACCACTGAAGACCTTGAGTGACCACTGAAGACCTTGAGTGACCACTGAAGACCTTGAGTGACCACTGAAGACCTTGAGTGACCACTGAAGACCTTGAGTGACCACTGAAGACCTTGAGTGACCACTGAAGACCTTGAGTGACCACTGAAGACCTTGAGTGACCACTGAAGACCTTGAGTGACCACTGAAGACCTTGAGTGACCACTGAAGACCTTGAGTGACCACTGAAGACCTTGAGTGACCACTGTGCTGTTCAACATTACAGTCTCGTGGGCCTGACGAAGAATTACTTTAAACTGAAATCTTTGCTGACAGTTATTCTGCCTTTCTATATTCTTCATTAACCATTAACATTATATATAAATGTCGTGCAGAATAGGTAAAACTGGTCAATTAGCAAGAACTCATTTAAAATTAAGTACTTTCTAAAATTTTGTATTATACTTTTAAAGATAAATATTTTTCATTTATATTAACGTAAAAATTAATAATTTTGTACCAAATGAACTTTAGAAAACTTACCTGACCTTATTATAACAAGCGCAATTTAATTCAGCCTAATCCAACTAAATACATTTTAGATAAGTTTCCAGTAATTTAATAATAAACAAACACAACGAAATATATATTTTTCGTTAGGTTCAGAATGACTTTTGCGAAACTTTTACTTGCCGTATTCGGCAAGAAGGGCGCTGCTATTTAGGCCAAAATCGCAAGTTTTACTTATTTGGCACGACAATATATATATATATATATATATATATATATATATATATATATATATATATATATATATATATATATATATATATATATGATATATATATGGGAGATGGGAAGTACAGTGCCTGCACTCTGAAGGAGGGGTGTTAATGTTGCAGTTTAAAAACTGTAGTGTAAAGCACCCTTCTGGCAAGACAGTGATGGAGTGAATGATGGTGAAAGTTTTCTTTTTCGGGTCACCCTGCTTGGTGGGAATCGGCCAGTGTGACAATAAATAATAAAAAATATCTTTACTTACTACAAGTACATGTACAAGGTATACAGGCCTAGCTGACATCAGTGACATACTAATATATAGAAAGCCACTTTTTATGCTAAGCATTTCGAGCAAATTAGGCCAGTGTCCCAGGATGCGACCCACACCAGTCGACTAACACACAGGTACCCATTTTACTGACGGGTGAACATACACAATAGGTGTAAAGAAACACGCTAGGTAGTAAGTTGGTAGACAGCAACCGCCCAGAGAGGTAACACCGTCCTGCCGAGTGTAAAACGGAAGCCTGTCCTTGATTTACATGATGGTAGGTCTGCTGGTGACTCTTTCTGTCTCATAAACTTGCAAGATTTCATATACGTCTTACTACTTCTACTTACATTTAGGTCACACTACACATACATGTACAAGTATATATATACACACACCTCTGGGTTTTCTTCTATTTTCTTACTAGTTCTTTTTCTTGTTTATTTCCTCTTGTGGAAAAGTGGAACAGTATTCTACCTCTTAAAACCATGCTTGTCGTAAGAGGCGACTATAATGCCGGGAGCAAGGGGCTAGTAACTCCTTCTCCAGTATATATTACTAAAGTTAAAAAAAAGGAACCTTAGTTTTTTTCTTTTTGGGCCACCCTGCCTCGGTGGGATACTGCCGGTTTGTTGAAACTCTGTGCCGTCTCAACACTGAGTAGTTACTCTCATCGGGAACCTCATCTGGAACCTCATCTGGAAGCTCGTCTGGAACCTCGTCTGGAACCTCATCTGGAACCACATCTTGAACCTCGTCTGGAACCTCATCTAGAACCTGCTTCTTCAGTTTCCTTCCAATTCGAGTCGTTATGTCAGACATTTTTCTCACTGGTGTTGTCCTACAGCTCGAGTTTTTTTTTTTTTTTAGATTGCCATAAGTATGTTTACAAAAATCTGTAAAAGTTTGTTTGTCTCTCCGTTTTTCTGTTGTTTTTATTCTTTCAGTATATCACTGTCTCTTGCGTGTAGTCTGTATGTGACACATGTACAGCACCCACTATGTGGGATGAGAGGAGTATGCTATGTGAGGAGGGTTGATCAAACTGAGTCGTGGTTCATAAACCTGACAACACAGTGGTGGGAATAATTCATAACAAGCATTTATGTTGGTGATTAAACCAGACGATGTTCCCATCCCTCCTGGACCATTTCAAGTCGCGACTTCATGACTATGACTCACAAAATAGTAATGACACGATTGCAAACAAACCATACCACGGGCGGGGATAGAACTCGCGATAAGAGAGTCTCAAAACTCCAGACCGTCGCGTTAGCCACTGGGCCAGCTAGGTACAATAAGATTCATCCAACTAGGTATATTTCTACACCATAGGAAGGTTAGCATAAGCACCATTGTGACCACAAATGCAAGTTTTTACAGACTAATCTGCAGCTAGCGTGGCCGTGACGAACTTTAGCTAAAGTCCCCTCAAAGCCGTTAACATGACTCACGAAATCGTAATGGCACGGTTGCAAACAAGCCATACCAGTCGTGTCATTACGATTTCGTGAATCATGTTGACGGCTTTGAGGAGACCTGAGCTCGAGTTAGTCACGGCCACGCTAGCTGGAGATTCGTCTGTAAAAACTTGCATTTGTGGTCACAGTGATGCCTATTCTAACACTCCCATGGTGTAGAAATATACATAGTTGGATAAATCTTATTGTGGCTAGCTGGTCCAGTGGCTGACGCGACGGTCTGGACTTCAGAGACTGATCGCGGGTTCTGTCCCCACCCGTGGTAGGGTTTCTTCATGACTGTCCATGGCGGAAGGTAACGCTGGATAATTTCTCAACAGCGTGAATAAATTTAAAGTTTTGGCTTTTGGAATACAATATGTAAATGGTACTAAGTTCGTGTTTCCTCTTATCATGCTGATACTATTTGGACGGCGGGGAAGACTTCAAGTGCTGGGTTCCCTAAGACATGCTACAAACTGCGTAGTAACTACCTCGTCAGGGCGTGGACACGCTGATACCACGTGGGTAGACGTCAGAACGTTTCCTTATCACCAAGAGAAGATAAGAGCCTCAAGACTCTCACAGCACGAGCGATAAGACTATTATATTCAGGCCTACTCTGTCTCCCAGCTCAAGATGACAAAGGTTCATCAACGATAATTCATTACAATTGTAACTATATATAAACATGCAAATAGTTCATCACCACTGTAACTTGTTCAACCGGGTCCCTGGGCCCATTATATACCTTTGTAATCTTTTGACTACCGCCCACAGGATAGGTATGTGGGTACATATTAAAGATATTAAACTGACAGATGTGATACTCATCGTGTGAACTATGATAGGAAAACCATCCTGTACTGTGAAATATAACAGGAAAACAATCATGGAATATGTCATGAAAGATGTCATGCATGACGGAATGTGTGAGGGTTGGAGTACCACAGTAAAGATATCCTGTGTAATGGAGTATTTTTAAAAATCCAAACTGTGTGAAGGAATTATGACAGGAAAATCATCCTGTGTTAAGAATATGACAGGAAAGTCGTACTGTGATGGAGAATAACAGGAACTATATTCTGTGATAAAATATGACAAGAAAATTAACCTTTGTGATGGAATATGACAAGAAAAGTAACCTTTGTGATTGAATATGACAGAAGAAAACAATGATCATTATTGAGAATGGTAGTAAACCCACCATGTGTAATGGACTATAAGAAAGAAAACCATCCTCTGTGATGAGTTGTGGTTTAACCTGATACACTATCATACAGATCAGGGTAACACAATCTGGTGTATCTGCTGTCACTGCTCACTTAGCAGTAAGTAGGTACCTGGGTGTTAGCCGGCTGGTGTTTGTCGTAGCATGGGGAAAAAATTAACCTAAGTTGCCCGAAATACTCTACACAAAAAATGGCTTTCTATATAGTATGCCATTGATGTTATCTGTGGTCTATATAAGTTGTATCAAGTACCTGTTGAAATAAAGATTATTATTATTATTATTATTATTATTATTATTATTATTATTATTATTATTATTATTTATTATTATTATTGCTGTTGTTGTTTTTATCTAGTATTAATAATAGAATACTAAAGATAGTGACCAAATATTTCCATATTTATTATATTTGCATGAACGGGTATTTTTGTAAAGATTTGAGAAGTCCATTTACAATATCAGGTGAGTAGTCAGCAATCAGGCAAGAAGGTATTACCATGGTGTCCTCGGAGTGTGTGACGGGGCACCTGTCAGTTGTTCTGAACATTGACAGGAATGATGGTCTTGACTCGTGAAGGCATAAGATGGCAGGTAAATGTTATGACCTTGTACTGATTCATTATAGTTTTAGCTTTTCAAGTGTTTCTTAATAGTTCTTAGTCTTCTCATTATATTAATGATATACATTACAGAGAAAATGATCAAAACATATGTACAGCAGCTGGATGTCTTTACTGACTACATTTCTCGCCTACTCAGCAGGCTTCTTCAGTTAAAATATAGAGGAGACAGTAGACGTAGTGGAGATGTACATACGAGGTGATCAATCTCTCAGTCTGGAGTTATAAGTAACTTAATGGTGTGTTCATCTCTGTGTTATAAATGGTTGGAAAACCGACAAGTTGAAGATTCAGACACTTATGAAATATATGGGAATCTTTAGTAAGGATGCGTATCGCCACACAGTGGCGTCTTCAGTCCAATACAAAGCAGAGAGGGGTAAGGGGAGGAGTTTGAGGTAATCAGTCCCTCAGCCTGGAATCGATGTGTTCAGTCCATCACTCTTGTACAAAGTACAGTATAGGGCCATAAAAGTGGTTTATATACTATATTCAGGTGAGTGGAAGCAGGAGGAGGCGGGATCACAGTGGAAACATCCACTAACGTAAGTTGGTCTTCGCCCTAAGATTGGACAAGTATTGAAGAATTCCTTGTATCAAGATCCCATGATGTTGTAGAGTCTGACAGATGTGATAAATGGTTTCAAAACCAAAGAAGTGTGGCGAGGTGTTCATGAAGCTTCGTGGACCTGAGCACACACAAAGCTGGAGGGACTGATCACCTCATATATATATCTGTTACTTCCATTTCCTCTGTATTTTGACTGAAGAGACAGCTACCGTGAGAGGCAACTGCCGTGAGAGGCAACTGCCGTGAGAGGCAACTGCCGTGAGAGGCAGCTGCCGTGAGAGGCAGCCGCTGTGAGAGGCAGCTAAAGTGAGAGGCAGCTACCGTGAGAGGCAGCTGCCGTGAGAGGCAGCCGCTGTGAGAGGCAGCTGCTGTGAGAGGCAGCTGCCGTGAGAGGCAACTGCCGTGAGAGGCAGCTGCCGTGAGAGGCAACTGCCGTGAGAGGCAACTGCCGTGTGAGGCAACTGCCGTGAGAGGCAACTGCCGTGAGAGGCAACTGCCGTGAGAGGCAGCTGCCGTGAGAGGCAACTGCCGTGAGAGGCAGCTGCTGTGAGAGGCAGCCGCTGTGAGAGGCAGCTACCGTGAGAGGCAGCTACCGTGAGAGGCAGCTACCGTGAGAGGCAGCTGCCGTGAGAGGCAGCTGCTGTGAGAGGCAGCTTCCGTGAGAGGCAGCTACCGTGAGAGGCAGCTGCCGTGAGAGGCAGCTACCGTGAGAGGCAGCTGCTGTGAGAGTCAGCTACCGTGAGAGGCAGCTGCTGTGAGAGGCAGCTGCTGTGAGAGGCAGCTACCGTGAGAGGCAGCTGCTGTGAGAGGCAGCTACCGTGAGAGGCAGCTGCCGTGAGAGGCAGCTGCTGTGAGAGGCAGCTGCCGTGAGAGGCAGCTGCCGTGAGAGGCAGCTACCGTGAGAGGCAGCTGCTGTGAGAGGCAGCTACCGTGAGAGGCAGCTGCCGTGAGAGGCAGCTACCGTGAGAGGCAGCTGCCGTGAGAGGCAGCAGCCGTGAGAGGCAGCTGCTGTGATAGGCAGCTGCCGTGAGAGGCAGCTGCCGTGAGAGGCAGCTGCCGTGAGAGGCAGCTACCGTGAGAGTCAGCTGCCGTGAGAGGCAGCTGCCGTGAGAGGCAGCTACCGTGAGAGTCAGCTGCCGTGAGAGGCAGCTACCGTGAGAGGCAGCTGCCGTGAGAATCAGCTACCGTGAGAGGCAGCTGCCGTGAGAGTCAGCTGCCGTGAGAGGCAGCTACCGTGAGAGGCAGCTGCTGTGAGAGGCAGCTGCCGTGAGAGGCAGCTGCCGTGAGAGGCAGCTGCTGTGAGAGGCAGCTGCCGTGAGAGGCAGCTACCGTGAGAGGCAGCTGCTGTGAGAGGCAGCTACCGTGAGAGGCAGCTACCGTGAGAGGCAGCTGCCGTGAGAGGCAGCTGCTGTGAGAGGCAGCTGCCGTGAGAGGCAGCTGCCGTGAGAGTCAGCTACCGTGAGAGGCAGCTACCGTGAGAGGCAGCTGCCGTGAGAGGCAGCTGCTGTGAGAGGCAGCTACCGTGAGAGGCAGCTACCGTGAGAGGCAGCTGCCGTGAGAGGCAGCTGCCGTGAGAGGCAGCTGCTGTGAGAGGCAGCTGCCGTGAGAGGCAGCTGCCGTGAGAGGCAGCTGCCGTGAGAGGCAGCTGCCGTGAGAGGCAGCTACCGTGAGAGGCAGCTACCGTGAGAGGCAGCTGCCGTGAGAGGCAGCTGCTGTGAGAGGCAGCTACCGTGAGAGGCAGCTACCGTGAGAGGCAGCTACCGTGAGAGGCAGCTGCCGTGAGAGGCAGCTACCGTGAGAGGCAGCTACCGTGAGAGGCAGCTGCTGTGAGAGGCAGCTACCGTGAGAGGCAGCTGCTGTGAGAGGCAGCTACCGTGAGAGGCAGCTGCCGTGAGAGGCAGCTACCGTGAGAGGCAGCTACCGTGAGAGGCAGCTGCCGTGAGAGGCAGCTGCCGTGAGAGGCAGCTGCCGTGAGAGGCAGCTGCCGTGAGAGGCAGCTGCAGTGAGAGGCAGCTGCCGTGAGAGGCAGCTGTCGTGAGAGGCAGCTGCTGTGAGAGGCAGCCGCGGTGAGAGGCAGCTACCGTGAGAGGCAGCTACCATGAGAGGCAGCTGCCGTGAGAGGCAGCTGTGCCGTGAGAGGCGTGAGAGGCAGCTGCCGTGAGAGTCAGCTACCGTGAGAGGCAGCTACCGTGAGAGGCAGCTGCCGTGAGAGGCAGCTACCGTGAGAGGCAGCTGCCGTGAGAGGCAGCAGCCGTGAGAGGCAGCTGCTGTGATAGGCAGCTGCTGTGAGAGGCAGCTACCGTGAGAGGCAGCTGCCGTGAGAGGCAGCTGCCGTGAGAGGCAGCTGCTGTGAGAGGCAGCTGCCGTGAGAGGCAGCTGCTGTGAGAGGCAGCTGCCGTGAGAGGCAGCTGCCGTGAGAGGCAGCTACCGTGAGAGTCAGCTGCCGTGAGAGGCAGCTACCGTGAGAGGCAGCTGCCGTGAGAGGCAGCTACCGTGAGAGGCAGCTGCCGTGAGAGTCAGCTACCGTGAGAGGCAGCTACCGTGAGAGGCAGCTGCCGTGAGAGGCAGCTACCGTGAGAGGCAGCTGCCGTGAGAGGCAGTTGTGAGAGGCAGTTGTGAGAGGCAGTTGTGAGAGGCAGTTGTGAGAGGCAGTTGTGAGAGGCAGCTGCCGTGAGAGGCAGCTGTCGTGAGAGGCAGCTGCCGTGAGAGGCAGCTGCCGTGAGAGGCAGCTACCGTGAGAGGCAGCTACCGTGAGAGGCAGCTGTCGTGAGAGGCAGCTGTCGTGAGAGGCAGCTGTCGTGAGAGGCAGCTACCGTGAGAGGCAGCTGCCGTGAGAGGCAGCTGCCGTGAGAGGCAGCTGTCGTGAGAGGCAGCTGCCGTGAGAGGCAGCTGCCGTGAGAGGCAGCTGCCGTGAGAGGCAGCTACCGTGAGAGGCAGCTACCGTGAGAGGCAGCTGCCGTGAGAGGCAGCTGCCGTGAGAGGCAGCTGCCGTGAGAGGCAGCAGTCGTGAGAGGCAGCTGCCGTGAGAGGCAGCTGCCGTGAGAGGCAGCTGCCGTGAGAGGCAGCTGCCGTGAGAGGCAGCTGCTGTGAGAGGCAGCTACCGTGAGAGGCAGCTGCCGTGAGAGGCAGCTGCCGTGAGAGGCAGCTGCCGTGAGAGGCAGCTGCCGTGAGAGGCAGCTACCGTGAGAGGCAGCTGCCGTGAGAGGCAGCTGCCGTGAGAGGCAGCTGCCGTGAGAGGCAGCTGCCGTGGGAGGCAGCTACCGTGAGAGGCAGTTGTGAGAGGCAGTTGTGAGAGGCAGTTGTGAGAGGCAGCTGTGAGAGGCAGCTGTCGTGAGAGGCAGCTGCCGTGAAAGGCAGCTACCGTGAGAGGCAGCTGCCGTGAGAGGCAGCTGCCGTGAGAGTCAGCTGCCGTGAGAGGCAGCTACCGTGAGAGGCAGCTGCTGTGAGAGGCAGCTGCCGTGAGAGACAGCTGCTGTGAGAGGCAGCTGCCGTGAGAGGCAGCTGCTGTGAGAGTCAGCTGCCGTGAGAGGCAGCTACCGTGAGAGGCAGCTACCGTGAGAGGCAGCTGCCGTGAGAGGCAACTGCCGTGAGAGGCAGCTACCGTGAGAGGCAGCTACCGTGAGAGGCAGCTGCCGTGAGAGGCAGCTACCGTGAGAGGCAGCTGCCGTGAGAGGCAGCTACCGTGAGAGGCAGCTGCTGTGAGAGGCAGCTACCGTGAGAGGCAGCTGCTGTGAGAGGCAGCTACTGTGAGAGGCAGCTACCGTGAGAGGCAGCTGCCGTGAGAGGCAGCTGCCGTGAGAGGCAGCTGCCGTGAGAGGCAGCTACCGTGAGAGGTAGCTACCGTGAGAGGCAGCTGCCGTGAGAGGCAGCTGCCGTGAGAGGCAGCTGCCGTGAGAGGCAGCTACCGTGAGAGGCAGCTGCTGTGACAGCGATGATTCAAAGATCAATTAACATATTAACATAAATATTTTAATCTCCTACTAAACTGATGTTATATTCCACTTGTTAGATATGTAACTCTTCAGAATAAATAATGGCTTAGTTTAATATAGATGTTAAAATTAATTATTGTTAACACTGTAATAGCAAGAACCACCAGACTAAACATAGACTCGTATATTATATTTCACTTGCCTATTTTCAGTTGCTTCGTCCGGCGTGCATACTCTGTTTCCAGTCTTCTTTCTCCTTCCCTGATTTTCATAGCTATGCACTTGATAGGGTTGAATTCAAGTAGACATTTATTTAGTCCAGAGCCTCGTCCAGTCATCCCTATGTCTTCTCCGATTTGTTAATAATAAATTATCATCAAGAACACAACGGATCAGAGACCAGACAGCGACTACTGGATAAAGGATCGAGCCTCGGCTACTCCTGGAGGATACAAGAACTGTAGACCACAGGTGTCCAGCCTTTTGCATTCCATGAGCCAATTTGTTCACGGTGTAGTACAGATGCGCCCGGCAACACTTCTACCCCCCACAACCACCCGCCACCCCCACCCGCCACCCCCACCCGCCACCCGCCACCCGCCACCCCAACCCGCCACCCCCACACCCCCACCCCCACTCCCACCCGCCACCCCAACCCGCCACCCGCCACCCCCACCCCCCACCCCCAAAACCCCCCCCCCACCCCCACCCTCCACCCCCACCCGCCATCCGCCACCCCCGCCACCCCCCACCCCCACCCCACCCCCACGCCCACCCCCCCCCACCCGTTTATAATGTTTGTAAAAATGTTTATAATGTTTATGATGTTTGTAAAATGTTTATAATGTTTGTAATGTTTGTAATGTTTATTTTTGTAATGAAAATTTTGTAATGTTTATAATGTTTGTAATGTTTGTAATGTTTATAATGTTTGTAATGTTTGTAATGTTTATAATGTTTGTAATGTTTGTAATGTTTATAATGTTTGTAATGTTTATAATGTTTGTAATGTTTGTAATGTTTATAATGTTTGTAATGTTTATAATGTTTGTAATGTTTATAATGTTTGTAATGTTTATAATGTTTGTAATGTTTGTAATGTTTATAATGTTTGTAATGTTTGTAATGTTTGTAATGTTTATAATGTTTGTAATGTTTATAATGTTTGTAATGTTTGTAATGTTTATAATGTTTGTAATGTTTGTAATGTTTGTAATGTTTGTAATGTTTATAATGTTTGTAATGTTTGTAATGTTTATAATGTTTGTAATGTTTGTAATGTTTATAATGTTTGTAATGTTTGTAATGTTTATAATGTTTGTAATGTTTGTAATGTTTATAATGTTTGTAATGTTTGTAATGTTTGTAATGTTTGTGATGTTTGTAATGTTTGTAATGTTTGTTTGTAATGTTTGTTTGTAATGTTTATAATGTTTATAATGTTTATAATTTTTGAAATGTTTGTAACGTTTATAATGTTTATAATGTTTGCAATGTTTGTAATGTTTGTAATGTTTGTAATGTTAATAATGTTTGTAATGTTTGTAATGTTTGTAATGTTTGTAATGTTTATAATGTTTGTAATGTTTGTAATGTTTATAATGTTTGTAATGTTTATAATGTTTGTAATGTTTGTAATGTTTATAATGTTTGTAATGTTTGTAATGTTTATAATGTTTGTAATGTTTGTAATGTTTGTAATGTTTAAAATGTTTGTAATGTTTGTAATGTTTATAATGTTTGTAATGTTTGTAATGTTTATAATGTTTGTAAAGTTTGTAATGTTTATAATGTTTGTAATGTTTATAATGTTTGTAATGTTTGAAATGTTTATAATGTTTGTAATGTTTGTAATGTTTATAATGTTTGCATTGTTTATAATGTTTGTAATGTTTGTAATGTTTATAATGTTTGTAATGTTTGTAATGTTTATAATGTTTGTAATGTTTATAATGTTTGTAATGTTTATAATGTTTGTAATGTTTGTAATGTTTGTAATGTTTGTAATGTTTATAATGTTTGTGATGTTTGTAATGTTTGTAATGTTTGTAATGTTTATAATGTTTGTAATGTTTATAATGTTTGTAATGTTTGTAATGTTTATAATGTTTGTAATGTTTGTAATGTTTATAATGTTTGTGATGTTTGTAATGTTTATAATGTTTATAATGTTTGTAATGTTTATAATGTTTGTAATGTTTATAATGTTTGTAATGTTTATAATGTTTGTAATGTTTATAATGTTTGTAATGTTTGTAATGTTTGTAATGTTTATAATGTTTGTAATGTTTGTAATGTTTGTAATGTTTGTAATGTTTGTAATGTTTGTAATGTTTATAATGTTTGTAATGTTTGTAATGTTTATAATGTTTGTAATGTTTGTAATGTTTGTAATGTTTGTAATGTTTGTAATGTTTATAATGTTTGTAATGTTTGTAATGTTTATAATGTTTGTAATGTTTATAATGTTTGTAATGTTTGTAATGTTTATAATATTTATAATGTTTATAATGTTTGTAATGTTTGTAATGTTTATAATGTTTATGTTTATAATGTTTGTAATGTTTATAATGTTTATAATGTTTGTAATGTTTATAATGTTTGTAATGTTAGTAATGTTTATAATGTTTGTGATGTTTGTAATGTTTATAATGTTTATAATGTTTGTAATGTTTGTAATGTTTATAATGTTTGTAATGTTTGTAATGTTTATAATGTTTGTAATGTTTGTAATGTTTATAATGTTTGTGATGTTTGTAATGTTTATAATGTTTATAATGTTTGTAATGTTTATAATGTTTGTAATGTTTGTAATGTTTGTAATGTTTATTATGTTTGTAATGTTTGTAATGTTTGTGATGTTTGTAATGTTTATAATGTTTGTAATGTTTGTAATGTTTATAATGTTTGTAATGTTTGTAATGTTTATAATGTTTGTGATGATTGTAATGTTTGTAATGTTTGTGATGTTTGTAATGTTTATAATGTTTGTAATGTTTATAAAGTTTGTAATGTTTGTAATGTTTATAATGTTTGTAATGTTTGTAATGTTTGTAATGTTTATAATGTTTGTAATGTTTGTAATGTTTGTAATGTTTATAATGTTTGTAATGTTTGTAATGTTTATAATGTTTGTAATGTTTATAATGTTTGTAATGTTTGTAATGTTTGTAATGTTTATAATGTTTGTAATGTTTGTAATGTTTGTAATGTTTGTGATGTTTGTAGTGTTTATAATGTTTGTAATGTTTGTAATGTTTGTAATGTTTATAAAGTTTGTAATGTTTGGAATGTTTGTGATGTTTGTAATGTTTGTAATGTTTATAATGTTTGTAATGTTTATAATGTTTGTAATGTTTATAAAGTTTGTAATGTTTGTAATGTTTGTAATATTCGCAATGTTTGTAATGTTTGTAATGTTTGTAATGTTTGTAATGTTCGTAATGTTTATAATGTTTATAATTTTTGAAATGTTTGTAACGTTTGTAATGTTTATAATGTTTGCAATGTTTGTAATGTTTGTAGTGTTTATAATGTTTATAATGTTTATAATTTTTGTAACGTTTGTAATGTTTATAATGTTTATAATGTTTGTAATGTTTATAATGTTATAATGTTTATAATGTTTGTAATGTTTATAATGTTTATAATGGTTGTGATGTTTATAATGTTATAATGTTTATGATGTTTGTAGTGTTTATAATGTTTATAATGTTTATAATGTTTGCAATGTTTATGTTTATGATGTTTGCAATGTTTGTAATGTGTGTAATGTTTATAATGTTTATAATGTTTGTAATTTTTATGATGTTTATAATGTTTATAATGTTTGTAATGTTTATAACGTTATAATGTTTATAATGTTTGTAATGTTTATAATGTTTATAATGTCTATAATGTTTATAATGTCTGTAATGTCTATAATGTTTATAATGTTTATAATGTTTGTAATGTTTATAATGTTTATAATGTTGACAATGTTTGTAATGTTTATAATGTTTATAATGTTTATAATGTTTGTAATGTTTATAATGTTTGTAATGTTTATAATGTTATAATGTTTATAATGTTTGTAATGTTTATAATGTTTATAATGTCTATAATGTTTATTATGTTTATAATGTCTATAATGTCTATAATGTTTATAATGTTTATAATGTTCGTAATGTTTGTAATGTTTATAATGTTTGTAATGTTTATAATGTTATAATGTTTATAATGTTTGTAATGTTTATAATGTTTATAATGTCTATAATGTTTATAATGTTTATAATGTCTATAATCTCTATAATGTTTATAATGTTTGTAATGTTTGTAATGTTTGTAATGTTTATAATGTTGATAATGTTTGTAATGTTTATAATGTTTATAATGTCTATAATGTTTATAATGTCTGTAATGTCTATAATGTTTATAATGTTTATAATGTTTGTAATGTTTATAATGTTTATAATGTCTATAATGTTTATAATGTCTGTAATGTCTATAATGTTTATAATGTTTATAATGTTTGTAATGTTTATAATGTTTATAATGTCTATAATGTTTATAATGTCTGTAATGTCTATAATGTTTATAATGTTTATAATGTTTGTAATGTTTATAATGTTTATAATGTTGATAATGTTTGTAATGTTTATAATGTTTATAATGTTTGTAATGTTTATAATGTTTGTAATGTTTATAATGTTTGTAATGTTTATAATGTTATAATGTTTATAATGTTTGTAATGTTTATAATGTTTATAATGTTTATAATGTTTATAATGTTTATAATGTCTATAATGTCTATAATGTTTATAATGTTTATAATGTTCGTAATGTTTCCAATGTTTATAATGTTTGTAATGTTTATAATGTTATAATGTTTATAATGTTTGTAATGTTTATAATGTTTATAATATCTATAATGTTTATAATGTTTATAATATCTATAATCTCTATAATGTTTATAATGTTTATAATGTTTGTAATGTTTATAATGTTTATAATGTTGATAATGTTTGTAATGTTTATAATGTTTATAATGTTTATAATGTTTGTAATGTTTATAATGTTTGTAATGTTTATAATGTTTGCAATGTTTATAATGTTTATAATGTTTGTAATGTTTGTAATGTTTATAATGTTTATAATGTTTGTAATGTTTATAATGTTTATAATGTTGATAATGTTTGTAATGTTTATAATGTTTGTAATGTTTGTAATGTTTGTAATGTTTGTAATGTTTGTAATGTTTATAATGTTTATAATGTTTGTAATGTTTGCAATGTTTATTATGTTTATAATGTTTGTAATATTTGTAATGTTTGTAATGTTTATAATGTTTATAATGTTTGTAATGTTTGTAATGTTTATAATGTTTATAATGTTTATAATGTTTATAATGTTTGTAGTGTTTGTAATGTTTATAATGTTTGTAATGTTTATAATGTTTATAATGTTTGTAATGTTTGTAATGTTTATAATGTTTGTAATGTTTATAATGTTTATAATGTTTGTAATGTTTATAATGTTTGCAATGTTTATAATGTTTATAATGTTTGTAATGTTTGTAATGTTTATAATGTTTATAATGTTTGTAATGTTTGTAATGTTTATAATGTTTATAATGTTTGTAATGTTTGTAATGTTTATAATGTTTATAATGTTGATAATGTTTGTAATGTTTATAATGTTTATAATGTTTGTAATGTTTATAATGTTTATAATGTTTGTAATGTTTTTAATGTTTATAATGTTTATAATGTTTGTAATGTTTATAATGTTTATAATGTCTATAATGTTTATAATGTTTATAATGTTGATAATGTTTATAATGTTGATAATGTTTATAATGTTGATAATGTTTATAATGTTGATAATGTTTATAATGTTGATAATGTTTATAATGTTGATAATGTTTATAATGTTGATAATGTTTATAATGTTGATAATGTTTATAATGTTTGAAGTTAAATTAGCTACTGAGAGCAACAGAAAATTATTCAAATTTGATTCAATAATTGGCAACCTCAGGTTTTTAATCAGTTTCATTCATGGATAAAAATTCTTATTGGCATGTGTATGTTGTCCTAAAATAAGAGATATTACTCTGGGAAAATTTTGTTAGTTCTGCAAAATTCACAGGTTAATGATCACCAAAAATTAATTATGTCAGAAGAATTTGGGACTGAGGGAAGTGTATCAAATATCATTTTCAATAATAAATTTATTTTCAGATCAATAAATTACATTTTTATGTTAGTAGGCAACATCAGGATGTTTTGTTCAAGAAGTGAAAATGGATTTATAAATGTGAATGTGCAGTCTTCTTCAGATAATTATTTCAAATGACTTGAAGTAATCTGATTTTTTCAATATATTTTAAATAATTGCTATTGTCTTCAGCACATTCACTCGGTTCTTGTAAATTTGCAAACTGTTTCATATGCTTGTTTTCTGAGAGGTAAACAGTTTTAACTTCATCATGAATAATGCTCCGATATCATTTACTAAAGTAGGAAACAATATGTTCTTGACCTGCAGTTTCATACCATACAAATGGTTATAATTGACCATTATTTTTAAAAGGGTGGACCAGTAAGCCAGCGGAAGGCCTCGGTCAGGAAACACTTGTCCTGTTTCCTGACGAACCATACCTAACCTGACCTGCTGTTTCAAATTTAGATCATTGAGATGGCTGGTAACAACAACTAAAAATGCTAAATCAAACAGCCATTTGTCATCACATAAAAGAGAAAATTCCTCAGGCAGCTCATTCTATTGTTCAGTTTCCATAACCTACAGAGAAGTTGTGTCGTCAAGACAACAAAACCTCACAATCAACGATCACATCACAATATTACAAATCTAACAATTCACAGTATTATCTGAATTCTCTTCTGTTTAATCCTCTCGCTCTAATTTTATACAGACATTTCACAAGCGGTCTCATAACATAGTACAACCTTAAAGTTTCCCACACAGTAACTTAGTGTTATTACTCTCATATTTTACTCAACTAACGCCTAACTTACTCGAATTTCTCTTACCATTTTTTTTTTTGTACAAATCGTTTATTTGTCAATACTTTTTGTATAAGTAGGCTTATTTTATTATTTTCACTGGGAATGCAATGCGCCACTAATGGAGCATGCGCCACTAATGGAGCATGCGCCAGTTATGGAGCATGCGCCAGTTATGGAGCATGTGCCAGTTATGGAGCATGTGCCAGTTACGGAGCATGTGCCAGTTACGGAGCATGTGCCAGTTATGGAGCATGTGCCAGTTACGGAGCATGTGCCAGTTATGGAGCATGCGCCAGTTATGGAGCATGCGCCAGTTATGGAGCATGCGCCAGTTATGGAGCATGCGCCAGTTATGGAGCATGTGCCAGTTATGGAGCATGTGCCAGTTATGGAGCATGTGCCAGTTACGGAGCATGTGCCAGTTACGGAGCATGTGCCAGTTATGGAGCATGTGCCAGTTACGGAGCATGTGCCAGTTATGGAGCATGCGCCAGTTATGGAGCATGCGCCAGTTATGGAGCATGCGCCAGTTATGCAGCATGCGCCAGTTATGCAGCATGCGCCAGTTATGCAGCATGCGCCAGTTATGCAGCATGCGCCAGTTATGCAGCATGCGCCATAGGTTGGCCATCACTGCTGTAGACAGTGATAAAGTCAAGACAGTCAGAAGACCAGTGTTTACAGTCACAACGTTGTGCCACAGACACAGCCTCATCACAGCGATACAACTACAGAAAAGATGCTTCTATAAACATCTCTCTTTATCAACACTAAATGAGCCACACAGGTTTAGCGCTTCATGAAATACGGTGCAGAAGAATGAACCCGATTGTGACTCAATCTAGAATTTTGCAGCATCCAAAAAAATAAAAAAAGTCAAACGACTTTATTCTTCATTGTTTGTTGTTGACGCATATGAGAACATTAACACTGGTAGTTACACTAACACTGGTAGTTACACTAACACTGGTAGTTCCACTACCTCAACACTAATACTGGTAGTTACACTACCACTGGTAGTTACACTAACACTGGTAGTTACACTACCTCAACACTACCACTGGTAGTTACACTACCACTGGTAGTTACACTACCACTGGTAGTTACACTACCACTGGTAGTTACACTAACACTGGTAGTTACACTACCACTGGTAGTTACACTAACACTGGTAGTTACACTAACACTGGTAGTTACACTACATCAATACTAACACTGGTAATTACACTACCTCAACACTAACGCTGGTAGTTACACTACCTCAACACTAACACTGCTAGTTACACTACCTCAACACTAACACTGCTAGTTACACTACCTCAACACTAACACTGGTAGTTACACTACCTCAACACTAACGCTGGTAGTTACACTACCTCAACACTAACACTGCTAGCTACACTACCTCAACACTAACACTGGTAGTTACACTACCTCAACACTAACACTGGTAGTTACACTACCTCAACACTAACACTGGTAGTTACACTACCTCAACACTAACACTGGTAGTTACACTACCTCAACACTAACACTGGTAGTTACACTACCTCAACACTAACACTGCTAGTTACACTACCTCAAAACTAACACTGGTAGTTACACTACCTCAACACTAACGCTGGTAGTTACACTACCTCAACACTAACACTGCTAGCTACACTACCTCAACACTAACACTGCTAGTTACACTACCTCAACACTAACACTGGTAGTTACACTACCTCAACACTAACACTGGTAGTTACACTACCTCAACACTATCACTGGTAGTTACACTACCTCAACACTAACACGGGTCTTTAGTGCCTGGTTGTAAGTTAAATCACAAGCCAAGGAACACATCGACAGTTCTAATGGTCAAAGCAAGCTCTAAGAGAAGTTTTACGAGTCCCCTTAATGTTCTCACCAACAATATTTACAATACGTATATAGTGCAATAGAACAATAGCGTAGGCAGGTATTATGCAAATGATGATTACAATAAATGAGAAACACAGTGAGGCTGTCCACTACTTGTTGACTGATATGTAATTTAAAAGATACCACAATATGTGTTCAATCGTAGCAATTGTGAGACGAAGTTGAGCTTAACCTGAATGGCTGATATTTAAACTAGTAATGAATTCACAGCTTAACTGTGGAAACTACAACTATACAAGTTATAACTGACACCTTGGCTGATTAGAAGAAATGCAAGAAGTGGTTCTGTGATGAACTCCGAGTACAATGTAACACTCGGAGTTCTCTACACTGATGTTGTGGTTACCCAACCTCAAAACTAATTCAGGTTTCACGTGAAACAATATCAAGTATCTATTTAGGGTCCATGAATGTGCATTTCACCCACCTCTGACTTTTCTGCTTTATCTCTGTTACTCTGTTAAATTCCACTATATTCATACGCCAAGAAATTATCTAAATTGGTGCTGCTCTCTATCTGTACTGTCAGTCATTATCTTAGCATGCATGTCAGATATGCAGGTCTCTCTACATACTCGTGTCTCCATCTGCTGCTGTTTGGTGGTGGGCTATAAACTACAGCTACTGCTACCTTGGGTCCTCGTAATTATACTATATATTTTCTGATCTCGCCATTATGTGTCCGTCAGAGCTTGTTAAAGCTCTCCCACACATCCCTGACAAATAGTGCCACTCCTACACGTCCTCTGTTTCCTGATTGGTTCATTACTCGCTTCCTATACATGACACCCGCCTACTAAGTAGTGGATTGTATGGTACCTAGATACATATAATGAGCAGAAATACATATTTTGAGCAAGACGGAATATCGTGGCAGCCCTCTTATCCATGTTCTTGTTATGTGTCAGAGCACAGTTACCGTGGTAGTACTGAATACATATTTGGTGGTGACAGAGATTGTAAGAACCTGACCCTCCTACCACTCATCTATAAAGATAGAGGATTATATTATCTTCATGCTTCTTCATTGGTGTTCATTATCGTCTAAACCTTGTGGACCTCTCAGATGAGTGCACTGGCAGAACAAAGCTGTATCAGCCTTCTGATAACTGGCTTTATCGAGGACTGAGATAGTACCAGAGTATTACCGAGGCGTCTAGGCACCTGATATACTCGTTAACCTCAAGTGACGATGAACACGACCAAGTGTAATCAGAGAATTAGTGAATTTTCTGTGTATAATTCCAGCGGTGTAGATTACACTGGTCTTCATTTGGAATATTTTAAATTTTTATTTTTATTGATGGTTGTGATCTTACATATTCTTGGGTTGCTGATTGTAAATATCTAAATAATTTTGCTTTATCACATAAGGATTTTGAATAAAATATAAATTAATGATAATAAAAAAATGTGAAATTTTAATGAATTGTTAATTTATTAAAATTAGGCAAGTAATCATGGAAAAGCACATTTTTAGTTTTAAGAACATATGAATTCCTAATCAATATGAATCAAATCAAATTATTTTATTAAACAAAATGCTCCTAATGGTTAGCCTTTATGTTGAATCAAAGGAAGGAGGACTGCTTTGATTTTCGCTTGTGCTGTGCATCGAGACCATTACGTTTCAATGACCAGCAGTAATCCGCCATCATGCTGACATTCCTTTTGCCCTGGTATCGAGTTTCCATGATGCAAATATCATGAAGGAACCGCTCTCCTTGTTCCTCACTGTAGTCCCACAGTTGTTGGGAAAATAGTCAAGATATGAATGCAAAAAGTGCATCTTCACACTCATTCTAGACCCAAGTTGTTGGAAACTTGAAATCAGGTCTTGAATCATTTTCTTTTCCCAGGAAGTTATGGACAATCTACCAGGATGAAAACTAGGTATTCACCTCGACACCTGCTAATGCTTTATCAAAATGCTTGTTCTTCAAGCCTTTAGCTTGCCGTCACTTATACGAGGAATCTTTGTCTCCAGGTACCTGAAAGCAGTTCCATTCTTGTTCAAGGCCTTCACAAAAGTTTTCAAAAGCCCTAATTTGATGTGGAGTAGTGGCAGCAGAATTTTCTTGGGGTCAACTAGTGGCACAGTTTACACCTTGTGATTTCCAGGTAAGAAGCTGGTTCATGGTGGCCAGTTTTTCTTGGTTCATAGTGCTGGCTGTCTGCCCTATTATCCCAAAGACACAGAAAACATTTTAATTGTAATATACCACTTTCCCATTTATTTATGTTATACGAAAACAAACTATAAAGAAAATTAGACATTTTAATTGAAAATAGTGATTTGACAAAGCATGCTAATAACAATTTTGTAATTAACTTATCAGATGAAATTTTAGACAAAAATACAACTGCTGCTCTAGGTTTTGGCCTAAGTTTTGCAACTTCAAAAAAACTTAATAATGTTGAAAATGCGAAAGCCTTTTGTAACTTTGAAAAATTTTCTGATTTATCCTCTGATGAAATTAATATTAGTAAAGGAATGGTATATAACTCTATGTTAAAACCAAACATTCCCAATTGCCCTCAAAGATTCTTTAAGTCTTATGATACACTTAATAACAATATAAATTTGCGCCTTACTAAAGCAGACAAAATAAATGCAATAGTAATTATGAAAGAAAATGATTACCAAGAAAAAATTAATAATCTCTTAGATGATACTGAAACCTATTCTAAACTTAGGAAAAATCCCCTAGAAACCGTTAACAGCAATTTCAATAAAACAATAAAACTTTTACTGAAAGGCAAAGATGAATTAGTCAAACAATTTACTTCCACTAATCCATCTTTACCTTACATGTATGGACTAATAAAAACACACAAACCAGGGAATCCAGTCAGACCAATCATTAGCTCCATAGGATCAGTTTCATATAAATTATCCAAATGGCTTGTTGATATTTTGAGCCCTATTGTTGGCAAAATTTCTAACTTTAATTTTAAAAAAACATAGATTTAGTTGATAAATTAAGCTCCTTGACTGACTTAAATGATTTTAACATGGTTAGTTTTAATGTTACTTCCTTGTTTACGAAAGTTCCTGTTGATGATTTTATTAAGTTTCTTATATAAAAAACTCGTTAATTATGATTTACCATTGCCAGTTCCTACTATCATTAAACATATTAAACTTTGCAGTGTTGATGCAAAATTTGTATTTAATGATAAGTTTTACACTCAGAAGTTTGGTATGGCAATGGGGAATCCTCTTTCATCTGTTCTTAGTAAACTATACGTGGAATTTTTTGAAACAAGATTGCTTAACACAATCCTCCCTAATAGAGCTAAATGGTTCAGATATGTTGATGATATTTTGTGTCTTATGCCCAAGAATATAGATATACACCATTTCCTTAGTAAATTAAATAGCTTAGTCCATTCTATAAACTTTACTGTTGAGTTTGAAGAAAATAACTCATTGCCTTTTCTAGATGTTTTAATTATTAAGGGTAATAATGAATTCAAATTTAAAATTTACAAAAAACCTACAAATAACTGTTCCTGTGTACACTATTATTCTTCACATCAAGATAGAGTTAAACTGTCTGTTTTCTCATCAATGTTTTTGAGAGTTTTACGTATTTGTAGTCCAGAGTTCATAGTTGAGGAAATATCCAAAATTTATGAAATAGCTAATGATTTGAAATACCCAAGAAACGTGATTGATAAATCTTTTAAAATTGCTAGGAATACTTTTTACAATCCAAAAAGGGACAACCAGCCTTATTCAACTAAAAATATGTTGGTTCTCCCTTACCATGAAAACTTGGTTGAAATGCCTTCTCTTCTTAAGACTTTTAATATCAAAGTTGTATTTAAAAATCTTGATACAGTAAAAAATACTTTTGATAAAGAATTCCCCCCAAAATGCTGACGGATGTGTCTATAAGATTCCTTGTAAAATTTGCGATAAAGTTTATTACGGTCAAACTGGTAAAAGTCTCGAACTAAGATTAAAACAACATAAATATAGCATTAGAACTGGACAAGATTCCAATGCTCTATTTATTCATGTAAGAGATTTTAAGCATCCAATTGATTTTCAAAAAGTTGAGAAAATAGTATCAAGCAAGTCCATGGTCGACAGGAATATAATTGAATCTTGTTTCATAAAAAGCAGTTTTGACAATAATATGAATATATCCTTTGGTTTATATAAATTAGATCCATTTATAATTAATAGAATTTGGGAAGAATTTAATAATACATTGGATAAATAATAAATTTAAAAATTCTTAAATCTTGGGTAGAATAATTTGTTTGTGGGTTGTGTGAAGGACCTGTCTAGTTTGGCCAGCGGGCCTGCTGCAGTGTTCCCTTTCTTATGAGTCGCACGTCAGGTGTTGCTTTGTTGTGGGATGTGATAATGAGGTGTAGTCTAGACCCTTTATATGCCTTCCTTTGATGCATTACTTTTATTGTTCCTTGATAATGTGAGTAGTCACGAAAGCGCTTGGAATTTCTCTATTCTTTCACAGTGGTTGTTTGCATATTCTGAAATCACCTGTTTACTGTAATCTTATTATCTATCTATCTATCTATCTATCTATCTATATATATATATATATATATATATATATATATATATATATATATATATATATATATATATATATATATATATATATATATATATATATATATATATATATATATATATATATATATATATATATTCAACAAGTCGGCCGTCTCCCACCGAGGCAGGGTGACCCAAAAAAGAAAGAAAATCCCCCCCAAAAAATACTTTCATCATCATTCAGCACTTTCACCACACTCGCACATTATCACTGTTTTAACAGAGGTGCTCAGAATACAACAGTTTAGAAGCATACACATATGAAAATACACAACATATCCCTCCAAACTGTCAATATCCCAAACCCATCCTTTAAAGTGCAGGCATTGTACTTCCCATTTCCAGGACTCAAGTCCGACTAAATGAAAATAACCGGTTTCCCTGAATCCCTTCACTAAATATTACCCTGCTTGCACTCCAACAGATCGTCAGGTCCCAAGTACAATTCGTCTCCATTCACTCCTATCTAACACGCTCACGCACGTTTGCTGGAAGTCCAAGCCCCTTGCCCACAAAACCTCCTTTACCCCCTCTCTCCAACCCTTTCGAGGACGACCCCTACCCCGCCTTCCTTCCCCTATAGATTTATAAGCTTTCCATGTCATTCTACTTTGATCCATTCTCTCTAAATGACCAAACCACCTCAACAACCCCTCTTCTGCCCTCTGACTAATACTTTTATTAACTCCACACCTTTTCCTAATTTCCACACTCCGAATTTTATGCAGAATGTTTACACCACACATTGCCCTTAAACAGGACATCTCCACTGCCTCAAACCGTCTCCTCGCTGCTGCATTTACCACCCAAGCTTCACACCCATATAAGAGTGTTGGTACTACTATACTTTCATACATTCCCTTCTTTGCCTCCATAGATAACGTTTTTTGACTCCACATATACCTCAATGCACCACTCACCTTTTTTCCCTCATCAATTCTATGATTAACCTCATCCTTCATAAATCCATCCGCCGACACGTCAACTCCCAAGTATCTGAAAACATTCACTTCTTCCATACTTCTCCTCCCCAATTTGATATCCAATTTTTCTTCATCTAAATCATTTGACACCCTCATCACCTTACTCTTTTCTATGTTCACTTTCAACTTTCTACCTTTACACACATTCCCAAACTCATCCACTAACCTTTGCAATTTTTCTTTAGAATCTCCCATAAGCACAGTATCATCAGCAAAAAGTAACTGTGTCAATTCCCATTTTGAATTTGATTCCCCAAAATTTAATCCCACTCCTCTCCCGAACACCCTAGCATTTACTTCCTTTACAACCCCATCTATAAATATATTAAACAACCATGGTGACATTACTCATCCCTGTCTAAGACCTACTTTTACCGGGAAGTAGTCTCCCTCTCTTCTACACATCCTAACCTGAGCCTCACTATCCTCATAAAAACTCTTTACAGCATTTAATAACTTACCACCTATTCCATATACTTGCAACATCTGCCACATTGCTCCTCTATCCACTCTATCATATGCCTTTTCTAAATCCATAAATGCAATAAAAACTTCCCTACCTTTATCTAAATACTGTTCACATATATGCTTCAATGTAAACACTTGATCTACACATCCCCTACCCACTCTACCCTTGCTCATCCGCAATCCTACATTCTGTCTTACCTCTAATTCTTTCAATTATAACCCTACCGTACACTTTTCCTGGTATACTCAGTAAACTTATTCCTCTATAATTTTTACAGTCTCTTTTGTCCCCTTTCCCTTTATATAAAGGGACTATACATACTCTCCGCCAATCCCTAGGTACCTTCCCCTCTTTCATACATTTATTAAACAAAAGTACCAACCACTCAAACACTATATCCCCCCCTGCTTTTAACATTTCTGTCATGATCCCATCAGTTCCAGCTGCTTTACCCCCTTTCAATTTACGTAATGCCTCACGTACCTCCCCCACACTTACATTCTGCTCTTCTTCACTCCTAAAAGATGGTATACCTCCCTGACCAGTGCATGAAATTACTGCCTCTGTTTCTTCCTTAACATTTAAAAGTTCCTCAAAATATTCTCGCCATCTACCTAATACCTCCATCTCCCCATCTACTAACTCCCCTACGCTGTTTTTAACTGACAAATCCATACTTTCCCTAGGCTTTCTTAACTTGTTTAACTCACTCCAAAAATTTTTCTTATTTTCATTAAAATTTCTTGACAGTGCCTCTCCCACTCTATCATCTGCTCTCCTTTTGCACTCTCTCACCACTCTCTTTACCTTTCTTTTACTCTCCATATACTCTGCTCTTCTTATAACACTTCTGCTTTGTAAAAACCTCTCATAAGCTACCTTTTTCTCTTTTATCACACCCTTTACTTCATCATTCCACCAATCACTCCTCTTTCCTCCTGCCCCCACCCTCCTATAACCACAAACTTCTGCCCCACATTCTAATACTGCATTTTTAAAACTATTCCAACCCTCTTCAACCCCCCACTACTCATCTTTGCACTAGCCCACCTTTCTGCCAATAGTCGCTTATATCTCACCCGAACTTCCTCCTCCCTTAGTTTATACACTTTCACCTCCCTCTTACTTGTTGTTGCCACCTTCCTCTTTTCCCATCTACCTCTTACTCTAACTGTAGCTACAACTAAATAATGATCCGATATATCAGTTGCCCCTCTATAAACATGTACATCCTGGAGCCTACCCATCAACCTTTTATCCACCAATACATAATCTAATGAACTACTTTCATTACGTGCTACATCATACCTTGTATATTTATTTATCCTCTTTTTCATAAAATATGTATTACTTATTACCAAATCTCTTTCTACACATAGCTCAATTAAAGGCTCCCCATTTACATTTACCCCTGGCACCCCAAATTTACCTACTACTCCCTCCATAACATTTTTACCCACTTTAGCATTGAAATCCCCAACCACCATTACTCTCACACTTGATTCAAAACTCCCCACGCATTCACTCAACATTTCCCAAAATCTCTCTCTCTCCTCTACACTTCTCTCTTCTCCAGGTGCATACAAGCTTATTATAACCCACTTTTCACATCCAATCTTTATTTTACTCCGCATAATCCTTGAATTAATACATTTATAGTCCCTCTTTTCCTGCCATAGCTTATCCTTCAACATTATTGCTACTCCTTCTTTAGCTCTAACTCTATTTGAAACCCCTGACCTAATCCCCTTTATTCCTCTCCACTGAAACTCTCCCACCCGCTTCAGCTTTGTTTCACTTAAAGCCAGGACATCCAGCTTCTTCTCATTCATAACATCCACAATCATCTCTTTCTTATCATTTGCACAACATTCACGCACATTCAGACTTCCCACTTTGACAATTTTCTTCTTCTTATTCTTTTTAGTAATCTTTACAGGAAAAGGGGTTACTAGCCCATTGTTCCCGGCATTTTAGTTGACTTTTACAACACGCATGGCTTACGGAGGAAAGATTCTTATTCCACTCCCCCATGGATATAAAAGGAAAAGTAATAAGACCAAGAACTATTAAGATAAAATCAAAGAAAACTCAGATAAGTGTGTATAAATAATTATGTGCATGTTTGTGTAGTGTGACCTAAGTGTAAGTAGAAGTAGCAAGACATACCTGTAATTTTGCATATTTATGAGACAGACAAAAGACATATATATATATATATATATATATATATATATATATATATATATATATATATATATATATATATATATATATATATATATATATATATATATATATATATATATATATATATATTTATATATATATATATATATATATATATATATATATATATATATATATATATATATATATATATATATATATATATATATATATATATATATATATATATCAAGAAGTCAGCAGTCTCCCACCGAGGCAGAGTGACCCAAAAACAAAGAAAAACTTCAAGATGTAAATACTTTCATCATCATTCAACACTTTTATCTCACTCATAAGTAATCACTCTGCAGAGGCGCTCAGATACAACAGTTTAGTAGCATATATAAAAATATATAACATATCCCTTCAAACTGCCAATATCCCAAACCCCTCCTTTAGAGTGCAGGCATTGTACTTCCCATTTCCAGGACTCAAGTCCGGCTATATTAAAATAACCTTTTCCTTGAATCCTTTCACTAAATATTGCCCTGCTCACACTCCAACAGCTCGTCAGGTCCCAAAAACCATTCATCTCCATTCACTCCTATCTGACACGCTCACGCATGCTTGCTGGAAGTCCAAGCCCTCGCCCACAAAACCTCCTTTACCCCCTCCCTCCAACCTTTTCGAGGACGACCCCTACCCTGCCTTCCTTCCCCTACAGATTTAAATGTTCTCTAAATTCTCTCTAAATGACCAAACCACCTCAACAACCCCTCTTCAGCCCTCTGACTAATATTTTTATTATCTCCACACCTAATTTCCACACTCCGAATTTTCTGCATAATATTTACACCGCACATTGCCCTTAGAAAGGACATCTCCACTGCCTCCAACCGCCTCCTCGCTGCTGCATTCACAACCCAAGCTTCACACCCATATAAGAGTGTTGGTACCACTATACTTTCATACATTCCCTTCTTTGCCTCCATAGATAACATTTTTTTGTCTCAACATATACCTCCACGCACCACTCACCTTTTTTTCTTCATCAGTTCTATGGTTAACCTCATACATCATAAATTCTTCCGCTGTCACGTCAACTCCCAAATATCTGAAAATATTCACTTCTTCCATACTCCCTCTCTCCAATGTGATATCCAAATTTTCTTTATCTAAATCATTTGATACCCTCATCACCTTACTCTTATCTATGTTCACTTTCAACTTTCTACCTTTACACACCCTCCCAAACTCGTCCACTAACCTTTGCAACTTTTCTTTAGAATTTCCCATAAGCACAGTATCATCAGCAAAAAGTAACTGTGTCAACTCCCATTTTGTATTTGATTCCCAATAATTTAATCCCACCCCTCTCCCGAACACCCTAGCATTTGCCTCTTTTACAACCCCATCTATTCGGCACGACATATATATGTCGTGTCGAATAGGCAGAACTTGCGATCTTGGCTTAAATAGCAACGCTTATCTTGCCATATAAGGCAAGCGAAAATTTGTGTATGCAATAATTTCGCCAAAATCATTCTTAACCTAACGAAAAAAATATATTTCTCTGTGTTTGTTTGGTATTAAATTATTGTAAACAAATCTAAAATATATTTAGTTGGGTTAGGCTAAAATAAATTGCGCTTGTTATTATAAGGTTAGGTAAGTTTTCTAAGATTCTTTTGGAGCAAAATTAAATTTTTTTACATTAACATTAATGAAAAAAATATCTTTAAACGTATAAGAGAAAAATTTAGAAAGGACTTTATTTTAAATGAGTTCTTGCTAATTGACCAGTTTTACATATTCGGCACGACATATATATATATATATATATATATATATATATATATATATATATATATATATATATATATATATATATATATATATATATATATATATATATATATATATATATATATATATATATATATATATATATATATATATATATATATATATATATATATATGAGTCTGGTACCCGGCTCAAGTGGTATGTAATATGATATTAGATATCACCAGGTGCTAGATCAACCAGGCGGTGATGGATATGTGGGACAATATTCCACCAACTTTCTCTGAACAATCTGTTTTATGAGAGGTGTTTCTCTTCTAATGATCTGATGGACAGACTCCGGGAATAGTCCGCCCCCCTTCCCCCTGTATGCGGACAGGACAGGATATGGATATTGGACACGATCTACCAGCTTGGTGATAGCCTTGAGGAGCAAAATTGCGAATAGATAATGGACTTTACTATCTTGTACAAAAATCAAGGATGGCTCTTTCAACAAGCACTTGATGTGGCACAAGTCAATAACAACAATAACCTTTGGGTGCAAGAGAGACAACAAGCGAGATGTGAATAAGCGCACCAGCCACTATAGAAGTGTCTTATAGTCATCTAGTGATGTTCACAAGATCAGGCATAACCTGGGTCAAGTAGCCACCATCAGAGCATCCCCTGCAGAAGAGCGACCACTCACACCGGCAGCCATGACAGAATGAGGTGTGAAGCTATTAAGAGCACAGGTAATAATGGCCTGTGACCTGTCTGTAATGGGTTGGAGCAAAACAAACTCAGCAATAATATTTAACCTGTATTTCCTTCACCTGATAAAAATATGTACGTATAATTATATACACTTATGTACACTATGTACAGGAGTTGAATATAAGCGTACCACACGGTGATAAAGAACAAAGATGAGAGAGAGTACTGTGCTTCAACTAGCTAGAGGCAAGTCTGGCAAATGCTGACTACGAGTGAACCACAGCACCTCAGCATTTGGCAAGCTGGCCTATGACTGGACAATGAACCAAGGTACTGATTTAACGACGTGTGCCCCAAAAAATCGTTATACCCATAGCACCCAGTTTGCTGGTTGGGAGGCAGCCTATATAGGAGTGTGCACATACGCCAAATAAAGTGTAACATATTCTTTCCATGCCACACCCCCACCCCAAAAGGGCTCTAATAGCCAGGACTAGGCTTCCACCTCCATGGGTAGTGTGCCATCATGACACTAAATAATAATGGAGCCACCTTTCCTCTCAATCATCCAACTCATTAGATAGAGGTCAACTTTTCACGAGACAAAGTCAAACTCTAAACTAGAGTGAGACAGTGGACAGCAGGGCTAACGTTGGTTCAAGACACCTGAGAACAGAAGCAGAATGTCCCCTCACAAAAAAAAAAAAAAAAACATTAAAACATTTTACATAAAGAAATGCGGGGTGGGAAGAGCTAGGCTACCCATATAGTCCCTAACACATCCTAACCGTAATTTAAATACGGGAAAGGGAATCAGTCAGCTTATTAGCTTTGCCTACAATATGTAAAATATTAATGTTGTATGGCTGCAGCCTGAGACTCCATCTCATCAGACGTGTGTTGTGGTTTTTCATGGAGTTAAGGTAGACCAGAGAGTTGTGATCACTGTAGACTGTGACCACTTGGGACGACTGCCCCACGTATACAGTGGATCCCCGCATAACGATCACCTCCGAATGTAACCAATTATGTAAGTGTATTTATGTAAGTGCGTTTGTACGTGTATGTTTGGGGGTCTGAAATGGACTAATCTACTTCACAATATTCCTTATGGGAACAAATTCGGTCAGTACTGGCACCTGAACATACTTCTGGAGTGAAAAAATATCGTTAACCGGGGGTCCACTGTACTTCGAAATGTTCTGATGCCAGTATCAGAGCGAGGGCTTCTTTTTCAGTTGTGGAGTGGCCCTCTGGTGAGGTTGATACTTGGCCGAGAAGTAAGCCACAGGATGCATGCAGTCTTCCTCGGATTTTTGAAGGAGTATTGCCCCTACCCTTGACTCACATGCATCAACCTGTAATATAAATAGATTTGAAAAATCAGGAGACAGAAGAATGGGTGCAGTGTAAAGTAGCCATTTGGCTTTGTTAAAAGAGTCATGGCACTCTGCGGTCCATTGAAATTTGGTTTTATTACTAGTAAGTGAGGTTAGGGCGGGGAGGGGAAGCTGCAACGTCTGCAAAGTTCTTACAGAATCGTCAGTAAAACCCTACCATCCCTAAGAAACGTTGGAGGGATTTCATGTCATGAGGTACCGGGTAATTTTTGATGGCAAGGATTTTAGCAAATTTAGGGGCCACTTTACCACTACCTACTTCATGGCCCAAAAAAGTACTAGTAGACTGGCCAAAAGATGACTTACATAAATTGACACTTAACTGGAAACTCTGAAATTTCTTAGAGAGTTTTTTTTTATATATATTTTATTTAAAATCAATATAGCGTAACATAAAAAATAAAAAATAAAAAGGAAACAGTATGGATCTGTATCGTGAAGGTTCGCACACTGACAAAATAAACCCGACACAAAATAACTGACACAAAAGAATTGCACCTATATACTCGCAAGATATTGCTGTATAACATACAACAATAAATTATGGCAAGAACATAGCTACAAATAAACACAGTAACAGGGTCGTGAACTGAAATATATACACATTCATGATTCAAAACCTGACATATTTATAAAATTTACATATAACATGACATATGACCCAGGCTCAATACAATAGAAAAGAATATATACAAGAAATTGTATCAATTAATCCCATCCTTCGCATTAATCAATAAACCAAAACCTAACATCCTAACCTTACTAGAACATCTACATACTTATCCCTAACAATACAACTTTACATATACTAAAATACGAATAAACATAAAAAGAAAACAGCTTAGATTTAAAAACGAAGGCTCATTACTGGTACAATAAACCAGTATACAAAATCTCAGACGCAAATGGACTGCGTCTATAAACTGGCTAGATGTCTGTTTACCATACAGCTAAAACTTACATCAAGAACATAGCAATGAAAACAAACCGGTATCAGGGTACTGACCTAAATTATAAACTTTAAAATGAATCGAAACATACATATATAAAGTTTTACATAAAGCCTGACCTATGACAAAGGCTCAATACAATAGAAAGGGATATACACACAAAAAAAATGTTTCTCAAAATCACATTAATCAGATGCACTATATGCACAAAACAAAACAGTATATAAGTATATCTCATCGTGCAAAAACCTAACACATAACATAAATACAAACTAAAACACACTTCATATTGCAAAGAACAATATTACTCAAGAATCGAGTCATACAAGACTGATACACATCAAAATAATACATAAAAAAAAACCTTCGAGATTACACCTACATTCCTGAAATATGTTATATAGATCATAACGAGTTCTCAAGCTCCACATCCACACGTGGCATGATAACCACAAGGTTGATGCAATAATGCCTCAATGAAAACCAGGAAACCATTCCATACCCACATTCACAACACTCTCACGCTGGGACCCCCTGACTCCCTCTCAACCTATGAAAACTCCTTCACTCACTCATTATCATTCACAAATTCACGAGAATTCCTAATGTTAGCATTCTATACCCCTCTGAGAAAACCTGATCCCACCTCCTCCCATACAGTCCTCTGTTACGACACATCGTACGATAGAACATTATCGCAAGAACCCACCTCCGCTCTTCACTATCCCCTCTCCCCCTCATCACCTGTTGAGAATTTGGCCTTACCTGCTGTGTTTATTATAGCTATATATAATGAACACTTAGCTGATAAATGACAGCAAATCGTCTACACAGCCGCCCCTGCAGACGAGGTCTAGAAGCTGTCGAAACCATCACAACAGTGGGCTGTCAAGAGATACAATTTGTAAGTATAAATTACCCCTAGGGGGTGTTATGTCAGCATATTTCATTCGATGATGGCTGACGAAATACTTACTTGTTTGGACTCAAAAGTCCACACCTTACTGCCGATTATAGGTTGATTACAAACTCCTTGTGACTCAAGAATTGCGCAATCCCCCGATCTACAAGAAATTCGTAACATACCTTGCTCTTTGTAACGTGAGCTATGGTGTTCTCAACACCTTCGACAGATATCGGTGACTTGATAGAAGCTGAAGTGTTCTTGGATGTCCACGTCTTCCATTGTCTAGGAAACGCACACTGGTACACTATGTTCCACAAGATTTGTCTTTATTGTTCACAATGTATCACAAGAGAAGCTGATCACACTTTTCTTATGTTTATCATGTTTTGTGAGACACTTTGTCCACACTAACGCACAGATCAGTGTTCTTTGTTGGTTATCCTGGCGTCAGTGTCACTCGTAGTAGAGTCAAAGATAGTCTGCCAGACGCCACAGTGCTCCATGCCGTCACTGCCCTAATACACAAAAAAAAAACGCTGACCTAGTACCTTGCATCCTTGTCACCTCCTCGATGAAGCAAAGCAGAATGTTTGTTTCTTGCTGTCTTAATCATAGACAACGATGTACACTAGTTTTACTATGGTAATAAAGTGGGAGCAGGATTTTCCTTAATTGTCCTGCTAAGTAAGAGATGTACTGTCTCTTATAAAAATACACGTTGCAACACCGCTGCAAGGAGCAGAGGTCATTTGACTACATGGCATAGCATCTGTGATCAATTACTCACTCTAGCAGTAAACAAGACGCTCGCCCCTTCTGAGTGGCCCCTCAGGGCTGAAAGGGCTGAAGGGGGCTGAAGGGGGCTGATACCCCCCTCCTGGAGAAAATTTCTCCACACTGGGGGGCGGCGGAGGTGAACTATTCATCACTTAACATTAATTTAATTTTCTCACTCGCCACCACTGCTGCTTGTCTTTTCTGAACAGCTTTAGTCTGTGTGGTGTCTGGAGAATCACTAATTTTGTTTTCAACACTGTGTAATTCTAACGGCACTAGTTTATTTATTGTCCGCTTATTCACTACACCTTTGCTCAAAACATCAACTGTCCTGATGATTCCATTTGCATCAGGATATATGGTCACAATTTTTCCAAGTGGCCATTGGGACCTCGGACCATCATTGTCGATAATCACTATGTCACCAGGTCTTAAGGACTTATGATTTTCAGGAATACCAGCTCCATAGAAGTGTTCTCTCAATGAGGTGAGATAGTCTTCTCGCCAAATTTTCTCCCAACGTTCAATCACTTTATTAAGGTGTTTGAATTTACGTCTGAGTTGCTCAGGTTCGAAATAAGTAGGATCCTCTATGATTTCTTTATCATTCATGGGAGGAACAGGTTCGAGCCTTCTGCCATGGAGTAAATGAGATGGACTTAACACTTCTAAATTGTCCAGATCATCGGTAACATAAGTTAGAGGTCTGTTGTTGACTCTATTTTCTATTTCAGTCACAACTGTACGGAATTCTTCTAAGTCTATTCTCTGACGATGAAGAGTCTTCCTTAAACAACGCTTTACAATGCCGATCATTCTTTCATAAAATCCGCCGTGCCATGGAGATTTAGGAGGAATGTATCTCCAACGACATCTGCGTTGATTCAGCATCTGTTGTACTTCTGGTTGATCAAAGATCTTGCTTATATAAGCAGCACCAGCAACAAAGTTCGTTGCATTATCTGAAATCATCAGTCTGGGACATGCCCTTCTGGCTGCAAACCTTATGAATAATTTGATAAAAGTTTCAGCAGACATGTCAGTGGCTACTTCTAGATGTACTGCTCTAGTTGTAGCACAAGTGAACAAACAGATGTACACCTTGATGGGAACTTTGTCAACTGTTTTGGTTAAAATTATTGGTCCAGTATAATCTACACCTGTCACCTCAAATGGAGTGATATGACAAACTCTTTCAGAGGGATATGGAGGTGGACCTGGATACTGACATACTCGCATATCGTAGTGACGACAAGTAATATAGTCCTTTATTTGTTTTTTCACACTTTGTCGACCTTGAGGTATCCAGTAGGATTGTCGTATATGACAAAGTGTGTCAGCTACCCCACCATGTAACACGTTACTGTGGGCGTTTTGCACAATCAGTTTTGTTAGCCAATGATTCTTGGGGATCAATATTGGATGTATGGCTTCTTTAGGTAGTGAAGAATTATGAATTCTTCCTCGACATCTTATAATCCTTTCTGAGTCGAGATAAAGTCCTAAAGAATTAATCATGGCAGGTTTCTTTGGGGATTTATCTTGTGTTTCTAGAAATTTATATTCTGTAGAGAAAACGTCTTTCTGTATTAGTTTCACCCAGTATTTAATGGGTTCAAGACATTCATAATCAGGTTTTATTCCTTTAATGAATTTAAAGACAAGAGCTGTAACTCTTAAGAGTTTACCCAAAGATGAGTAATTAGATCCATCAATGACTATTTCTGTTGTGTCTGCAGTATTTACACAACTTATTTCTGCTGTGTTCAAGCAGACTGTTTCTTCTGGCATAATGTGAGCTTTTTGCTGAGGCCAGTTATTTTCATCAGAGAGCCAGTTCGGTCCGTGGAGCCATAATTTATTATCCACAAATTTCTTGAGTGGGACACCACGTGACAACATGTCAGCTGGATTCTCTTGGGTAGAGACGTGGAGAAAGAGATAATCTCTCTGCATCTCTTTTATTTCTGCTACTCTGTTCTGTACATTGACCAACTTACTCTTATTATTTCTTAACCACTGGAGAACTGCCTCATTATCACTCCAGATCACGGTTTTCTCAATAGTGAGATGATCAAGTACTTTGTTGAGATAGACAGCTAATTTTGTACCTACATAGAGTGCTGTCAGTTCCAATTGTGGTACTGTTCTGACCTTCAAGGGTGCTACCCTGGCCTTTGAAGTAATTAGTGTACTTCCTTCAGCATTACTCATGTAAGCTACAGCGCCATAACCTCTGGTTGACGCATCACAGAACACATGTAATGTGTACTTGTTTCCCTCTTGACCTATTTGTCTGGGAAATTTAATTTGATGAAGTTGTTTAAACTCCCTGGATATTTCATCCCATGCTTGACTCATTTCTAGAGGCAAGTTCTCATCCCATCCAATTTTGAGTTTCCATGCATCTTGCATAAGCATTTTACCTTTTATGGTAATTGGTGAGACGAGTCCTAGAGGATCAAAACATTGTGATACCTCTGACAGTAAACTACGTTTAGTGAGTGTACTGCATGATTTATTGTTTATCCTTTTGAGACTCAAAGTATCTTCCTGTGTGTTCCAATTAAGTCCCAGCATATTGTTGCAATCAGGAATTTCAGTTTCAGGGAAATCTTCTTTGATAAGTTCCCTTAATTGCTTTGAATTTGTATTCCACATGCTTAGAGGCATATTTGCTTCTTTCATCTCCTTGTTAGCTTCTCTGTATAAGGATTTCAAATCATCCTCTTTATTCACAGTACCTTGAAGATTGTCCACATAGAAACTTTTCTTTAAGATTTCTTTGAAGGGACTTTCAGATTTCTTCAAATGTGTATTTAGAGTAGCTTCTAGTAAGAATGGAGAGGATGTTGCACCAAATAATACTGATTTGAAACGATAAGTTTTCACAGGACTTTGAGGATCATGTGGATTTTCAGGCCACAAGAATCGAGTATAATCTCTATCTATTTCTTGTAGTCCTACTCTTAAGAAAGCCTTGGAAATATCAGCCGTGTAGGCACATGGGTTTGTGCGAAATTTCATAAGCACGTCTCCAAGCTTCTCAGTTAGTGAGGGTCCGGTCATCAGACAGTCATTAAGACTTGCTACATCTTTATTTGCACGTGCGCTGCAATTATATACAACACGTAGTGGAGTGGTTTCAGAATCTTTTCTGACTCCATGGTGCGGGAGATAATGAGCGTTTGTCTTCAACTTATCTTCGACTATTTCCTCAATGAATTTATTGTCCAACTGTTCTTGTATGATATTATCATAGACAGTCAGTAACTCTGGATTCTTCCTGAGCTCATGTATTTGTGCTTTCATCTGTCCGAAAGCCATGCGATAATTGCTAGGCAGATGTGGTGGATTTAATTTCCATGGTAACCTAACCCAATACTGTCCATCTTTATATTTGACAGTGTCCAAATATTGGTTATAAGTCTGAGACTCTTGTGGGCTTGGTTTATTTACATCAATACCTATCGCATCTAAATCCCACAACTTATCAACTGGTTCATTCATTTCTTCCAGTAATGATAATTTTTGCTGTGGTACATGATCAGCGGTTATTCTCGTAACTAGTACATTTTCCACTGAATCAATATCAGCTTCTTTCCCACTTTGAGAGGGAATGGGACCACATATCATGTGGCCTCCTGCTGTTTTCAGCAAGTGAACATCATGTTTACTTACTATATTTTGCACAAAACAGTGATAATAATCACTTCCAATGATTAAATCAATTGGACTAATTGTGTCCGTCTGTATGTCAGGACAGGCTAACTTGACCTTAGCTGCTTTCAGTGCTGCAACTGTTTCTTTTAATCCCTCGATCTGCACAGACTTAGGCAAATCATCTACTACCACAGCTTCTACTGTCTTTTTCCTGTTTCCTAGACCAACAGTGATTTTGGCTAGGTCATATGTCTGTTTACCAGAATTATGGAAAAAACCAGCTATATCTAACTGTATTTTGGCATAGGGTTGTTTATTCAGTTTCTGCAACACTGATCTTCTTATGAAGGACCTTTGTGAGCCTTGATCAAATAGTGTTAGCACATTGGTTTTGTGTAATTTATTAGATAACTCAACTCGAGCTATCGGGAGAGCAGTTGCTTTAAACTTATCTCTCACATTTAATGCTGTTGCTTGTTGACTTCCTGATTCTGTGGAAGTCTGCTGCTGTTCAGCAAAAATATTTGGGCATAATGCTGTATGATGCATACCCTTGCATTTAAAACACTTCTTCAGTGAGCATTTTCCTCCCTTGTGTTCACCTAAACACTTGATGCATCTTTTCAGCTGGTGAACACGTTGTTTACGTGCCTCCATTGATGTGTATTGAATACAATACTGTGCCCAATGTGTTCCATCACAAAGTACACATTTTGGAGTACGTTTATGTATGACAGTCTGTTTACTGTCTATTGTATTCACAGCTTGATAAATGCCTATATGGGATTTCCCATTATGTGGTTTAGTGGGAGTAGTTATACTCTTTTTATACTGAGTTGAAGGTTTATTATCCACGGGATTCGTGGATTTTTCATCTTGTCTCGTTGCTTGCATGCATGAAACTATTGTTTGTAAACCATTGCTAATTTCTTCACAAGTGAAATAGCGTTTATTGAACATAATATTTAATCGTTCAATAGTTTGTGGTGACAGCTTATCCTGTACAATACCACTGATAAACCAATCACATTGCCTTAGGTCATATTTAGCACCTAGAGATATGAGACTATTGTCTAATGTGATTCTAAATGCCTGTAAGTCTGAATAACAATGTTTGGGTGGCTTCAAGCTTGATATTAAGACTGCATGTCTAACTCTAGCCTTGTCATCATCAAAGTAATTGTCTGCTAAGACACGTAAGGCTATTTGATAATTGCCTTTGACGACCGGAAATGACTTAATCAGTTCATAGGGTTCTCCCTTCACAAGACATTTAAGATAATTGAACTTAGCAATCTCATCTATGTCAGTTCGTGAATTTACTATGGATTGAAAACCACTAATGAATTCTTCATAATTATGACCTTGGAAAATAGGTAATGACAATGTAGGTAAGCTTGGTAATGGGACACTTGTTGTTACAGGTGTAACAGGTGTTTGACCACTAGTAGTAGGTCTCTGTGACAGAGTTTTATGGCAGATAGCCTGTACTCCTGTCCACCTTAATTGTTGATCACTAAAAGTATCCAAAACATTTTTAATTTCATCCTCAGATGGATCTGATTCAAGAAATTTATTTTCATAATGTGTATAGTCTGAATTAATTATTTCCAGACATTGTGTAAATAATTCAAACTTGACCTCAAGATCATCAAAATCTATGTTTGTATCTTGAGTTAATCCTAGACAGACTGAAATTAGATTTTCTAATTGTGTAATCTTAGTCTGTAAAGACTGAAACTGAGTTTTCAAACAAGCCATTTTAATGGTATACTGAAAATTCTAGCACCACACTTAGAGTGTTTAAAAAACACTGTACTGCTATAAACAGCTGAGTTTTTGTTATGCTTAAGTCAGCAATAATCGAGTCAGACACTACTGACCCACTAAGCTTAACCTCAGGGTCAATGACCATGAAGGGTACAGGGTACATGTGTCTGGTGTTTATGGCTTAGAGTTTGCTGTGTCAGCCTGCCCATGATGATTAATCGTAAATAATGATGTTATACACTTCATTCACTATACACTATAAATGTCACTGTATAACTGTAATCACACGTGAATATTACTTACACATATATAAATTTCACTGTTAATATATATTTGAAAGCTTACACTTTATATATAAGTTCCTTTAATATAACAGGTAAATCTATAAGAAACAAACTTTAACACAATCTTGTCTCTTAATTTCTGTCTATAAACATTATAAACACTGTGTATATACATACACTCAGACAAACAACATCACTTGGGTGTTGTCTTAATCAGCGATTTCAAGATTGGAGCAGTTGATGGAGGGTGCAGGATACCATCCCCCGTCTTCTTGTTGGGTGAGTCACCCAGCTCCCGTTATCGTTGGGTGAACGCTGGGTGAGCGCCCGTTTTCTTTTGGCTGCCCATTCTCTGTGATTGAGTCTGGAGGGACTCATTTATACTGATTTATATTGTAAAACACTAGTTTTACAGCTTTTTTCGAAGGACCTTGGCTCATAGGTTATTTGTACACTGTAGTACAACATATTTGGACCACAGTGTGGTCTTTATCTGGTTCGAAGGACCAAAACTCTGTTGAGAATTTGGCCTTACCTGCTGTGTTTATTATAGCTATATATAATGAACACTTAGCTGATAAATGACAGCAAATCGTCTACACAGCCGCCCCTGCAGACGAGGTCTAGAAGCTGTCGAAACCATCACAACAGTGGGCTGTCAAGAGATACAATTTGTAAGTATAAATTACCCCTAGGGGGTGTTATGTCAGCATATTTCATTCGATGATGGCTGACGAAATACTTACTTGTTTGGACTCAAAAGTCCACACCTTACTGCCGATTATAGGTTGATTACAAACTCCTTGTGACTCAAGAATTGCGCAATCCCCCGATCTACAAGAAATTCGTAACATACCTTGCTCTTTGTAACGTGAGCTATGGTGTTCTCAACACCTTCGACAGATATCGGTGACTTGATAGAAGCTGAAGTGTTCTTGGATGTCCACGTCTTCCATTGTCTAGGAAACGCACACTGGTACACTATGTTCCACAAGATTTGTCTTTATTGTTCACAATGTATCACAAGAGAAGCTGATCACACTTTTCTTATGTTTATCGTGTTTTGTGAGACACTTTGTCCACACTAACGCACAGATCAGTGTTCTTTGTTGGTTATCCTGGCGTCAGTGTCACTCGTAGTAGAGTCAAAGATAGTCTGCCAGACGCCACAGTGCTCCATGCCGTCACTGCCCTAATACACAAAAAAAAACGCTGACCTAGTACCTTGCATCCTTGTCACCTCCTCGATGAAGCAAAGCAGAATGTTTGTTTCTTGCTGTCTTAATCATAGACAACGATGTACACTAGTTTTACTATGGTAATAAAGTGGGAGCAGGATTTTCCTTAATTGTCCTGCTAAGTAAGAGATGTACTGTCTCTTATAAAAATACACGTTGCAACACCGCTGCAAGGAGCAGAGGTCATTTGACTACGTGGCATAGCATCTGTGATCAATTACTCACTCTAGCAGTAAACAAGACGCTCGCCCCTTCTGAGTGGCCCCTCAGGGCTGAAAGGGCTGAAGGGGGCTGAAGGGGGCTGATACCCCCCTCCTGGAGAAAATTTCTCCACATCACCCACGATATATATATATATATATATATATATATATATATATATATATATATATATCTATATATATATATATATATATATATATATATAATCTACCATGATATAATCTAAAGCTCTTATGACTCCCTCGTCTAACCCACCCACATCTTGACTTAAAGCACGCAGAACCGACACCCCACGGCCTCCCACCCTCTGTACCAACCTACTTAACCAGCACCTGACCTCTTCTAACCCTTCACAAAAATAAACTACATGGAACGCATTCTCGTCCCCTCCACAGATACCACACCCCCCACCCTCCACACCCTGTCTGTTTCGTAGTATCGCTCCAAACGGAAGGATCCCATGCAGAAAACGAAACATCACCTCACGCGCCTGAGGGTTTAACTTCATCTTACTAAATCTATACCAAATTCTCTTCCACGCATACATGGGGAACAAACCCTCAACTGGGACAACGCACCTACCTACAAGCAACCTACACAAAACCCTTATTCGAACCTTTCTCAGTTCCTTAACCAACATCACGGCCCTCAAAACGATTTCGCATTCCCTTAACTCCATTCCTCGATACCACATACCCAGCCTGTCATGTAACCTTTCCAACTGCCCCGCATTCACACCCACACGCAAAATTTCCCATTAAGAAACATACATTTAGCCCTCCGTCTCAAATCCGTCAACCCCAACCCACCCTGACGAACAGGTAACATTACGACTTCTCTCCTTAACCAATCACAACGTGAACCCCACAAAAATTTATACACCTGTCTTAAGATCCCCGCAATCGTAACAGCTGCGACATGCCAAACCTTACTATACAATGAAAGGTTTATTACTATCACTCGCTGTATAAGAGTTAGGTGCTGGGGTCTCAGAACACCTATACGCCCCACGATCCTTTCCAATAACCTATACGAGTTTTCCACCCACGCCGCAACCACGTCAACCCTATAAATAATACCGCAAATCTTTAAAGACACCGCCCATTCTTTAACAACATTACATCTCCCCCCCACCTAAGAACCCAACCCCATGCACCTTGACTTCGCACTATTTACCTGCATTCCCGTGGCACTTCCAAACAATTGCACAACCTCGTCCAACACTCCCATTGACATCCCTTCACTAATGAGAACAGTGGTGTCGTCTACATATCCAATTAATCCCGGCGATGCCCTCCCACCCCCCACCTCCCTCACCTCGAGTACATAAGCTACGGTCAACCATTTTATAAAAGGGGCCCTGAAAGCACACAAACAATATTTGGGACATGGGGCATCCCTGTCTAAGGCCTCTACCCATTGCAATCTCTCTCTCAATACACCCATTAATCTGTATCCTCATTTTCGCCCACTTATACAACGTATTTACCCACTCGACTATTTCCTCCCCATATCCCTGTCTCCTAAGTATAACCTGCAAAGCTCCCCTTTCCACTTTATCATATGCTCCCTGCCAATCTAGAGCCAATAAAGCCGCCCCCCCCCACCTTTAGCTTCCACAAAACTTCAGAGTATCCCATGTCCTTCAATCATCGACCTTCCCAGCAACCCAAACTGAGATTTCGACACCACCCTCCCCACAACACACTTGAACCTATTACCTAAAATTTTTGCAAAAACCTTATAGTCTGCACACAGCGATATGGCTCGGTACTCCCGTAGGGTGGGCTGCCCCTTGCACTTCGCGACCAACACTACAACTGCTGTAGCCTGCTTCTTCCCCAACTTAGCCTTCTCCTTCATATGATTAAATAACCTAACTATAAATCCCCGTATTAACATCCAATGTTGTAAATAAAATTCTACCGGGAGACCGTCAATACCCGGAGCTTTCCCCTTCCTCATTTTCCCCTTAACGCATTCTCTATTTCCTCTGCTGTAATAATCCCACCTAAAGCCTTTCTGTCGCTATTTCCTAAATTACAAGTCACATACATACACACCTTGTCTAACGCCACGGCACCCACCCCCCCACTTGTCCAGTACTTCTCATACCAAGCCTCTGCATATGTGCACATCCCCTTTGTGGTTCTTATCTCCTGCCCTGCTCTATAAGTCCTGACCGTCTCCGTTACCTCTAAACTCGGGATAGCCGTCACCACCTGCCTTTGCTTTTAATGCCGTAAAAGACACGCAGACGGCTTATCGCCCCAGATCACTTCTTCCACCCCTGCCTGCACCCTTACAGCTTGAAACCTTTCATTTTGTAACACCCTCAATCTCCCTTTCATTTCAACTATTTCATCCATAGGAAGATTATTCCCACCCACCCCCCCGCCCATAGCAACCTCTTAACTTATCCTCTAAATAGTTAGCCAGCCCATATTTTAATGTATTAATACGTTTTCCTTTCCTCACATAAAACTTTCTAATCCTTACCTTCGCAACACAATCCCACCATGTCACGATGTCGTCCACCTCCTGTTCTTCCACAATAAGCTCCTTCCATAGGGTTGAAAACCCCTCCAACCCCTCCTGTTCACCTAACACACTTATATTTAGTTTCCAATAACTTCTGTATGTTTCCGCAAGCACCCCCCCCCCACCCAACCTCCACCACCACTACCCTATGATCTGACATAGTAGCCTCAACAGTACTGAAAGATTTCACATCCACTCCCTGAGAAAGGTACACTCTATCTAGCCTCGCAGCATATCCACTCCTAACGAACGTATGTTCAGTCTCCCACACTGCCCCCCCTCCCAAATGCATCACGTAACCTGACATCCCTTAACAATTCTCTAAGAGCCACAGACATATATCCAGCTCCTTTTGGGTCCACGTCAGCCACCCTGATTACACAATTCCAGTCCCCACCAACTATTGTCACCTCTGGCAGTGCACGTAAGAAAAACACAAGATCCTCACACACAAAATCATTCTTTACTTGTATGTTATTTTCTGCCGGCGAATACACACTCACAAAAGACACACACTTACCCATCCACCACCCATCCACACGCAACACCCTCCCTCCCCCCTCCTCACTTCTCTGCAAAACAAACGGGCTCGTCTCCCTTATTAAAATGCCCACACCACCTTTCAGACGGGGAGATGGCAGGGTAACTACTCGAAACCCTGCCACCTCCAACACCCTACCCTCTAAAATTGTGTTCCTGCAGAAACACAACATCCACCCTAGATTTATTCAGGAAAGTACGCAACCAATCTCTCTTCATACTGCTACATAAACCATTAACATTTACAGTCATACACCTAAGGCCTTTTAAAGTTTCCACCCCTGCCTCCTCTCCTCACTCTTTACAATTCCAGAGCTTAATTCATGTTTGACACCTTCAGAATGCTCTCTTTACCCTCCCCCCTTCTTCCGGTGCCTCCTATCCTGGCTACCACCACCTACACCACTACCTTTACACTCCACCTCAGTCTGTTTCCCAGGCCTTTGCGCTCTCATCAGGACATCATCAGAATCTGACGTAGCCGCCCTCTTTCTCGTGACAGTCACGTTACACATATCTTGATCCGGTGTTGCCACACGATGAACCTCCACCTCCACCTGACAATGGTTTATTGATTCTAGGGACGACTCCAACACACCATCACTTCCCAAAATATCACGTCCTCGACTTACTGAAAGCGACGACTCTCCAATGACACCTCTTTCAGATGTAAGGTTCCCCTCAGGCGGTGACTAAGTCTTCAGAACCTCCACCAATTCCTCCTCAATCTCAATGACCTGCTCCTGTAGTTGCTGCTCCTCCTTATCCACAGGACGAGACACCGGGTCAGGCAACTGGGTGAGGGACTCCAACCCGCCTCCAGTCCCGTATGCCTGATCCACTATCTCGCTCCACAAAACACCACGCCCTCCGTCCAATGGTTGTTCCACACCTGCCACCTTTGAAGCAGGTGCTACAACGTCCACCACAGGTCCAGGCACACGTCTCCACTTGTCACAAGTCGCCGCTATGTGATCATACTCACCACAAAGGCGGCACGTACGTCGTTGCCCTGGATACATAACCATGACCTGCATCCTGAAGTCTTGTAGATAAACATAGGACGGTATTGGGAGTCTCAAAGTCATTTTGAGGTTGAAAGTACCCTCTGGCAGACCAGCATAGGCGCCTGCCACTCACGTACCATGCTGAGCAAAATCAACCGTTCCATACTTCTCAAAAACTTTCCTGATATCCGCCTTGTCTACCTCAAAGGGAACGTTGCGTAACTTCATCCACGTATAATGCCGTGAAACATCAATCATTCTCACACAGACAGCTGGTGTGACGGTAAGACTCATGTCCTGAAACCGGGTGACCAACGATTCATAGACCGTCGCCGTTAGCAGTTTTACGAAAATTCTTTGGGCTCCATTTAATGCAACCCCATAAAATTCACCATCTTGTATGCCATACGTCTCCCGGATGATCTTGGGTAATAAGACTTGTGCAGAACTAGGCGTAATCGTTTCTCGAAGTAGCTCTATGCCGACAGTATTAATCCGGCGTCTGAGACTAAACGCCATTTTGACAACAGCAGTACTCCTGTACTCCTATATTGTCAGCAGAGGCACAACAGCACCACATCACACCACTGCAGCCAGGTAACTGAGGAGCGTCTGCGCAGTAGGTCCACACGGCCCGAGAGCGATGAGGACAATGAAAGAGAGCTTTAAGTCTGGATATATGTTGATCTCTGTGGCATGCAAAGAGTACGTAACCTTTATTCGGCGCATATACACACCCTCATTGAAAGGCTATCTCCCCAACTAGCAAACCAGTACTAGGGTCGAACGATGGGGCCCCATCGTTCGATCAGTACCCAGGTTCAGCCAATGAGAGGTGTGGGCACCACCTGCCTGTCTACCCTTGTCATTTCCGTACTAGAGCAGGTTGAGTACGGTTGTCCATTCTGTCTCCAGGCTGTGTCTTGGCCTTGCCTAAACCGTGTTGTACACATACATTTCCAACTGTATATAGTGTACATAGCTGTACATAAGAACTATTGCTCTTGATGGAGGAACATATATCTCAGTCATTCAGCTGCGTTTGTTCTGCTCCTTGCTTCCCCTTTACACCCAGGATAAAAGGCCTTATTGTTCCTGGGTTGTAATATGGGTAGCCTGTCTGGGATCTGGAGCTGGACTTAGAGGACGAGTTGAGCCTAGGGTGAAGCTGAAGCAGGAACATTGTGTAACTTGGTGTCTGGCATTGCGTTAGCTATGCCAATGTTGTACGAAACTTTGCGTGACAGCCTTGCGTTCTTATGGTCAGCCTGCTATTGTATGATCCTTGACAGCTTGCTATTAGCTTGTTCATGGTGGTCGCTTCACTATGGTCAGTCTTGCTGTTGTGTGAATATTTTGCAGTCGGCTTTGTTATTGTCTCAGCCTTGCTATTGTATGTGCATATTCTGCACTCGTACTGGGCATAGCTAAGCGTGTATTGCAAATAGCGTGTTACGTTGGGGTATGCCGCGTAGATGAGTCAGACGTCTAGTGTCTGAACACACTTTATTAAACTTGTCTAAATTTTCTCTACAGCGTTACTGGCAAATTGCTCGTTCCATTGGCATTGATTACGAACACACTCTCACAGCTGTGCAGTTTCATACTCTTATAAGTATCAAACTTCGTGAAGAGATGGCGCATCAAATTCCTCCCTCTACGGGAGATAGGAATAAAAACCTGATGTTCTCACAGGAGGAAAATGATACATCAACTGAGCAAAATCGTCAGTCTCATGTGACAGGGTTGTCTGAAGGTGAATCAGCGGCGTTGGCACTTGAGTTGGCGAAAATCAATTTAGAGCAGACTACGGAACAAAGGGCATATGCCAATTAAGAATTTGATAGGGAAAAAGAAAGAAGGCATCTTTCTCAAGTTGTAAATGACTTTAGTTTACAGAAACTAGTACAGCTGGTTCCCTGCTTCAATGAGGCAGAACCTGAACAATTTTTCGAAACTTTCGAAAATCAGGCTCGAGCCTTGAGGAGGCCGGAACAGCATTGGGCGTCTTTGGTGCATACAGCTTTTCTTGGAAAGGCACAAGAATTTACATCAGTGTTAAATGACACCGATTTTTGCAATTGCACAGTGATGAAGACCACAGTTCTTGGAGCATATCAGTGCATTCCAGCTAAGTATAGGAAGTCATTCAAGTTAGGCAGACGACAGCATGGTCAACCCCTGGTTGATTTTGTAAGACAGCAGACCAAAGCTTTTACCAGCTGGTGTAAAGCAAGCGGTGTCGCAACTTTCGATGATCACGTGCAGCTCATCTTAGTAGATAACCTGCTGGAGTCTGTTGGACCAGAGGTTAGTCTTTCTGCAGGATCATGTCTTAACCACTGCATTGGAGGCAGCCAGGTTGGTTGATACCTTCGAAACCAACCGCTCCTTGTCTGAGCGGTTCCATCTCTTTTCAAAAGCCTGGCATGAGCAGAGATCGTCAATATTGGAGGATGAAGGGCCAGCCAGAAGGAGAACATCTACGTCAGCCAACTAAGTCACCTGGTGAGCCACGCTTCTCATCGTATGGTCCACCTGGTGAGCGACAAACCACTCAACACCGTGTAACTCGACAACAGTATCCAAAGTGACACCAGCCAGAGTGAAACCAGTTACAACGTCAGCAGGGGGCTAAGGCCAAGCCTGTAGTCTGTTATCTGTGCAACCAAGTAGGTCATATCAGCCCAAACTGCCCAGATAAACCTCAACCATTAGGGAAAATCTATATCCTTAGCAACATGACCCTGAAAGAAGTAGAGAAAGGGATGGCTCCTTATTATTGCCAGAGTCATATTTCCCTTCAGGAGACTCAAAGAAAATTGAAGTCAGAACCCATAGGGATATTGGAGCATATTGCTCGCTAATAAGAGGGGGTACTTCCCCTTTCTGAACACTATTTACAATCCTCTGTTTTGCTTGAAGCCTTCGGAGAAGCGATCTTTTCTGTCCTTTGCATAGAATCTATATGCAGTGCAAATATTACACTGGATATCTGACTGTAGGTGTATCCGAAGGATTTCCTATGAAAGATGCCATGTTATTACTGGGTAATAACATTACCACTTCTAGTGTATGTCCTGAACCCATAATGATTAATTCTTCTTCGGTGTTGGCCATAACTCGGGCAACATCCCAAGGGTTGTCTGGTGAGAATGCTGGCCTATCCTTGGACGATTCTGATCTCGGAATAGCCAATTTGTTTTATGAGGAAAACTGGCCAGAGCCTCGCAAATTTAGTGAACAGACCCAGATCAAGCCTTCCTATTCCAGGGTTGCAGGATTGCCATATATGTTTCCATGCCTGAGGGACTGTCCTTCCGAGAGGAACAACGAAAGGACCCTTCTTTGCAAATTGTAAGTAAATTATCTGATGTAAATTATGTGGTATCTTCCCTTGATAAGACCTCAAAAACTAAAACTTACCACATTAATCAAATTAAAACTTTTCATACACCAGATAAAGTCCCAGTAATGACTCTGTCCTCTGCCTCCGAGGACGAATCCTACTCTTTGCACTCTATTTCTGAAATTAATGTCCTCTTCAAGGACCCTAGCCCTATAATGGGGGGGCTATCTAAAATACAAGTAACAAGTTTAATTTCACTTCTACAATTATACACAGATATTTTTTCGAATGTGCCGAAAAAATGTACATTAGGTTATCATGACGTAGATGTGGGGAGCTCTAAACCTATTACTCTCCCTCTACAGAGCTAATCCTGAAAAACAGAAGCTACTTCAGCAGAAGGTAGAATTTCTGTTAGAGCATGAGTTAGTGGAGGAGTCATCTAGTCCATGGGCTTCACCGTGCATCCTTGTTAAAAAAAACTGATGGAGGTTTTCGCATGTGTACAGACTACCGTAAGGTGAATGAGGTCACAATTACAGATGCTTACCTTCTTCCTCGTCTGGATGATGTAATCGACTTTGTGGGTAAGGCTACTTTTTTGTCCAAGTTAGATCTCCTTAAAGGTTACCTTTGGCAGGTAAGGCGAAGGAAATCTCTGCCTTCGTAATTCCAGGAGGTCATTATCAATATACAGTTACCCCCTTTGGAATGAAAAATTCTCCCCCTTCATTCCAGAAACTTATCCATCAGGCTATTAAAGGACTTGAAGGCACTACAGCTTAGTTAGTTGACATCGTGGTGGTGTCTGATACTTGGGATCAACACTTGTTTAGGCTTAATGTTCTCTTTGAGACCTTCCAGAGTTCCCATTTAACTGTTAACTTATCTAAGTCTTCCTTTGGCCAGGCTACTGTTACTTTTCTGGGCCATGAAGTAGGTAGTGGCAAAGTTGCCCCTAAATTTGCTAAAGTTCTTGACATTAAAGATTATCTAGTTCCTCATTGTAGAAAATCTCTTCAACGTTTCTTAGGCATGATAAGGTTTTACTGAAGATTCTGTAAAAAAATCCAGATATTGTAGCCCCTCTTACCTCTCTTACCAGTCACAAAGTTCCCTTTAATTGGACCTCAGAATGTCAAAATGCTTTTACGAAAGCAAAAAGATTATTGTGTACTGCACCCATTCTTTTGTCTCCAGACTTCATCAAACCTTTCTCATTACAGGTTGATGCTTGTGAATCTGGGGTTGGGGCAGTTCTGTTACAAATTGAGGACGAGGGGTTGCAGCCTATGGCCTTCTTCTCGGCAGAGTTCCAACCGCACCAGAGGGCCTACTCAACAATTGAAAAAGAAGCCCTCGCGCTGGTATTGGCCTTGGAACACTTCGATATATATGTGGGCCAGACTTCACAGGTGGTCAGTCTACACCGACCACAACCCTCTAATTTATCTCCAAAATATGAAGAATCACAACACAAGAATCATGAGGTGGTTACTCCGACTGCAACCATATAATATCAGGGTAGAATATCCCTGGTAAAGAAAATAAATTGGCAGACTCTTTGTCAAGAGTCTAAATTTTATATGTATTAGATTAGGTTGTATTAGGGTCCTATGGTAACATGACAGCTCTTTTTTTCCCCTTGTGTGAGATTTTTTTTTAGTGAAGGGATACGGGCTACCATCCACTTGTATCTTGGACCTACGTTAGCCCTACTGTCTGCTGTCTTGCTCTAAGTTTAGGGTTTGGCTTTATGTCGCAAAAAAAGCTGAGCTCTATCTAAGAGTTGGATGGTTGAGGGGAAAGGCGGTCCCATTATATGGTGCCATGGTGGCACGGTTACCGTTGAGAGGTGGGGGCCTATTCCTGAGCCCTCTCGGGGTGGGGATGTGGCATGCAAAGAGTACGTAACCTTTATTCGGCGCATGTACACACCCTCACTGAAAGGCTATCTCCCCAACCAGCGAACCAGTACTAGGGTCGAACGATGGGGCCCCATCGTTCGATCAGTACCCAGGTTCAGCCAGTGAGAAGGTGGGAGTGGCAATCGTAGAGGTGTGGGCACCACCCACCTATCTACCCTTGTCATTTCCATACTAGAGCAAGTTGAGCGTGGTTGTCCATTCTGTCTCCAGGCTGTGTCTTGGCCTTGCCTAAACTGTGTTGTACACATACATTTCCAACTGTATATAGTGTACATAGCTGTACACAAGTACTATTGCTATTGGTGGAGGAAAATATATCTCCAAGTCATTCAGCTGTGTTTGTTCTGCTCCTTGCTTCCCCTTTACACCCAGGATAACAGGCCTTATTGTTCCTGGGCTGCAATAGTCTCGTGTATCACCACTACGATATCATCTAGATAAACTGCCGTGCCTTCAAGTCCTTTAATAGCCTGATGGATCAGCTGAGTTTTTACTCAGGAAGATACTAGCGAAATTCCAGAAATAATAAATTATGTAGAACAGGACGATAATAAACTATGCACGATTGGAGTAACTAGTGACATGGTCCTCGGACAAATTGAGAAATTAAAACCTAACAAATCCCCAGGCTCTGATGAACTGTTTGCAGGGTTTTAAAGGAATGTAAAGAGGAACTTAATATGCCTTTGGCTAATCTTTTCAATATATTACTACAAACTGGCGTAGTGCCAGTAATGTAATACCTATTTATAAGGCAGGTGACAGGTCCTTAACTTCGAACTATAGACCAATATGCCTTACTTCCATAGTTGGTAAATTTATGAAATCAATAATTGCCGAAGCAATTCGTAGCCATCTTGAAAGGCATAAGTTGATTAATGAATCTCAGCATGGTTTTACAAAGGGGGATTCCTGTCTTTCAAATTTACTAACTTTCTTCAATAGGGTATTTGAGGAGGTAGATCATGGTAATGAATATAATATTGTGTATATGGACTTCAGTAAGGCTTTCGATAGAGTTCCACGTCAGAGACTATTGAGGAAACTTAAGGCACACAGAATAAGAGGAGAAATTTTTTCCTGGGTAGAGGCATGGTTGACAAATAGGGAGCAGAATTTGCATAAATGGGGAGAAATCAGAATGGGGGCACGTCACAACCGGTGTTCCACAGGGGTTAGTGTTGGGCCCCTTGTTGTTCACAATCTACATAAACGACATAGATGAGGAATAAATAGCGACATAAGCAAATTTGCTGATGACACCAAAATAGGCCGTCCAATACATTCTAATGAGGACAGTAGAGCTCTCCAGGATGATTTGAATAGACTGATGCAATGGTCGGTGAATTGACAGATGCAGTTTAATATAAACAAATGCAAAGTTCTAAATGTTGGACAGGAAATAACCATGCCACATATAAACTAAATGTAAATCTTAATATTACGGATTGCAAAAAGGATTTAGGAGTTCTGATTAGCAGTAACCTGAAACCAAGACAACAGTGCATAAGCGTTCGCAATAAAGCTAACAGAATCCTTGGCTTCATGGCAAGAAGTATAAATAATAGAAATCCTCAGGTTGTTCTTCAACTATGTCTTTGGTTAGGCCTCATTTAGATTATGCTGCTCAGTTCTGGTCACTGTATTACAGAATGGATATAAATGCACTGGAAAACGTACAAAGGAGAATGGCAAAGTTGATCCAATGTGTCAGAAATCTTCTCTATGAGGATAGAACATCAAAATGGTATACAATACCGACAGGTTGTTAGGTAAGACACATATGCAACAGTTAGACAACTTTATTCCGAAACGTTTCGCCTACACAGTAGGCTTCTTCAGTCGAATACATCTTGGTACAGAAAACACCTTGGACAAGCTTTTCAAGTGAAAAAGGGTTGGATCTGAGAGGGACATGACCTCTCAGTGGCTACATTTTCACTACTACTACTACTCTGCACCTCTCCTTCCGACAGTATTTAAGTCTCTGCACTGTCGCTTGATCTTCAGATAGTTCCTGACTATGGAACTGAACTGCTCCAGGCTGAGGGACTGACAACCTCAAATTCTACGACTTCAAGGGTGATGGACTGATTACATCGTCTTCACATCTCTACTGTTCCTGCCTACTTTCTGTATTCGACTGAAGAAGCCTACTGTGTAGGCGAAACGTTTTGAAATAAAGTTGTCTAACTGTTGCATATGTGTCTTACCTAACAACCTATGAGGATAGACTGAGGCCCTGAAACTGCATTCTCTAGAAAGGCATAGAATTAGGGAAGATATGATTGAAGTGTATAAATGGAAAACAGGAATTAATAAAGGGGATGTAAATAGCATGCTAGAAATATTTAACATAGACAGGACTCGCAGCAATGGTTTTAAATTGAATAAATTCAGATTAAGGAAGGATATAGGAAAGCAATGGTTTAAAAACAGAGTTGTGAATGAGTGGAACACTCACGAGTACCGTTATAGAAGCTAAGACGTTGTGTAGTTTTAAAAATAGGTTGGATAAATACATGAGTAGGTGTGGGTGGGTGTGAGTTGGGCCTAACTAGCTTGTGCTACTAGGTTAGATGCTGTGCTCCTCCCTTTTGTGACGTGTCTGACCTCACTAGGTCAGTGGTGTCAGACGGTCAGTGAGCTTAAGGTCACTAGGTCAGTTAGCTTAAGCCGGGAGGGGGGGGGGGAGAATTGGACCTGCCTTGCATAGGCCAGTAGGCCTGTTGCAGTGTTCCTTCTTTCTTATGTTTTTATGTTCTTATGAAACGATGCCGGCGAGTTCCACATCCCTAAGGAGGTTACTGTGTATTGATAATGTCCTCTTGGAATTACGATGGCAGAAATTTCCTTCGCCTTATCTGTCACAGGTACCTGATAGTAATCTTTAAGGAGGTCGAGTTTAGACACGGAAGTAGCCTTACCCACAAAGTCCACTACGTCATCTAAACGTGGCAGAGAGTAAGCGTCTGGAATACTGGCTTCATTCACCTTCCGGTAGCCTGTACACATTCAAAACCCTCCATCAGACTTCTTAACAAGGATGCACGGTGAAGCCCACGGACTGGATGATTCCTCCACTAATCAGTATTCTAACAGAAATGCTACCTCCTGCTGAAGTTGCCTCTGATTTTCTGGATCAGCTCTGTAGTGCGACCTCAATTGTAGGCAAATTACTAGAGTCAATTATAGCTGAGATTATAAGAAGCCATTTCGAAAAGCATAGCTTGATTAATGATACTCAGCATGGATTCAAAAGAGGCCGGTCTTGTCTAACTAATTTATTAACTTTCTTCAGTAAAGCTTTTGAGGCTGTTGACCACGATAAAGAATTTGATATTATTTACTTAGATTTTAGTAAGGCTTTTGATAGAGTTCCGCACCATAGACTGTTAAAGAAAGTGGCAGCTCATGGCATTGGGGGAAAAGTGCTCTCGTGGATCGAGTCATGGCTCACTGACAGGAAGCAGAGAGTGTCCATAAATGGGGTTAAATCCGAGTGGGGATCTGTAACAAGTGGCGTTCCACAGGGATCAGTCTTGGGCCCGTTGTTGTTTATAATATATATCAATGATCTTGATGAGGGAATTACTAGTGATATGAGCAAATTCGCCGATGACACAAAGATAGGTAGGATATTTGATTCAAACGTAGATGTTATGGAACTTCAGGAGGATTTAATTAAACAAACTCTATTCTTGGTCAGAAAAGTGGCAGATGCAGTTCAATGTAGATAAATGCAAGGTTCTGAAGCTTGGGAGTGCCCATAACCCTAGTACTTATAAGTTAAATGATGTAAAGTAAAAGGACACAAGTGCAACTAATGTGACATTTATTGTGGCAACGTTTCGCTCTCCAGGAGCTTTATCAAGCCATTACGTAATGGCTTGATAAAGCTCCTGGAGAGCGAAACGTTGCCACAATAAATGTCACATTAGTTGCAATAAAGTTGGTAGAATTACCGACAATATGTAAAGTAAAAGGACACAAGTGCAACTAATGTGACATTTATTGTGGCAACGTTTCGCTCTCCAGGAGCTTTATCAAGCCATTACAAACAATACATGGACACAGAGGGTATATAAAGGCTCAGAGTGAGGTGAATACTAGTGAGGTACCATTTCGATGTTCACTAGTGGTAGTAGTAGTAGTAGTAGTAGTGACAAAAGTAATACAATATGGTAGAGCAATTAATTCGTATATGAGTAAAAGGATATAAAAGCTATTACTTTTATATCCTTTTATTCATCAAAGACTGCAAGAAAAGAGCTCTTCAGATCATAAATTCTCCACGCATCAACACCACTCCCAGCAAAGTTATAATTCTTCCCAACAGTCAGGTTGCACTGAACGTCTCAAAAGCACTTTCACAAGCTAACACCAGAGTCGCCATCGCTTCTAGCACTTCAATAAAGGATATAACCAGGACAAAATCCAAGCACCACGAACCAGTCAGTGCAGGAGTTTACACTATACCCTGTGGAGGCTGTGACAAGATTTACGTAGGTGAAACAGCCAGAAACCTCGACACCCGCCTCAATGAACACATTTACGCATGTAGGAACGATAACCTGAACAACGCCTGTGTACAACACCGAAATTCCACCAATCATCTCATGAAATTCAGAGACGCCCAATTAGTGATCAAAGAAACTAATTTCCGCAGACGCAAGTGCCTCGAATCAGCACTGATCGCTGTTTCGAATACAATTAAACAAAACAACGGCAGCTTCACCATCTCCGAAGTCTTAGCAAGAATCCTCCTGAAAACAGTAAACCCTGCCATCACATAGTCTCTCCTGTTATACTACACAAAGCACAGAGAGTGAACACTGAAACAAGCTGCCTCATTCCAGTTTATATTTGTCCAACCTATTTTTATGTTACCCAAGTAATAGCTTTTATATCCTTTTACTCATGTACGAATTAATTGCTCTACCATATTGTATTACTTTTGTCACTACTACTACTACTACTACTACTACTACTACTACTACTACTACTACTACCACTAGTGAACATCGAAATGGTACCTCACTAGTATTCACCTCACTCTGAGCCTTTATATACCCTCTGTGTCCATGTATTGTTTGTAATGGCTTGATAAAGCTCCTGGAGAGCGAAACGTTGCCACAATAAATGTCACATTAGTTGCACTTGTGTCCTTTTACTTTACATTAGTTGCACTTGTGTCCTTTTACTTTACATATTGTCGGTAATTCTACCTACTTTATTACAAGTTAAATGATGTAGAACTTAGCCATACAGATTGCGAAAAGGACTTGGGGGTTATGGTGAGCAGCAACCTTAAACCAAGACAGCAATGCCTAAGCGTACGTAATAAGGCAAATAGATTACTGGGATTTACATCAAGAAGTGTAAGCAACAGAAGTCCAGAGGTCATACTGCAGCTTTATACATCATTAGTAAGGCCTCACCTAGATTATGCAGCTCAGTTCTGGTCTCCATTACAGAATGGACATAAATTCGTTAGAAAACATTCAGCGTAGGATGACTAAATTAATACATAGCATTAGAAATCTTCCTTATGAGGAAAGATTGAAGACTCTTAAGTTACATTCACTTGTTAGACGAAGAATGAGGGGAGACCTGATCGAAGTGTATAAGTGGAAGATAGGTATTAATAAAGGGGATATTAATAAGGTCTTGAGGATGTCTCTCCAAGAGAGAACCCGCAGTAATGGATTTAAATTAGGTAAGTTTAGATTTAGAAAGGACATAGGAAAGTATTGGTTTGGAAATAGGGTAGTTGATGAGTGGAACAGTCTACCTAGTTGGGTTATTGAGGCTAGGACTTTGGGTAGTTTCAAATTTAGGTTGGATAAGTACATGAGTGGGAGAGGTTGGATTTGAGTGGGACTTGCACATCAGAGCTTATTTCTTGGGTGGCATTGAAAATTGGGTTGGGCAAATGTTTTGTTAGTGGGATGAATTGTAAAGGACCTGCCTAGTATGGGCCAACAGGCCTCCTGCAGTGTTCCTCCTTTCTTATGTTCTTATGTTTAATAGGTTTAGATTTCCAATATCTACATCATAATATCCTATTGTACTTCATCGGGACAACTGAAAATATGTCAGGGTAAGATTGACCCATCATTAATTGGGTGCAAGGAGTCAGGGTCGTCTACAGAGGCAGAGGACAGAGTCATTACTGGGACTTTATTTGGGCTATTAAATGCTTTAATTTGTTTTATGAGGGCTTATCAAGGCGAGCTGCCACATAATTTATATCAGATAGTTTACTTACAATTTGCTAGGTCCCGTAATTCTAGCTTTTAAGGTGTGGCCAGGTATAGGCTTCTGCATTAACACCTTGTCTCCTGGACTGAAGGAGTGAAATTTTGAGTTTCTGTCATACCTCTGTTTCATAATGTTTTTGAACTGTTTTTAAGTTAGCCTTAGTCAATTGACGTGCCACCTGCAACCTTGAAGAATGGTTGTAGAGTGTTATGAAGGCGTCTTCTCCCATCCATCCTTCCTTGAGCACTCGCAGAGGACCTCGTACGTTGTGCCCAAGGATTAGCTCAAACTGACTGTACCCTGTGGACTCCTGCACAGTTTCTCTCATCGTGAACAGCAACAGAGGAAGTGATTCATCCCAGTCTAAGAAAATGCGTGCAATAAGTTCTCATCATGATTTTTAATGTTTGATGAAATCTTTCCAAGGCGCCTTGGGACTGAGGATGATAGGCAGTGGATAATTTGAGTTATTCCTAGCCTAGTTAATGCTTCCCTAAACGCTTTGGCGGTAAAATTAGTACCTTGGTCACTCTGGATAGACTTAGGAATGCCAAAGCGGGAAATAAAGTTAGTTAGGGTTTTTAGAATGGCTTTGGTATTGATACTGCTCATTGGAACTGCTTCTGGATACCTAGTTGCTTTGTCCATAAATAGTGAATAAGTACTGGTTTCCAGACTTGGACTTGGGTAATGGACCCACACAATTATTGATTAACTCTGCAAATGGTTCTCCGTCTGCAGGTACGGGATAGAAAGGTGCAGGTTTAATGGGGTGTCCAGGTTTTCCTACTTGCTGACATTCCCTACAACAGCGGATGTGATTCTTCACATCTTACCTCACATCTTAAAATTCTTTTAATATTCCATAAAAAATTGTGAGCTACATTTAATATTTGTGATCTAAACTTTTTAGGAACTATCAGTCTATGTCTGTTGGCTTCCCTCTACCTCCTCACCAGTCTCTGGGCAGATTCATAAATCGTTTTTAACTTTATATTTGACTGGGTGATTTGAGTGGGATTCACCCATGGCTGCCTGAAAAGCGAATTTCAGGGAAGGATCTTTTCGCTGTTCATCCCGAAAGGACAGTACCTCAGGCATGGAGAAAGATATCCGGCAGTCCTGCAAACCTGGAACAGGAAAGCTTGATCTGGATCTGTTCACTAAATTTACGAGGCTGTGGCCAATTTTCCTCGTAAAACAAATTGTCTAGTCATAGACCAGAGTCGTCCAAGGATGGGTCAGCATTCTCATCAGACATCCCTTGGGATTTTGCCCGAGTTATGGCCAACATCGGAGAAGGATTAGACATTATAGGTTCTGGACACTTTGTGGAATTAAGAATGTTATTACCCAGTAATAACACATCTTTCATAGGGAATCCTTTAGAAACACCTACAGTCAAACATCCAGTGTAATATTTACTCTGCACGTATATTCTGTGTAATGGGACAGAAAATACTGCTCCTCCAAATGCCTCTAAAAGAACAGACGAGTGCAATGAAATTTTTTTCAGAGAAGGGAAGTACTCCCTGCTTGATGAGAACCTACGCACCCACGGCCAGCACTGCAGGAGGACCTGAGTGTGGCTTCCTGTGCTAACGCATGACAGTCAAGGGTATGGTCAAAAAATCATATTCTGCTCCTGACTTCCGCACTGGCAAGACGTACTCGTTCCTGATTAACTGCCTTTCTCCTGATTGGTTGCCTTGCGATCCCCGTGCTGGTAGAGGCTTTGTAATTAAATTGAGGTGTTCCTGATGATCCTGCTGCTACCCTGGCTGCTACTGCTGATTCAACCACCAACTCACTGCTCTTTTTGCTGTTGGATTGAATACATGACGACGACATCTCTGACAGTTGTTGTCCTTCCTACACAGAGGATTGTCACCACCCAGCAAACAGTGAGCGCTGTAGGCTGCATACGCCTGTGGCGCCAAACCCACAGCGGCTGCCGCTGCTTGCTGAGTGTCTTCATTGGCTGAACCTACGTCACCTCTGCTCTCTGAGCACGTGTTCTCCATTGGCACACGGTTTTTTCCTCTCCTCCAGTTCGGTGTAACAGCATCTCTGAAGACTTTCTTTTCCTTTTCCAACCTCATGGACAAGCAAGACTACACCACTTGGATAACACTAGCGCCTTTCTCTCTTCTAGAATTTCCTTCATTTTTTCTGGACCGGCTGGACCTGTGCCCGCGTCAGTAGGGGTATTCGTCTGGCCGGTGCCCATGGCTGTGGTCCAGGTGATTAACGCATGGGACGCCTATCCTAGACAGGTACACTGCAGAGCCATGCACCACCGTGACAGTGCAACGGACAAGTGGACTAGCAGCAACAACACTCACAGCAAGAGGCATTCTTGAGTTTCCTCAGTGCTCAGACGTTATGTCCAAAGCTGGGAGTGACTCCAAAGAGATCCTGTAGTGCTTGCTGCCTTTTCACCTCCTGACATCGTCTGCTGCTATGTAGTAGCCACGCCCTTCGAGCCCAGTGCGGGCGGGGTTGTGGCAGTCCAAAGTGCCTAGCTTCTCCCTACGAGCCCCGTGGCGGTGGGGAATGGGGTTAGGTCAAGGGACAGCTAGTCCCAGAAGATGAGGAGGTACTTGTACCTCCTCCCATGGTAGACAGTGGTCTGAGACACTCCCGCAAAAGGGCGCCAAGGCCAGGCCACCACTTGGAAAAGGCCCGGACCAGGACAAGACCGGCGAACCTACTATAATACAATGCACCACCGTGAACTTACGCTTGACACCTCACGCAATTGGTAAGTTTATGACCCACCTCCACCTGTGCTGTTGTCACGATGGCAACTGCACAGCGACCTCCTCGCCCGACGACCATGGTCCTTTTTTTGAAATATTCTATCCAAACGGCCTCCATCCTTTTCAAAATCACTCGGACTCGCATGCAAAATATCTTTAAGACCAGCAATGGTTTTAAAGTTACTCTTGATATTGCGAGTTATGACATATACACTAGTAAAGATTCTCGTCTGAAACTTTCCAAGGCAGGTTTTGACAATGACTGGGCTCTTGACCACAAGGCCAGGAGCACAGTCGTGGCAAAATATGTCGACTACTCTCTTCCTGACGCCTATGACCTGATAACTGAAATATCGACCCAAAACAATGTCACTGCTGAAGAATTCTACCGCCCTCCCTCTTCCAACATTCTTAAAATACGATGCTCTACTCCTTCTGAGGCTAACTGTTTAAACACGGCATTCGAGTCAACTATTTCATCATTCCTTGTACATCACTGTTTCTCCCTAACTATATCCCTGTACTGTAATGCTTCAAGTGTCTCAGTTTTGGACACTTGAAGGACTCTTGTGTCAAACAATAGGTGTGTTCCAAGTGCTCCTCTACTGGACACACGTCGAAGAAATGCTCCAACTGCACTCAGCTTCACTCTGCCACTTTCTCTCAATGGCCTACGCACAAGGATTAAGTCACCCCCTTGAGCAAGGATAACCATAGCAACCTCCTAAATCCTGTTGCAAGCCAGTACATACAGCTTCTGACCCAACATTCAAGCTCTACCCATCCACTACTCCTTCCACTACTTCCTCTCCCTCCTCCCCCTTTACTGCTTCTTCTCCTTCATATGCTGCATCGCCCAAGCACTCCACTGTTCTAGAAGCAATTGTGCTAACCGCCGTTTACTGCACGAAGGCTTTTACGGTTAACTATTCCATTATCCTTAATCAGCTTCTTCAAGGTAACAATCTTGACCTTGCCACCTTTCCTCCTGATTTCTCTCCTCCCACTAATGGGAATGTTGCCTCTGAAACCGTAACCTCATCTTCACCAATGCCTGTCCCTGATCGACCTATTCCAGCTCCCTCCTCCACATGGCCCATCGTTTCCACTTGCTCCACTAGTGGACAATCTCAATCTCCATCAGTTTCTTCTCACCCCTCAAAATAACCTCCTCATCCCCATAAGTCACGCTCTACAAATAAGAGGAAAAACTGCTATTCCTCTCTTTTGACAGAGCAAACACTGAGTAATGTTATCAACCAGAAAACCCTCCCCACCACCTTCACCACTACACCTTCCTCCCCGCCTTCCATCTCAACCACAAAACCTCGCTCCCCCCCTTCCACTTCCACCACCACACCTCCCTCCTCCCTCCCACCTCAAGCACCATACCTCCCTCTCCCCCTTCCACCTCCACCACCACACCTCCCTGCCCCCCTTCCACCTCCACCACCACACCTCCCTCAGCCCTTCCACATCAACCCCCCCACCTCCCTCCCCCATTCCACCTTCACCACCACACTTCCCTCCCTTCCACCTCCACCACAACACCTCCCTCCCTCCTTCCACTTCCACCACCCCACCTCCCTCCCCCCTTCCACCTCCATAACCACACCTCCCCCCCTTCCACCTCAACCAACACACCTCCCTCCCCCTTTCCACCTTAACCACCATGCCTACCTCCCCACTTTCACCTCCACCACCACACCTCCCTCCCCCCTTTCCACCTCCACAACCACACCTCCCTCCCCTCTTCCACCTCCACCACTCCACTTCCCTCCCCCATTCCATCTCAACCACCACACCTCCCTCCCCCTATCCACCTTAACAACCACGCCTACCTCCCCCCTTCCATCACCACCACCACACCTCCCTGACCCTTCCACCTCCACCACTATACCTCCCTCCCCCCTTCCACTTCCACCACTACACCTCCCTCCCCCCTTCCACCTCCACCACCACACCTCCCTACCATCCTTCCATCTCCAGCACCACACCTCCCTCCCCCTTCCACCTCCACCACCCCACCTCCCTCCCCATTCCACCCCACCTCCCTCCCCCTTCCACCTCCACCACCCCACCTCCCTCCCCCATTCCACCTCCACCACTACACCTTCCTCCCCCTTCAACCTCCACAACAACACCTCCCTCCCCCCTTCCACCTCCACCACCCCAGCTCCCTACCCTTTCCACCTCCACCACCACACCTCCCTCCCCATTTCCACCTCCACCACCACACCTCTCTCCCCCCGTTCCACCTCCACCACCTCACCTCCCTCCTCCCTTCCATCTCCACCACCACACCTCCCTCCCCTCTTCCACCTCCACCACCACACCTCCCTCCTCCCCTTCCACCTCCACACCTCCCTCACCCCTTCCACCTCCACCACCTTACCTCCCTCCTCCCTTCCACCTCCACCACCACGCCTCCCTCCCCTCTTTCACCTCCACCAACACACCTCCGTCCCTCCCTTCCACCTCCACCACCTCACCTCCTTCCCTCCTTTCACCTCCAGCACCACACCTCCCTCACCCCTTCCATCTCCACAATCACACCTCCCTCCTCCCTTTTACCTCCACCACCCCACCTCCACCTCTCGTTCCACCTCCTCACCTACATCCCCCTTTCCACCTCCAACACCACGCCTCCCTCCCCCCTTCCACCTCCACCACCACACCTCCCTACACCGTTTCACCTCCACCACCACACCTCCTTCCCCCCTTCCACCTCCTCCACCACTTCTCCCTCTCCCCTTCCACCTCAACCACCCAATCTCCTTCCCCCGTTCCACCTCCATCACCGCACCTCCCTTTCCACTTCCACCTCCACCACCACCTCACCTTCTTCCTCCCCTTCCACCTCCACCACCACACCTCCTTCACACCCTTCCACCTCCACCACCAAACCTCACTCCTCCTCTTCCACCTTCACAACCACACCTCCATCCCCTCTTCCTCCTCCACCACCACACCTCCATTCCCTCTTCCACCTTCACCACCACACCTCCCTCCCCCCTTCCACCTCCAACACCACACCTCCCTCCTCACCCTTTTACCTCCACCACCACACCTCCTTGCCCCCTTCCACCTCCACCACCACACCTCCCTCTCCCCTTCCACCTCCACCACCCAATCTCCCTACCCCATTCCACCTCCACCACCGCACCTTCCTTCCCCTTTCCACCTCCACCACCACGCCTCCCTCCTCACACTTTCACCTCCACCACTACACCTCTCTCCACACCCTTCCACCTCCACCACAACACACCCCTTCCCTCTTCCACCTCCACCACCACCTCACCTCCTTCCTCCCCTTCCACCTCTACCACCACACTTCCCTCACTCCCTTCCACCTCCACCACCACACCTCCCTACCCCCCTTCCATCTCCACCACTACACCTCCCTCCACACCCTTCCACCTCCACCACCACACCTCCCTGCCCCCTTCCACCTCCACCACCACACCTCCCTCCCCATCCTTCCTCCTCCATCACCACACCTCGCTCCTCCCTTCCACCTCCACCACTACACCTCCCTGCCCCCTTCCAACTCCACCACCACACCTCGGTCCTCCTTCCACCTGCACCGTCACACATCCTTACCTCCCTTCCACCTCCACCACTACACCTCCCTCCCCTCTTCCACCTCCAACACCACACCTCCCTCCTCACACTTTCATCTCCAGCACTACACCTCCCTCCCCCCTTCCACCTCCACCACCACACCTCCCTCCCCCCTTCCACCTCCATCACCACACCTCCGTCTTCACCCTTTGATCTCCACCACTACACCTCCCTCCACACCCTTCCTCCTTCACCACCACACCTCCCCACCCTTCAACCTCCACCACCACACCTACCTCCCGACCCTTCCACCTCCCTCCCCATCCTTCCACCTCCAACACCACACCTCTTTTCCCCCTTCCACCTCCAACACCACACCTCCGTCCTCACCCTTTGATCTCCACCACTACACCTCCCTCCACACTCTTCCTCCTTCACCACCACAACTCCCCACCCTTCAACCTCCACCACCACACCTACCTCCCGACCCTTCCACCTCCCTCCCCACCCTTCCATCTCCACCACCACACCCCCATCCTCACCCTTCCACCTCCACCACCACACCTCCCTCCACACCCTTCCACCTCCACCACCACACCTCCCTCCACACCCTTCCACCTCCACCATCACACCTCCCTCCCCACCCTTCCACCTCCACCAGCACACCTCCCTCCACACCCTTCCACCTCCACCACCACACCTCCCTCCACACTCTTCCACCTCCACCACCACACCTCCCTCCACACTCTTCCACCTCCACCACCACACCTCCCTCCCCATTTCAACCTCCACCATCACATCAGCCTTTCCTCTTTCCACCTCCACCACCACACCTCCCTCCACTCTTCCACCTCCACCACCACACCTCCCTCCACACCCTTCCATTTCCACCATCACACCTCCCTACCCCTCCTTCAACCTCCACCACCACACCTCCCTCACCCCCTTCCACCTCCACCACCACACCGATCTTCCCCCTTCCACCTCCCTCACCCCCTTCCACCTCCACCACCACACCTATCTTCCCCCTTCCACCACCACCACACCTCCCTCACCCCCTTCCACCTCCACCACCACACCTCCCTCCACTCTTCCACCTCTACCACCACACCTCCCTCCACCCTTCCATTTCCTCCATCACACCTCCCTACCCCTCCTTCAACCTCCACCGCCACACCTCTCTCCCCACACTTCCACCTCCTCCACTACACCTCCCTCCACCCTTCCATTTCCACCACCACACCTCCCTCCTCCCCTTCCACCTCCATACCTCCCTCACCCCTTCCACCTCCACCACTTCACCTCCCTCCTCCCTTCCACCTCCACCACCACGCCTCCCTCCCCTCTTTCACTTCCACCTCCACACCCCCGTCCCTCCCTTTCACCTCCACCACCTCACCTCCCTCCCTCCTTTCACCTCGAACACCACACCTCCCTCCCCGTTCCATCTCCACAATCACACCTCCCTCCCCCCTTCCACCTCCAGCACGCCACATCCGTCTCCCGTTCCACCTCTACACCTACATCCCCCTTTCCACCTTCAACACCACGCCTCACTCCCCTCTTCCACCTCTACCACCACACCTCCCTACCCGCTTTCACTTCCACCACCACACCTCCTTTCCCCCTTCCACCTCCACCCCCACACCTCCCTCTCCCCTTCCACCTCCATCACCCTATCTCCTTCCCCCGTTCCACCTCCACTATCGCACCTCACTTCCCCTTTCCACCTCCACCACCACGCCTCCCTCCTCACCCTTTCACCTCCACCACCACACCTCCTTCCCCCCTTCCTCCTCCACTACCACACCTCCCTCTCCCCTTCCACCTCCACCACCCAATCTCCCTCCCCCGTTCCACCTCCACCACCGCACCTCCCTTCCCCTTTCCACCTCCACCATCACGGTTCCCTCCTCTGCCTTTCACCTCCACCACTACACCTCTCTCCACACCCTTCCACCTCCACCACCACACCTCTCTTCCCTCTTCCACCTCCACCACCACCTCACCTCCTTCCTCCCCTTCCACCTCCACCACCACACCTCCCTCACCCCTTCCGCCTCCAACACCACACCTCGCTCCTGAACCTTTCATCTCCACCACTACATCTCCCTCCACACCCTTCCACCTCCACCACCACACCTCCCTCCCCGCCCTTCCACCTCCACCACCACACCTCTCTCCCCACCCTTCCACCTCCACAACCATACCTCATTCCCCCTTTTCCACATCCACCACCACATCTCCCTCCCCAATTCCACCTCCACCATCACATCTCCCTTTCCTTTTTCCACTTCCACCACCACACCTCCCTCCCTCTTCCACCTCTACCACCACACCTCCCTCCACCCTTCCATTTCCACCACCACACCTCCCTACCCAACCTTCAACCTCCACCACCATACCTCCCTCACCCCCTTCCACCTCCACCACCACACCTCCCTACCCCCCTTTCGCCTGCATCACTTCCCTCCACACCCACCTCCACCACCACACCTCTCTCCCCACCCTTCCACCTCCACCACTACACCTCCCTCCACCCTTCCATTTCCACCACCAAACCTCCCTACCCCACGTTCAACCACCACCACCACACCTCCCTCACCCCTTCCACCTCCACCACCTCACCTCCTTCGTCCTTTCCACCTCCACCACCACGCCTCCCTCCCCTCTTTCACCTCCACCACCACACCTCCGTCCCTCCCTTCCACCTCCACCACCTCCCCCCCTCCCTCCTTTCACCTCCAGCACCACAACTCCCTCCCCCCCTTCCATCTCCACAATCACACCTCCCTCCCCCCTTCCACCTCCAGCACCCCACCTCCGTCTCCCGTTCCACCTCCTCACCTACATCCCCCTTTCCACCTTCAACACCACTCCTCGCTCCCCCCTTTCACCTCCACCACCACACCTCCTTACCCCCTTTCACCTCCACCACCACACCTCCTTTCCCCCTTCCACCTCCAACACCACATCTCCCTCTCCCCTTCCACCTCCACCACCCAATCTCCCTCCCCCGTTCCACCTCCACCACCGCACCTCCCTTCCCCTTTCCACCTCCACCATCACGCCTCCCTCCTCTCCCTTTCACCTCCACCACTACACCTCTCTCCACACCCTTCCACCTCCACCACCACACCTCCCTCCTCGCCCTTCCACCTCCACCACCACACCTCTCTCCCCACCCTTCCACCTCCACAACCATACCTCATTCCCCCTTTTCCACATCCACCACCACATCTCCCTCCCCATTTCCACCTCCACCATCACATCTCCCTTTCCTCTTTCCACCTCCACCACCACACCTCCCTCCCCTCTTCCACCTCTACCACCACACCTCCCTCCACCCTTCCATTTCCACCACCACACCTCCCTACCCCACCTTCAACCTCCACCACCTCACCTCCCTCACCCCCTTCCACCTCCACCACCACACCTCCCTTCTTCGTTCCACCACCACCACACCTCCCTCACCCCCTTCCACCTCCACCACCACACCTCCCTACCCCTCTTTCGCCTCCATCACTTCCCTCCACACCCACCTCCACCACCACACCTCCCTCACCCCTTCCACCTCCACCACCTCACCTCCTTCGTCCTTTCCACCTCCACCACCACACCTCCCTACCCCCCTTCCACCTCCACCACCACACCTCCCTCCCTACACAAATGACATGCCTGAACCCATATACCTAAACACACTCAGTATCTCTTATGCAGACGACATTACACAACTCACCGCACACGAAAACACCAGATTCCTCACACAACTCGAGGTCGACAGGATTACCGCAGGGGATCTGTTATGGCGATTAAAAACTAATGCCAACAAGTCCGAGATCACCTTTTATAAAAAGACGTGGCATCTCTGCTTCTATTGATCTCAAAACCAGTTCTTCATGAACATCCATACCACAAACATTTTCTGCGCAGTTTGATGGAGCGGCTTGCCTAGTGTAGTTTGGGGCCACCACAACTGCTGCCTTTGCCTGTATTGCGCGAACGGTCTTGCAGTGGGTGTGAGCAGCACATGACTATTACAGTGCCCTGTAATAGTCATGTGCTGCATTGCAATGCCTTGTGGTTGGGTTTAGCCCTGACTCTTTTCCTTTTTCTTCATTTTTTCCTCTCCCCCACCTATTCTTCATCTATCCGCGCTCACCCCTCGCCCCTAGTGGGTCCTTACCTGTGAGTCCCTTCTGTTCTGTTCAAGGTATGGTGACCCAAAGACTGATGATAAAGGCAGTATGGAACATAGCCGCTATCTTGCGCCATGAGAGAAGCCACAAGTCTTGAAACGTCTACCACGAAGAGCAACTCAGTAATCACTGCTTAAGATGCCTTTTCTTCCCACATTTGTAGAAAATTCGAGCCTAAGAACTGATAGTATATACGACTGGACCATGTGCTCATAGTATTAGCCCGGAAAGATGGGCAAGATGGTACATCACTGGCAACAAGAACAAAGGAAATAGTTGCAGAAGGAGCACATTTGGCAACAGGATGTACATTTGGCACAAGAAAAATACAATTCATCACTAAGTCAGCAGCTACTGCTGAAGGATAGGGATCACCTTTGCTGCACTTGTTAATACGGTTGTGTTTATCTGAATTGAATATTACTCCTAACTGAAAAAGACGAGAAAGCTCCCTGTAGAGTGCATTAGCAACAAGAGCTTTGCCAAATATAACAGCAGTACGCATATCCGAGTCTGAAAACAAAGAATAATGTTCAGTAGGAAGGAGAAAAAACGTCCATAACATCCATACGATGGGTAAAGGCACCATGACTCTCCTCTGGAACAATCCGAGGGTCCATCACAGCTCGAGCAGCAAGGTACGAACGACGCTCTGCAGTACTAATGTGGAAAATTGCATTTACTTGGATGCATCATTATATACATAACAGTAAATGAAAGATAATTATTATTTGTCAGTTAGACATGTAGGAATTTGGGAAATCTAGGTCGCAAAAAATGTCCCCCATCGATACCTACCACTGTCATATCCACAAGTTGCTCTGGACCTATTATTAAATGAAATATACATACACCAGGAATACTGGTAAATATATAAATTTGTGGACTGTATATTAAAAATAATAAATGGTTATATATATACACAATTACATAACAGAAGGAAAATATATCTTAATATCACTCACCAATTTGACTGGAGATTAATGTGTATCATACTCAGAAAACCTCACTCTAACTAAATCTATGAAAATAATGCTGGCCAGAATTACACACAAATCTAGAGAGCTTATCTTAGGTTCCTGGAGCTGTCTTGTCCAGTCGTCTGATATCTCAAGTTATGCAGGAATGCACATCCAACAATTTCGCCTCATATTTGAGAGGTGTCAGCCCAATTTTAACCTCTACAGAATGAAAAATCCTTCCCATTCACTCTAACGTTCTGTTCAATTCAAAAACCAAAATGGTGAGTGTCCTTCTGCGCAGGCGCAGCTTCCCGTTTTCGATAACATAAATTTTATTAAATACAATATGGTCATCTATTTACATATAACTACTGTATTTCCGGAAAATATATACAGTATTTTTCCACACTGCGGTCGGCCGGAGTTCGTTGCTAAACGATTCAAATTACTCCTTCCTTTAGGAGACGATTCCAGCCAGTCCTGGCTTGAGTGGCTGTTCTCCTAGTAGGTCTTACTACGATTTCATCTTCCGGCATCACTTGGTCTGCATTATCTTCCATATCACTCGTGTCACTTTCCCTCAGATTTTCTTTTAAGTTTGATTCAACACCTAATTCCAAGGGAATCAATTTATTAATTGTGCGTCAACTTTCCTGGGGCCACGACACAACACTTTGACATTCCTGACAACACCTTGTGCATCTGGGTACAATGTCAATACTTTGCCCAGAGGCCACAATGTTCGATGTTGTTCAGTGTCAATTAACACAATGTCACCTGGTTGAATGGTCGATTTACTGCCTCTGTCGCACCATAAAAGTGTTCACGTAGTGTAAGAAGATATTCCTTATGCCACACATTAGACCAATGATCAATTACTTTATTTAACATTTTAAATTTATCACACAACACTGCCACATCATTGTAATCTTCATCACTTTCTTCCGGATTATCTCTATAGACAGGGGCAGCTTCCAATTTCCTTCCACATATTAAGTGAGAAGGTGTTAATACATCTGCATCATGTGTATCACTCATGTACGAGAGAGGCCTATTATTTATACGATTCTCCGCCTCCACTAACACTGCATAAAATTCTTCCAAATTAACTCTCTTCCGGTGTAGTACTTTACGGAGACACTTCTTCACTGTGCTTATCAGTCTTTCGTACAGCCCCCCCCTGCCAAGGGGCTCTAGGAGTAATAAATTTCCAGGTACACCCTCGCTGGGTTAACAGAGATTAAACATCGTTACTATTATTTAATTCTATCAAGTGTTGAGCACCTGCTACAAAATTTGTGGCATTATCCGAAATCATCAATCTCGGACAGGATCTCCTAGCTGCAAATTTTCGAAACAGTTGTATAAACTGTTCTGCAGACAAGTCCTGTGCCACTTCTAAATGAACTGCCCTAGTAGCAGTACAGGTGAACAAACAAACATACACTTTCAGTGGAACACCATTTGACGTACCTGTTAAAATTATTGGACCACTATAGTCTACACCTGTTACATCAAATGGTTTCACTAATTGTACACGCTCCTTTGGCAATGGCGGAGGACCTGGGTACATATAGGATCTGGCATCCACACGGCGACATATTACACAAGATTTAATCACCCTTTTTACACTTTGTTGTCCTTGTGGAATCCAGAAAGTTTCCCTAATACAATTTAAGGTATCTTGTACCCCACCATGCATTACATTTTTATGGGTAATTAGAACAATTAAATTTGTTAGATGATGAGTTTTGGGCAGTAAGATAGGATGTTTAGCATAATCACCCAATTCAGCATTTTGTAACCTACCTCTGCACCTAATTACATTGTTCTCTAAATACAGCCCCAGTTTCTCTATTAGGGAACCTTTCATAATTTTTCTTTTCATCATCAATTTAATCTCATTTCCATAGATTTCCTCCTGTACCCTCTTTATCCAATATTCAAGAGGATGTGAAAACTTATATGAAATATTCATCTTGTTTAGAAATTTAAACACCAACTTAGTTACATTGATTAGTTTGGGTAAAGAAGAATACCTATTTATATCAATGGCTAAGATAGGACAAACTATTGGAGCAGTGGTCACAGTAATTTCAACAGGAGCAATATACGCCTTCTGTACAGGCCAATTAGCTTTATTTACCAACCAGCTCGGTCCTTTAAACCATGATACAGCATTTACAAATTTAGCATAAGGTAAACCTCGAGACAAGAAATCAGCCGGATTCTCCTCACCAGGTATATGATTAAATATTAACATATGCTGACACAAACTAGTATACTTCTCTTGCATCTGATAAATTTCAGCAACTCTGTTTTGTACGTACACAATTTTACTGTTTCCATTTCGAATCCATTGTAAGGAAACCTCATTATCAGACCAAATGACAGTGTTGCTAATATTTATCTCCTGCAACTTATTTCTTATATAATTAGCTAATTTGACACCTACATAAACGGATGTTAATTCCAACTGAGGTAAGGCACATGATTTAATTGGAGACACTTTAGCCTTAGACATAACAAGAGTAATAACACTATTACATTGAAGGTAAGCAACTGCTCCATATGCCAATTTTGAAGCATCACAAAAAATGTGGAGTATATTTTTCCCATTTGGATTGGCCACCTGGCATGGGAACTCCAACATTGGAATTTTATCATAATCACCAATTAATTCATCCCACCTGTTAATGAATTCCTCAGGTAGAATTTCATCCCAAGCACATTTAAGTTTCCATGCTTCCTGAATTAATAATTTCCCTCTTATAGTAAGGGATGACACTAAACCTAGTGGATCAAAACATTTGGAAACTTCAGCCAGCAAAACTCTCTTAGTTAATTTATTGGGCATACTGTAATTATTAGGTTTTAACATTAACAAATCTCTCTCAGTATCCCAAGATAATCCCAATACATTACTGCATTTTGGTACTTCATCTCCAGGGTAATCTTTACTTATTTTGTCCTTCAATTTGGACGAATTACTATTCCATTCTCTCATAGGCATATTTGCACTTTGCATTATTTTATTAGCCTCTCCATAAGTCATTAACAGTTCCTCTTCAGTTGACGTCACACCCAGGAAATTGTCCACATAAAATTGTTTGCTCATTACTTAACTCAATGGACTTCCTGTATGTTTAAGGTGTGCATTTATCGTCGCTTGAAGTAGGAACGGACTGGATGTAGCACCAAATAATACGCTCCTAAAGTGAAAGGTTTTCAGAGGACTAAGTGGGTCACTAGGATTCTCAGGCCACAAGAAGCGGGTACAATCCCGGTCAGCCTCTTGTAAACCCACTCTTAGGAAAGCTTTACTTATGTCAGCCGTAAAAGCAAAATTCTTCACCCTGAAATTTAATAGCATATCTCCTAATTTTTCCATCAACAATGGACCTGTCATCAAACAGTCATTTAAACTAGGTACATTTTTGTTACTCCTGGCACTACAATTAAACACATTCCTCAGAGGAGTGGTCTTAGAATCCTTCTTCACTCCGTGATGTGGCAAATAGTGACCATAAATTTTGCCTTGCTCAGGAGGTACCTCTTCTATAAATTTGTTAATTAATTGTTCAGTAATAATATCGTTATAGGCAGTCAACAATTCTGGTGTCTTACTCAGTTCGCGGAGCTGAGCCTTTAATTGTCCATATGTCATTCTGTAATTAGTGGGCAATTCTGGATGGTCCAGTCTCCACGGAAGTCGTACCCAGTATTGTCCAGATTCAAATTTTACATCTTTCAGGTACTGCTCCTGAGTAAAAGAATCGTCTGGACTTTCTTCATTTACATTTATTCCAATGCTGTCTAATTCCCACAATTTATGCACTGGCTCAACACCATCCTCTATGGAAGAATTATACTGGGGTACAACTTCATGAGTAAGACACACAGTTATGGTATTTGTAGTTTCCTCTAGTCATGAATTATTATTACGAGGAATCCTACCATACATTACATGGCCTCCTGCAGTCTTCAAAAGGGTGACACCACATTTCTTTACCATACCCTTTACAAAGGAGGCATAATAGACACTACCTATCAAAATATTTATTGGGCCTACAGAATCATCACTTACACCAGAAGGTGCTAAATTTACATTATGTGAAAGTCTTTCTGTAGCTTTACTAAGCCCTACTGTAGATATTTTCTCTGGAAGTCTATCTACAATTACTGCATTAACACGTTTTTTCTCATTGCCCGACCTGACAGTTACATAAACAGTGTCATACAATTGAGCTCTTTTATCTGAGAGAAAACCAGATAATTTTAAAGTTGTGGGATCTCCCATCTGTACTTTCATACCATCAAGACATTTACGTTTTATGAAAGTACGTTGGGATCCCTGGTCCAATAATGCATTTACACTTTTAGATTTATGCCTTTTATCATCAATTTTTACCTGTAACACAGGTAAGGCTACTTCAGCAAAACCATCATTATTAACATTAGCAGCAAATTTTACATTAGCTACTGTTGTGTCAGGATTGTCAACATTATCATTATTATCAACATTATCATATAGACCCTTACACATGACTATATGGTGTCTTCCTTTGTGACATTGATAACAGAAGTTTAATTTGGCATAACAATCCTTTACATTATGATTACCCAAACACCTGATACATCTGTCAAGTTCCTCCAATCTTTCAGCTTTATCATTCCATGAATTGTATGCATTGTAATTCTTAGATAAATGAGTACCCTTGCATAAAAGACAATCTCTCTTTTCTTTGACTGGTTTCATATTAACTGTGCTACTCTTAGGAGGGTACTTATTCTTCTTACTTTGTTGAGAATCATTATTTTTGATTCTTGCTACTTGATATGCACCTATGCAACTATTTTTAGGAAATGAATTTTGATTATTACCATTGGGATAATTTTTCCCTTTGTGAAACTTGGCAGATACCTCAGAGTTATTATGAGTTGCATCTTTAAAATGAGTTAGTTGGCTGGTCTGCAACTGCACAATTAATTCTTGTAGACCTATTCTTATTTCCTCCAGTCCAAAATAACCTTTGTGATATTTATTCGAGAGCCATTCAAGTGTTTTAAAGTTTAATTTATTCTGTACCATGGCACTCAATAACCAGTCTGATTCCTTCAGATTATATTTATTACTTAAAGTTTTGAGAGTGCTCTCCAGTTTAACTCTAAACTGCTGTAAATCTTTGTAAGTGTGATCTGGAGATTTTAAATTAACAATGATATTCACTAGATCCAACCTACTTTGTTTTATATTACCATAAGTGACCTTCAACAAGTCAACTGCTTCCATGTAAGAGTCATCTACATTGGGAAAGGCTTGTATGAGTACGTGAGCATCTCCTCTTACCTGTCCTTTGAGGTAAAATAATTTAGTTACACAGGCTAGGTCACTCCTGTCATGCACAGCTGCTTTAAAAATTGACCAAAATTCCTCCCAATTTTCTCCAGGATTAAACACAGGCAAACACAATTCTGGGAGTTTTGGCAAAGACATATTATTTGTTGGAGCAGACTGATTAACTGCCTGGTTTACACATTTTAATTTATTCAAGGCCTGACTTTTACAAGAAAGAATCTTTTCCTCTAATTCATAATACTGATTAATCATGAGATCTATTTCAGTCTCAATTACGCAGTTTACTAATAAATCTCCTTCATATTTGTTGTAATATAATTTGTATGAATCATATCTATTCCCTAAAGCATCTAAATACAATTTTAAGTCATCAGTATTCACAGTTTCTTGATTCATTAATTCCAAGCACTTTATTAGCCTGTATTGATGCTTTCTTTACTCTATACTATTCCATATGTTTGTCTTATATGTTAATTTCCTCATTTTCAGCCATGATGCAATGTATTAAATTCAACTTAATTAATAACACTGATTACAACTTACAACACTGATACAACTTACAACACTGATACAACTTACCTTTGAATAAATCCTAGCTACTTGAGCTTAGCAATTACATGTATAATATAAATTTTAAATGTACATTAATACAAACTTGGCTCATCAAAATTAATATTATACAAGTTAATAAATCCTTGCCAGAATTTGGCATAGCAAAATTAATATACACATTAATAATTAGCTACACATGGCTTATCAATTACACATACACTGATATAAATCTTGGCCAAAATTGGCTTATCAAATTAATATTATACAAATATAAATCCTTGCCAGAATTTGGCATAGCAAAATTAATATTATACACAATATAATCTTTATCCACACTTGTCTTATCAATTGCACATACACTGATATAAATCTTGGCCAGAATTGTCTTATCAAATTAATATTATACAAATTAATATAACTTTAGCCAGACTTGACTTATCAAAATTAATATTGTAATAATTATAATCCACTACACATTCAGTAAATTTGTGAACTTAACATCCACCTCCTTCTGTCATTTCACATATAATTATTAAGTAATTAACTAATTAATGACTTCACTAATTACCTCCGGTTCAAGAAGGACCAACGGGCAAATTAAATGTGGAAAATTGCATTTACTTGGATGTATCATTATATACATAACAGTAAATGAAAAGATAATTATTATTTATCAGTTAGACAAGTAGGAATTTGGGACATCTAGGTCGCAAAAAATGTCCCCCTTCGATACCTACCACTGTCATATCCACAAGTTGCTCTGGACCTATTATTAAATGAAATATACATACACCAGGAATACTGGTAAATATATAAATTTGTGGACTGTATATTAAAAATAATAAATGGTTATATATATACACAATTACATAACAGAAGGAAAATATATCTTAATATCACTCACCAATTTGACTGGAGATTAATGTGTATCATACTCAGAAAACCTCACTCTAACTAAATCTATGAAAATAATGCTGGCCAGAATTACACACAAATCTAGAGAGCTTATCTGAGGTTCCTGGAGCTGTCTTGTCCAGTCGTCTGATATCTCAAGTTATGCAGGAATGCACATCCAACAATTTCGCCTCCTATTTGAGAGGTGTCAGCCCAATTTTAACCTCTAGAGAATGAAAAATTCTTCCCATTCACTCTAACGTTCTGTTCAATTCAAAAACCAAAATGGCGAGTGTCCTTCTGCACAGCTGCGCAGCTTCCCGTTTTCGATAACATAAATTTTATTAAATACAGTATGGCCATCTATTTACATATAACTACTGTAATTCTGGAAAATATATACAGTATTTTCCACAACTAAAGTATTGGCACAAATAGTCCTAGGATTCACCCCAACTCTCACAGTGTAACGAGGGGGAAGCAACGACCTGGTGTATAGGATCATGAGAGGAATAGCCCACAATGTCTTTAGCCATGTGAAGCAAGATAGCATCATCAGCTACACCCTGAGCAAGAATATCAGCAGCAGCAACGATGGCTGAAATTAGGAATCCCCAGAAAAAAAGGTAAACTTGCATGACCGAAATAGTAAGAGGGGCAAGCTGAAACGTCAGAAGCTAAGGAAGACTCAACAGGGATAAACTGAATGAAATTAGGCATGATCTTAGTAGGTTAGATGAGAGTGGAAGCATGAATGAGTGATAATGATAGTATAATTGGTTGAATGCTTGTTCAGCAAGGGGTGTGTATCGTTACCTCTACCCGCTGTTTTTCCACCCAGTGGGAGTTAACATGGGACCCTCCTGACGAACTGACGTTCTTGGCTTTCTGTTCCCATCAAGTCTGTAAGTGTCGAGTTCCAGTCTTGTATATTGTTATCATGTGTGTTGGGTTTCCGTTAATTTAACTGGACCTAATTTGACTTACATATTTTAACATAATTTTTCTTAGTCCTCGCCATTTCTTTTAAAGGCCTTCTGCCTATCAGACCCACAGACCCTGGCAGTCTTCAAGCTGGCACTGGACAAGCACCTAAAGTCGGTTCCTGACCAGCTGGGCTGTGGCTCGTACGTTGGTTTGCGTGCAGCCAGCAGTAACAGCCTGGTTGATCAGGCTCTGATCCACCAGGAGGCCTGGTCACAGACCGGGCCGCGGGGGCGTTGACCCCCGGAACTCTCTCCAGGTAAACTCCAGGTATCATGCGAGTGACTGCTTGTCCGGGTTTCAGCGTTTTTTGTTATTCTGTGTCAAGTCTTACTGATCGGACTGGGTCATTCGACTCTGGCAAGGCAAGGCGGGCAGTTGAGTCTAGGCAATAAATCAGAAAATTTATCTTATCTTAAACGGAACACAGCAGTGTGTCACTTCATCTTTGTATTTGATCATCTGTGGTCTTCCACGCCCTACGCAAACCTCTATTGATTAAGCCGCCATTATTTTACTTATGGGAAACATTGGTGACTGGACTCACACACTCAAGCTGAAGCTTATACCAGTCATGTCCACCAGTAATTGCCTCGTCTCACACAGGCTCTCATTCACTCATCGTGATTCCTAAGATCTACTTATCATAACCAACAGCACATCGAAATACCATCTGCATCTGTCCATTGTATATATTAGCTTCGTTTCACGATATTTGTTTATGTTAGTTAGGAGCAGTTCATGTTTGATTGTCTTACATTTTATATATTTATATTTTAATTATCAATAAATTTTTTTATTTCCTTGTTATAATTTATTCTATATTTTCTTTTCAAGAGGAGGAATGGTCTTTTCAAATACTCTTTGAGGGTCTGAAAGAGCTATTATACCTTCACAAGGGATTAAATACTTAATATGTTTTCCTTCACCAAGTATGTGTGTTATGCAGCGTTCTGCATGACATTATAATGTATATACAGTAGTGAAGGGTGTCATAATAGTATGAATGTTATAATTGTAAAGCATAATTTTATAATTCATAATGTGTATTTAGGGGTACTATAAAGTACCTAAACTGTAAATGTAAGGAAATCCTGCCAGGGATTTATTTTCCAACTGTGTTTTGGTTAGCAGGTAAGCATGGCTTGGGGCAGTCACGTGTGGTCAGCATGGCATGGAGGCTGGCACTGGAGACGCCGTGTATTTAAGCTAACTTTTGCAGTTGTGTACTCCTTTTGTTTAGCTAACTCAGGTCATAGACTCTTCTATGGTTTACCTGTATGCTCACCTAGGCTCTGACATGGTCAGGGTGCTGTGGGATGAGTGAGGACATAAGAAATGGGGTCAGTATTGGAGTAGTGAAAGCCTGGCATTGCTAGGCTAAGAGTTTATGTTTTCCGGGACTCTCCAGCCGCCCGCTACTTGCGCTCCACTATTTGGGCATTTAAGATAGGAGATATATGAAAGTGTTTTCTAGGGTGTGTATATTGTATTATGACGAATAAATATATATTTTCCTAACTAGGATTTTTGCCTAACCCTCTGTTAACCAACCCATTGAAGTAACAAATGCTGGTTTAGCGCTTTCTGTTATGACTGGGATAGCTCTGAGTGGCTTGTTTCTGCCTGAGATGTGTGTAACTTTTACCTTTGCCCTTAAACAAGGCTTTAGCCCCCAGGTAATCCCATTTTCTACGTAACATGGGGCCTGTATATTGTGTGGAAAATATTTAATTTTCCGAAGTTATAGTGCCTAATAGGTGTTTAATGTGTTGATGTTGGTCAAAAAATGTATTTGAAAATGGAAGAGAACCAAAAGGGAACCTCTGCGCCTGCGCCGATGGGCAGAGGGGAGGCCGGGGCGGGCATCGGGGGTCTCGTTGGGGGTATAGGCCTGGGAGTGTGTGCTAGTTAACATGGAACCAGGAAATTGGCGGTTCTGGTGGTCGAAATGTGATTAGTTGTCCCACTTCATAATAGGAAGTGTTGTAACTGTTCCTAATGAAGAGCGAAAGAACGTAATTTGCGGGAACACTATGACCAGGTGGTAAAATTAGTAAATAGTGAGGGACGCCAAGCGGGTCTGAAGGGGCACGTCATGACGAGTGTTCAGGGGGAAGATTACCCGACTATTTAATCGATGCTCATCGAGCTCAGATCTTAATGGAGCGACCTCTAACGTGTGTAAAATTCACGAGACGTTAAGTCGTCTTGTGAATTGTAGTGAAATCAGTGATAATAACACTAAGTTAAGGAATGGTTGAAGTGATACAAGCCGCCATTCCCCGAGTGAGTGAGCACATGTTAACCTCGTGATTCCAGTTCTGGGGATCGTGGAGGTTTTACGGAGTCACAGCTCCTAAACTGGGACAAACCAACGGATACCTCGTCCTGCTGGAATAAGAACCGTATCGGTGTAGCAGGACATCGAAATGAGATGGTGGATGGAGAGAATAAGGAACATCGACCACCCACAGTTAAGTAACCTTTCTAGTTATAGCAGACTGATACTGGCCAGTTAGGTATGTTATAATATGATAGGTTGTGGGTGATCCAGCTACCTCAAGTGACCACCAGAGAAAATCTGGTAAGTGGTAGTCTCGTTATGTTCACGTGTAACTACTTCCCCCCTTTTCTAATCGGCCCAATTTATACATACAGTCCACAACTTATTTGTAACGCCATGCCTATTGGTGTTATCCAACCTTAATCTACGGTACTGGTCTAGGATAGATGTGGATAAGATTTGTGCGGTCGAAGGAGCCACCTGCAGTGCACTTCTACACGGGGTAACTACTGTAAACAATATATGGTTGTCACCTCCCATGATATTACTTCTATGAATGTAATGTTGAGATACATGCAAGTGATTTAATTTACACATATGGGAGAATTATCAAATTTTATGTTGTAATTCAGGTTTGCAACCTGGAAAGTCAATAATCATTCTTTACTGGGTTGGTTAGAGGAAGCATTCACTATAATACTCACAGTAAAATGATAATTTACCTTTGTGTGCAATATTGCTGGTTTTAAGGTGTTATTATTAATTAATACTCTGTGAATAATTTACCCTTGTGTGCAATATTGCTGGTTTTAGGGTGTTATTATTAATTAATACTCTGTGAATAATTTACCCTTGTGTGCAACATTGTTGATTTTTAGGGTGTTATTAATACCTGATATTTTGTGCAAAAATTACCCTCGCAGGTCCAATCTTGCTGATTTTTAGGGGGTTATGAATACCTAATTTTCTGGGAATAATTTTCCTTTGCAAGTGCAATACCTCGATTTTTCTGTCACATTTTTCTTTTTGTGTGCAATCCTGTTTAATTATAGGGAGTCACATGACAATAACTTCTTGTGAATATACTACTTAGTGTGTGGAAAATTTTATAGGGGTGATTACCTTTATGTACCTCAACATTACATGCATACAAGTAAACTCATTGGGAGACAACTACTATATTGTTTACCGCAGTCACCCCGTGTAGACATGTGAGAAAACTTAACCACCTCTGGTCACTGCAGGTGGCCCCTCGACCCTCACAATCTTATCCATATCTATCTGAGACCAATATAAATTGGGTAGCACCCTCAAGTACGGCACTACTAATTAATTGTGGACTGTATAAATTATATTAGTTTAACTGAATGAAGGGGGGGGGTAGGTTACACATGGATATATCCATCAAGGAAAAACACTTGTACATAATCTCACCACTTTTCAGATATTCTCTGGTGGTCACTTGATGTAGCTGGATCACTCATAACCTATCCAATTACAACATACCTAACTGGCCAGTATCAGTCTGCTATAACTAGAAGGGTTACTTAACTGTGGGTGATTGATACTCCTTATTTCCTCCATTCACCATCTCATTTCGATGTCCTGCTACACCGACACGGTTCTTATTCCAGCAGGACGAGGTATCCGTCGGTTTGTCCCGGTTTAGAAGTCGTGACTCCATAAAGCCTTCACTATCCTCGGGACAGGAACAACGAGGTAAACATGTGCACACACTCTGGGAATGACAGTTCATATCGCTTCACCAATTCCTTAACTTAGTGTTATTATCACTGATTACATTACGATTTACAAGACGGTTTAATGTCTCATAATTATTATACACATTGGAGGCCACTCCATTAAGATTTGAGACCGATGAGTGATGATTAAATCACGGGCATTTTTCCCCGGGACACAGTCCATGGCGACACGCCAGTCACCACCGGTCCTACCATTATTCACTCACTTTACCACCTTATTACGGTGGTCCCGTAAATCACGTTCCCTCACTCTCCACCAGGAACAGTTACGACACTTCTTATTATGAAATGAAGCCTATATTAATCCTTAGGCCGCCGTTAATGCCAATTTCCGGGTTCCATGCTTTCCCAGCCTCCTCACTACATTCAAAACACTCCGCCAGTCCCATGCCCCGAGTCGACCTCTACCCCCGCACATCCGCGCATGCGCAAAGGGAACTCCTGGTTCTATCCTATTTTCAAATACATTTTTGACCCATATAGACACATTAAACACCTATTAGGCACTATAATTTCGGAAAATTAAAATATTTTCCACACTGCGGCCGGGCGGAGGTCGTTGCTAGACGACTTACATAATGTGGAGTACAATTTTCCCATCTTCACTGGCCACCTGGCTTGGGAACTCCAACATTGGTATTTACATAATCACCCATTAATTCTTTCCACCTGTTAACTCTTCAGGTAGGGCTCCATCCAAAGCACACTCAAGCCTCCATGCTTCTGGTTTTAACAATTTCCCTCTTATTGTAAGGTGTGACACTAAGCCTATGCTCTCTGGGTTAATTTATTGGGCATACTGGAATTATGAGACTTTAACAATAACAAGTCTCTCTCAGTATCCCAAGTCAGCCCCAGCACCTTACTGCATTATTTCATTAACCCCTTCACATATCCTCATTAGTTCCTCTTCAGTTGACGTCACACCCGGAAATTGTCCACATAAGATTATTTACCCAATTACTTCGCTCAGTGGACCACCTGTGCACTTAAGGTGTGCATTTATCGTCGCCTGAAGTAAGAACAATTTATTATTTAACTGTTTATTAATTATATCATTATAAGCAGTCAACAATTTTGGTGTCTTGCTCAGTTCGCAGAGCTGGGCCCTTTAACTGTCCATACGCCATCCTATAATTAGTAGATAATTCTGGACGGTCGAGCTTCCACGGAAGTCGCACCCAGTAATGTCCAGATTCACATTTAACATCCTTCAGGTATTCTTCCTGAGTAAAGGAATCATTTGGACTTTCCTCATTTATATTAATCCCTATGCTGTCCAGCTCCCACAAATTAGACTGGTTCAACATCATTCTCGATAGAAGAATACTTGTACTGGGTTGACCTTTTATGAGTAAGACACCGTGACTGTATTCACTACTTCCTCTAGTCATTATTACTAGGCGGCAGTTTGCCATGTATTACATGGCCCGTACCAGTGTTGAGGAGAGTGACGCCGCATGCTTTTGGATTTATGCCCTTTATCCTGAATTATTACATCCAACTCCGGCAAGGCTACTTCAGCTAGGCTATTATTTATTGCCATTAGCTGCAACCTTTACATCAGTCACTGTAGTGTCAGGGTTATTAACATTATCATTATTGTCACCATTATTATAAGACTTACATACAACCCTGCACATAACTGTATGGTGCCTCCCTTGTTGCATTGATAGCAACTGTTCAGTTTGGTATGACAATCCTTTACATTATGATTGTCTAGACATCTGATAAATCTGTCAAGTTCTTTCATTCTTTCCACTTTAATATCCCATGAATTATAGGCATTACAATTTTTAGTGAAATGAGTACCCTTGCAGAAGAGACAGTCTCTCCTTTCCTTGCCTGACCTCTTATTAACTGGGTTACCTCGATGTGAGGAACCACTATTACTGATTCCTGTCACTTGATATGTGCCTATTTAACTCTTAATTATGATTATTACCACTGGGATTATTTTTCCCTTTTGAGACTTGACAGATACTTCAGAGTCATTATGTGTTATATCCTTAGAACTGTTTGGCTGACTGGTCTGCAATTGAACAATTAATTCTTGCCGACCTAGTCTGATTTCCTCCAGACCGTACTCTGGAGGTTTTGGCAACCACACCCTTTGCATTAATAGGTTGATCAACTGCCTGGCTTACACCCTTTAATTTATTCAAAGCCTTACTTTTACAAGACAGTTTTTCTTCCAATTCGTAATGTTGATTAATTAAAACATTCATTTCCATTCCATCTGCACAATTCTCCAGCAGATCTCTTTCACAGTCTTTAAACCACAATTTGTACCAATCAAATCTACTCTCTAAAGCATCTAAATATAACTTTAATTCATTAGGGTTCACGGTTCTTTGATTCATTAAATCAAATGCCTTCGTCACATGGCCTTTAATAGCCTGTAATGATGCTTTCATTACTCTAAAATTCACGGACTTGTCAGCCACATTAACTCCATCAGATCCAGTCATGGTTAGAGAATTATTAATCACTGATTATACAACTTAAGTAGGCGCCTTATAAGAGTAATTCTTGCACTTTACTCTTGTATAAATCCTAGCCACACATGTGCTAGCAATTAATTGGGCTAATTATCATCCACCACACGATCGATTAAACTTGTGTACCCTATACCCACTTCCTTCAATCAGTCACTTAATTATTAAGTAATTAATTTAATTAATTTTTTCACTGATTGCATCCGGTTCAGGAAGGACCAGCGGGTAGATGTGGAAAATTTTATAGGGGTGATTACCTTTATGTACCTCAACATTACATGCATGCAAGTAAACTCATTGGGAGAAAACAACTATATTGTTTACCGTAGTCACCCCGTGTAGACATGTGAGAAAACTTAACCACCTCTGGTCACTGCAGGTGGCCCCTCGACCCTCACAAACTTATCCATATCTATCTGAGACCAATATAAACTGGGTAGCACCCTCAAGTACGGCGCTACTAATTAATTGTGGACTGTATAGATTATATTAGTTTAACTGAATGAATGGGGGGTGGGGTAGGTTACACATGGATATATCCATCAAGGAAAAACACTTGTACATAATCTCACCACTTACCAGATATTCTCTGGTGGTCACTTGATGTAGCTGGATCACTCATAACTCATAATTACTTAGGTGGGCTGAACTGGAATGACCTGACTAAGGGTCAGGTAGGTGGTGATGGTTGCCGATATGATGCTTTCCAGGGCATAGTTCTAGCTGCTCAGTCAAATTATGTTCCAAATAGGGAAATCAGATCAAACAAAAATGATCCTAAATGGATGAACAATAGATTAAAATATCTGATTGGTCAAAAGAGAGGCATATATATGCAAATCAAAAGAGGAGAGGGGCAATTGAGAAATCGATATATTCAGTTAAAGAGAGAAATAAAAAAGGGAATTAGAAAAGCAAAAAGAGATTATGAGGTTAAAGTTGCAAGAGAATCGAAGACTAACCCAAAAGGATTCTTTCAGGTATACAGAAGTAAGATCAGGGACAAGATAGGCCCACTCAAAAGTTCCTCGGGTCAGCTCACTGACAGTGATAAGGAAATGTGTAGAATTTTTAACACATACTTCCTCTCAGTTTTTACACAGGAGGATACCAGCGACTGTATAGATTATATTAGTTTAACTGGATGAAGGGGGGGTAGGTTACACATGGATATTGTGGAAATTTATTTGGTCCCTAAAGTTCCACAGGACAGATCCAGCATGGCCGTACGGGACGGCTGAGCTGGATGGCCCTTATACCCCACCCAAACAAATAGCATTCTCTCTCGTTGGCATGGATTGTTGGTAAGGTTATTTAATTTATAGATTTACTCTGCAGGGAAGTAGTAGGTAGTTTTACTGTTAGTTCACTAATATTAGGTTTACTAAGGCATCTGTAGATAATAATAATGTAGACCTAAGACCTTAACATGGGTAGTAATAGGCCGATAATATAGGCAAACACTAGGATAAGTTAGCTAGGGAGAACTGGCAGCCCTAGCTTGAATGATGAGGCGCGGGTCTCAAGGACACAATAGCGTTCTTCTTAAGACAGACACCAACTGGACAAGACGTGCCATGATCAGCAGACGGCGCCCCCACGTGTCTTCACATTTGAGACCTGGGGAAATCTGGTAGAGGCACCTCAATGTACCGTAGATGACCTCCGTCAGGCCCATACAGTAAGACAAGACCTCCTTTATCTCGTAGATTTCTGGCCAGTGTCTGGGGAGATTGTGAGTGAGTTTATCTGTGGGCCTGTGTTGCAGCTGGCAGAGCATGCCCAGTAAGTACCAGTGTCTCAGAGCAGTCTGGAAGCTAGTGTCTGAGTCTGCATAGTTATGCTAGGGGATACATACCCTCTTGGATATAGGAATTTCTGAGGTGCAGGCAGGACACTAATTACGATTGAATATTGCAGGAATTAAGGCTCCCAGTTGCACGTGGTTTCTGAGGGGAAGTCCAAAGGGGCTAAAGCTAAGCTTAGGGAAGTTGAAGATCAGGATATATGCTGCAACACCAAGTAAGTTAGTCCTTTATAAGTGCATGCAGGCGAGTTTCTTGCAACATCAATCATTTGTGAAAATCTGTCCTATAAGCCACTTGTGAGGCTGAGGTACCCACCTCAGAGCTCGGTGTCAACAGAGTTTGCCAGGGTAGGCGACTCACTTGGAGGCAGTCCACACAAATTTTCACAAAAGTGGTCCTTCGAAAACCGTGATGTGGAATAGCTAGGTTAAGCTATCATAGCTAGGCCACAGTTAGGAACCAGTTTAACAGAGTTAGGTTAAGTTAGCACACCTAGGCCCAAAGTTACACAGAGCTAGGCCAAGCTGACTATACACAGAAGTTGTTATTTGCAGTAATTTACAGGCAGGCCAGGTAGGCTAGAGAAGCTTGTGAATTTAATTATTTACAGTGATTACAAGTAATCCAGAGTAGGAGACTTGTGTCAATTACTTACAGTGGATTTGCAAGGTAGCCACAGTTAGGCTAGGCTTGTGCAATATTTACAAAAGTTATAGTAGCTAGGACAGATTTAACCTAGTTATTATTTACAGGGAGTTATAAAGCCAGGTTTAAGCTCTAGCACACTAGCTAGGTTAGGATTTACCTTATCCAACCATCCACGCTAGACAGAGTAAGCTGGGCACAGTTAAGCCAAGCAGTTTACATACATTATTTATTTACTGTTTCACAAGTTGAATTGTTGAATTTATTTGTGTTAACCAAGTGATTTTAATTTGTATACTGCACTTTTATTGTGTGATTTTCATTGTCTTTGATTCATGTTAATGTGAGATTTGTGAATTGTACCTGAGACTAGGTTAAGTCCTGTAATTATTTGCTGGCATTGTACAGGAAAGTGCTAGGTTAAGCTTTCACATCGATACACATTTTGATTGGGATTTGAGAGCTAACAGTGTACATTTTTGATTCAGAGTAGAGTCATTCTAATAAAGGGAGTTGTCAAGCTTGTTGAGAAGCCTTGAGACTCGTTCATTCTTGCCTAATACCGTTCGTGCTGTGGGGTGGGCTAATTGAAGTACAAATTAGTACTGTGATCTTAACTAAACCGCAACTATGGTAGGTGAAGATGTAGTACCAGCTGTCCCAGCTCTAAGTCAATTAAAGTGGTCTATGGGAGCCTATAAGGGGCGCCTGAGCAAAGCATGTGAGGAGTGTCGTATGGTCAGGCAAGATCAGGACGTAGACTGGGAGGAACTAGAGAGTTGCCTGAAACCTTTGGAGCAAAGACTGGAGGCCTTTGAGAGATCATTTATCCTTTATGAGACAGAGGCCTATACTACAGGTGAGTCTGAATATACAGTCGAAGTAGCACGGACGGACTATGACGAACGAAGGGCAGAGTGTAAAGCAGAGCTGAGACTCTGCAGGCAGTTAATAAAGACTTTGAAGGCCGGTACAGCAGGGGCAGCAAATGTTTCAAGGAACATGAACAACAGCATGCCTGTTGCCCAGATTGCCCCAGTTGAATTTACCAACGTTCGACGGAACCTTAACAGAGTACATTGCTTTCTGGGATCAGTTTAAAGCCCAGATAGATGACAGAGACGATTTGTCAGATGCCGTCAAATTACAATATTTACGTTCACAGCTCAAGGGTAAAGCCTTGGACTTGGTCCGGCGTTACCAAACCACCGACACCAATTACCAACATGCCAAAGACCAATTAAAGGACATGTTTGGCAACACTGAGGAGATAAAGGTAGCTATACTTTATCGGTTGTTGGATCTAGAGGCTTGTCGCCATGATCGTCAGAGCCTAGAGAAGTTCCGAATCGAAGTTATGAGTTTGACGAATAGTCTTAAAGATTTACATGATTGGGGTAAGTCGGAATGATTCATCAGTCAGGTGATTCAGAGGAAACTGGCTGGCACTACAGTGCATGAGTTACACTTAAAATATCTTACGAATAGGTTCACGATACAACAAATCGTTGAGGGGTTGGGAGATCTCGTTTCTCATTTGAGTATAGGTGTGAGAGAAGAGTCACCATCATCGCCACATAAAAACCCAGACAGTCACTCAAAGATCTCAAGAGATCAGTCTAAAGCTCGTACGACTAACGTTGGAGTGTACTATGGTAAAGAGGTGTCTAAGGTAAGAACCTCTAAGTAGAACCTTAGAGGCACTCATGCCAGAATATGCGTGTTCTGCGAAGGCGAACATTCTAGCACGAGTTGCCCGGAGTATACAACACTGAGCAGTAGGCAACAGAGACTAAGGGAGTTGAGACTCTGCTTCAAGTGTTGTGGGGAACACTATGCGAGAGACTGTGGCACCCAGCTCAGTGAGTGTCGAGTGTGTTGCAAAGGTAAGCACCATACTGCACTATGTCCCAATAATTTAAGGGAACCCCAGGCTAGTAGGGATATCTCTCAGGTAGAGATAGAAAGTGAGTCCGAGCCTGAAATGGTAGCCAGCGTGATTAGTGGGAGTGAAGTCTCTAATCCGAGTGAGAATCACGGAGGTGCTGCCCTACCTACAGTCATGGCAAAGGTTGTGAATGGGCACAGGTCCGAAACAACCCGATTATTCTTTGACCCAGGAGCACAAGTATCCTTGATAACAAAGAAGTTGGTGGCTAAATTAAAGTTGAGGGCCACAAGGAAAGTTAGTATGATGTTGGGAGGGGCTATAAGTCAGGTCCCACCCAAATCTTATGATGTGGTGGATGTCACAGTCAAATTAGGTGGACATCGCAGAGACATTACAGCCTTGGTGGTAGAGATATTACCCAGGGCTATTACAGCGAGAGGTCTTGCTGCAGCAGCTAAGCGATTGAAAGACCTTGACGTGAAGCTGGCAGACCAGGGAATTACCACTGACACAGTCAGAAATGTAGGTATCCTGGTGGGAGCCAATCATATAGATGACTTCCTGTCTACACGACGGACGTTTAAGGAAGGAATTGGTTTATACAGATCCCCAGTAGGATACATCATAGGCGGCAGGATTCCACCTGAATTCCCTGCCACGCCAGATAGAGGAGAAGCTGTCCCCATGATAGCTGGGGGAGTAGTGATAATGAGTACCAGTATACACGATGAACCGCCAGAGAAGCTGAACCAGGTAGGTAGTGACGAACACTCGGCCACCTTGGGAAAACACTTTTACAGGGTACGTAAAGAGGGAGATAGATTGCCTTTAAATCCAGGGAACCTCGTAACATTGGGAGGAAAAGCTACCAGGGCATATGGGCCACTGGGTGGGAAAGTACGGAGCCACTCAGTCAAGGCTAGACATACGAACTACGTTAAAGTTAAAGCAAAGGGTGCTAAGACCACCGGAACCAACAAGTTTACACCCCCAGAGGTCCACACAGGGGAAACTGGACGGTTGAAGTTAGACCGGAGTCTGCTCGACGAGAGTGGCCGGATGGCACTCGTGTCCAGGGTCCGCTGTGGGGGCTCGTGGAAGGTGAACTTGATTTACACTTAGCGCCTACCTTCGCCGGCGGGAGGATGTGGAAATTTATTTGGTCCCTAAAGTTCCACAGGACAGATCCAGCATGGCCGTACGGGACGGCTGAGCTGGATGGCCCTTATACCCCACCCAAACAAATAGCATTCTCTCGTTGGTATGGATTGTTGGTAAGGTTATTTAATTTATAGATTTACTCTTCAGGGAAGGAGTAGGTAGTTTTACTGTTAGTACACTAATATTAGGTTTACTAAGGCATCTGTAGATAATAATAATGTAGACCTAAGACCTTAACATGGGTAGTAATAGGCCGATAATGTAGGCAAACACTAGGATAAGTTAGCTAGGGAGAACTGGCAGCCCTAGCTTGAATGATGAGGCGCGGGTCTCAAGAACACAATAGCGTTCTTCTTAAGACAGACACCAACTGGACAAGACGTGCCGTGATCAGCAGACGGCGCCCCCACGTGTCTTCACATTTGAAACCTGGGGAAACCTGGTAGAGGCACCTTGATGTACTGTAGATGACCTCCATCAGGCCCATACAGTAAAACAAGACCTCCTTTATCTCGTAGATTTCTGGCCAGTGTCTGGGGAGATTGTGAGTGAGTTTATCTGTGGGCCTGTGTTGCAGCTGGCAGAGCATGCCCAGTAAGTACCAGTGTCTCAGAGCAGTCTGGAAGCTAGTGTCTGAGTCTGTATAGTTATACTAGGGGATACATACCCTCTTGGATATAGGAATTTCTGAGGTGCAGGCAGGACACTAATTACGATTGAATATTGCAGGAATTAAGGCTCCCGGTTGCACGTGGTTTCTGAGGGGAAGTCCAAAGGGGCTAAAGCTAAGCTTAGGGAAGTTGAAGATCAGGATATATGCTGCAACACCAAGTAAGTTAGTCCTTTATAAGTGCATGCAGGCGACTTTCTTGCAACATCAATCATTTGTGAAAATCTGTCCTATTAGCCACTTGTGAGGCTGAGGTACCCACCTCAGAGCTCGGTGTCAACAGAGTTTACCAGGGTAGGTGACTCACTTGGAGGCAGTCCACACAAATTTTCACAGATATATCCATCAAGGAAAAACACTTGTAAATAATCTCACCACATTGGAGGCCACTCCATTAAGATTTGAGACCGATGAGTGATGATTAAATCATGGGTATTTTTCCCCGGGACACAGTCCATGGCGACGCGCCAGTCACCACCGGTCCTACCATTATTCACTCATTTTACGACCTTAGGAGGCCTGGTCACAGACCGGGCCGCGGGGGCGTTGACCCCCGGAACTCTCTCCAGGTCTCTCCAGGAAACTTACCAGATATTCTCTGGTGGTCACTTGATGTAGCTGGATCACTCATAACCTATCTAATCACAACATACCTAACTGGCCAGTATCAGTCTGCTATAACTAGAAGGGTTACTTAACTGTGGGTGATTGATACTCCCTATTTCCTCCATTCACCATCTCATTTCGATTTCCTGCTACACCGACATGGTTCTTATTCCAGCAGGACGAGGTATCCGTCGGTTTGTCCCGGTTTAGTAGTCGTGACTCCATAAAGCCTTCACTATCCTCGGGACAGGAACGAGGTAAACATGTGCACACACTCTGGGAATGGCAGTTCATATCGCTTCACCGATTCCTTAACTTAGTGTTATTATCACTGATTACATTGTGATTTACAAGACGGTTTAATGTCTCATAATTATTATACACATTGGAGGCCACTCCATTAAGATTTGAGACCGATGAGTGATGATTAAATCATGGGTATTTTTCCCAGGGACACAGTCCATGGCGACGCGCCAGTCACCACCGGTCCTACCATTATTCACTCATTTTACCACCTTATTACGGTGGTCCCGTAAATCACATTCCCTCACTCTCCACCAGGAACAGTTACAACACTTCTTATTATGAAATGAGGCCTATATTAATCCTTAGGCCGCCGTTAACGCCAATTTCCGGGTTCCATGCCTTCCCAGCCTCCTCACTACATTCAAAACACTCCGCCAGTCCCATGCCCCGAGTCGACCTCTACCCCCGCACATCCGCGCATGCGCAAAGGGAACTCCTGGTTCTATCCTATTTTCAAATACATTTTTGACCCATATAGACACATTAAACACCTATTAGGCACTATAATTTCGGAAAATTAAAATATTTTCCACATAGTGTATGTACTTTGTTGTGTGCTTTATTATTTTATATCAGTAAGTTCTGTGGCTATTAGCAAGGTTTGGTGCTATTATTTCCCAAAATGGCTGACACTAGTGAAAATTCTGGGGATGACATGTATTTGGAAGGTGACAGTGAATCAAATCCCCAGGTTAGGAACCTGGATAAGGAAGCAGCACTTATACAGATGAAATTAGCCCTAGTTGCAGAAGAAAAACAACTGTTAAGGATTGAACGTACAAAGATCCAGGAACAGAGAGCCTTAGAGGAGCTTAGGGCTCAAGAAAGAGCTAAAGAGAGGCAGCTTGCTTCTCAACCAGCCACAGACACGAGGGTAAATGTTTTTCAGTTGGATAAAGCCATAAAATTTGTACCCAAATTCCTAGAGAAAGACCCAGACCAGTTTTTTTTTTTTTGTTATTTTAAAGTACGGCCAAATCCCAAGATTGGAAGGAAAAGGAATGGGCGACATTAGCGATAACCCAATTAGTTGGTAAAGGGTTACAGGCCGTTAGTTCTCTAGAGGAACCGGCCTTTTCTGATTATAATAAACTAAAAGAGGTAGTTTTATTGGCTTATCAAATGTTGCCAGAAAGGTGCCGGCAGAAGTTTAGAGGATTAAAGTTTCAGGCAGGGCAGTCTTTGGTGGAATACGGTAAGGAGAAGATGTCACTTCTACATAGGTGGTGTTGCTCAAAAGGGGTGGTCCACAATTATGAGGCTGTAATTACCTTAATTTTGTTAGAGGATCTTTTGAGAAATGTTCCTCCTGACCTTAAGGAGAAGGATTTGGATGATTTTAATAATGCTTTAGAGCTGGGTGATAGATTTTTAGCTAACGAAAAGTTTTGTAGTGGTTACCACCCACCACATACTAATAATGGTAAGTTTTTCCCACCCACCAGTAGGAATAAGAAATTTCAGAAGTTCAAGCCACATATTTCTCAGCCTAATAACCACCAGAGTGTGAATAAGCTTAATTCTCAAGTACCTGCCCAGGGAAGTTTTAAGTCTGCAGTCAAAGGTCCTGGACTAAAAGGAAAAGGTGTGACGAGTCCAGTTTCCCTGAATAAAGGGATCCAACCTCGTTCAAATGGGCAAGGGGCTTTTAAACCTTATTACTGTACTTATTGTCATAATTAGGGCCATCTGCAGCCGTATTGCAAGAAGATGCGTAGAGATCATGCGGTTGCTGGAGCTTCTCAGGTAGTTACACCAGGTACCCACATGCTAGCTACTACTGAAGCAGCACCTCTGGGTATATCAGGTAACCCAGCAGTTTTGGACCCTCGGATGAAGGTCTTTACAAGTAAGTTCATGGTGGCCTTACGCCAAATTTAAGGTAGGGTAACAAGTGTTATGTCTTTGAGGGACACTGGTAGCACGTACACCTTGCTTCGTAGGGGCATATTGCCAGTGTCGGATACACGTTTTGCTCAAAGGAATTACCGGATTCACTGTCAAGACTCCGGTGCACAGGTTATGGGTGGAGTCTCCATACCAGTGTGGTTACTTAGCTGTAGGTATCACAGAGGATATGCCTTGTGTGGGTGTTAACTTACTGTTAGGCAATAATGTGATGGGCTGTCTTGGAAGTGAGGAACCTCTGGTTTGGAGGGACCCAGCCTCACAGAGTTGGGAGGAAAAAGCTAGGGTTACCTTGCCCGATTTATTTCCAGTGTGTGCAGTAACCAAGAAAATAACAAAAGATAAGAGTGCAGTGTCTCTCCTTGACTCTTCTGATCCTGGGGATGATTTGGGTTTGGGAAACCTATTCCTCGATCCTAGCCTGCAGGGGGCTCAGGGTAGTGATGAACCATCCCAGGCAGGACCCTGTTTGAGTGGGGGTCTTGGAGCTGGTATAGGGGGGCGAGACCTACTCAAGAGCAGCTGATCGAGGCCCAGGGGTGTGACAACACCCTGAAAGCTATTCGGTCATCTGCTGTTACCGAAGAAGAGGCCTCTCAACTAACTAAATGTTTCTTTTTTGCAGACGGTATTTTGATGCGAAAGACCTCATCGGATATGACATCTAATGATGGAGCAAGGGAGGCACTCTACCAAGTGGTGGTGCCGGAACCATTTAGGTATTAGGTTTTGTGTTTTGCCCACGATGTTCCCATGGGAGGACATTTAGGTGCTAAAAAGAATATGGGCAAGATTTCCAAACATTTTTACTGGCCCCAGGTATGGGAATCGGTGGGTAAGTATATAGAATCATGCCCGGTTTGCCAAAGGGTAGGAAAACCTAATCAAGGAATTAAACCTGCCCCTCGTAACCCTATTACAGTAGTCGGAGAACCTTTTAGCATGCTGATGGTGGATTGTGTGGGGCCACTACCCAGGACCAAGATGGGAAAACTACTTACTATTATTTGTGCCTCTACCAGGTTTCCGGAGGCATTCCACTACGTAAAATTACTACATGCGTGGTCTTGAGAGCATTGGTGAATTTTTTTACACAGGTTGGGATCCCTAAGGAAATTCAAACAGATCAGGGGTCAAATTTTACATCTAAACATTTTCACACAGTTTTGAGGGAATTTAATATTAAAAGGGCAACCTCCACCGCCTATCATCCAGAGAGTCAAGGAGTTATGGAGCACTTTCACCAGTCTCTTAAGACTATGCTGTGTGCTTATTATACCCAGTACCGGAAGGACTGGGATGAGGGTATCCCCCTCCTTTTATTTGCCGTGTGGGAAAGCACTCAGGACTCATTACGCTATAGTCCCTTCGAACTGATCTATGGTCACCAGGTAAGGGGACCACTGACGATTTGGAGGATCACTGGCTTGGTGAGGATTGTGAGGTTGCCCCCTCAGAGGATTTTCTCGCTTTCAGAGACCGTTTGGCTCACCTGAAGTGTCTGGCAGCTGAGAACCTGCACATCAGCCAAACCAAGATGAAGAAACAATTTGACCACAAGGCCGTGCCCCGTACCTTTAAAGTGGGAGAGGAGATACTAGCATTGGAGTTGGTGCCTGGTAATGCCTTAAAAGCAAAGTTCAGTGGCCCATACAAGGTGGTAGAAAAGGTCACAGATCAAAATTACAGAATTCACACGCCTGGGCGGCAGAAGTCTGAATGGGTGGTGCATATAAACAGGCTGAAAAGGTACCACCAAAGAGGTGTGGCATGTGTTAATATAGTAGGTGACCCAGGGGTGGACATTGATGCAAAGGGAGCCAGAGATGTACACCTTAGTAATAGGGCATTGTTAAAAGACCCTTCACAATGTATGTTAGGTCTTAGTAAGGAAAGGGTTGCTGAGATGGTTCAGCTTCTCTGGAATTTTGAGGATTTGTTTGGGGATATCCCTCATGTAAGCAAGCTAAAGCCCCATGATATAGATGTAAGGGAAGTTGAACCAATTCGGCAGGTCCCTTACAGAATGAACCCACAAAAGAGATAAAGTATGGAGAAGGAGGTGAAATTTCTACTTGACAATGATTTAATAATACCCAGCGAGAGTGAGTGGGCATCCCCCTGTCTGATGGTTCCCAAACCAGATGGCACCATGAGGATGCGCACTGACTACCGTAAGTGTGAAGGCTTACTCAGCCCTGTAACAACTTCAGACAGTATTTCCAAGGATGGCTCCTCCTCAGGAAAATTAATGAACAGAAAAAGAAATAATTCACAAAGATAAACACTTTATTATTTAGTAATGCAAAGATAAAACATTGAAAAATGAAGGTGTATCCTACTTGAAAGAAAAAATGAAAAATGAAATGGAAAAATGACATTTGAATTCAACGCTAATATATACAGTTATACTGGGGTGTCTGGTTGAGGTTGACACTGTCATGTAGAAATTGTAGCATTTGCTGATGATGTAGGGGGGGGGTCACAGGTGTTTAGTGACAACCCAACGACTAGTTCTTCACAGTCTACAGCCTTGAATAGTCAGTCCAGATAACAAGAACGTAGGTTCTTTACCACTACAAAGATGAGGGGTAGTGTCCTGTACAATTAATCAGGTAGGTAGATTATAAAGTGACGTCCCAAGACCGGTTTCAGTCCGTCTCCTTCAACACTTCTCGTTGGTTGGCAGGTGACCCGATCTGTCATTCCAAGCTGGAAAGAGAGACAGGTTACCCACTGCTTAAGAAATCACTCTCCATGATAAGTGTAAGATACTTAAAAAAGGTGGTGATTATCTTAAAAGTCTCATGTAGAGCTTAAAACTGAAAGGACTAAGTTTATTATTGGTCAAAAGTGAAGCTTTCAACCAATATCCACTAGAATAGGGGCAGGCTTTTACTTGCAGTTGTGTTGGGAGCTGTGAGTCGAGTGATTACTGTTTGGCTGGAGCCCCACACGTCACCTTTCGGGGTGGGGTGAAAGGGGGGGACAGCGGGAGCTAGACTTACCCTACCTTAACAAGCAGCCGGCAATCAAACTCGCTCGCTATTCCTATCTGTTGAACTTTTCCCTCACACTCCCCCATACCAAGACTTTTAGTCAAGGAGTATAAGAAGAATAGGCGAGGAAAAAGTTCTAATACGAAGTCGCGTAAGGCAACAAATCTACTGACTGTCATGACTTAACCAGTCAGAGAAATAATTGGATGAACCATTGATATACACAATATGAAACTTAAAAGCTTGGAGTGCCAATGTCCACCTTAAGAGGCGACTGTTGGTTCCCTTAAAAGTTTCTAGGTATATCAAAGGTTTGTGATCCGTTTCTAAAATAAATTCTTTTCCCAGTAAATAAAATTTAAGTTTGGAGATACCCCACACAAGGGCCAAACATTCCTTTTCTGTGGTGGAGTATCTCGTTTCTGCAGGAAGAAGTTTCCGGCTTAGGAAGCATACAGGGAAGGGAGTATCATGGTACTGTATTAACACCGCACCTAAGCCAGTATTGGAGGCATCAGTCCTTAAACAAAACAGCTTATTAATATCTGGAATTTTGAGTATAGGGTCTTTAAAGAAGATGTCCTTAATCTCAATAAACTTTTCTCGAGCTACGTTGGAAAGTTCAAGAGGTTCCTTCACAGACTTTTTAAGGTAGTCAGATAAGATGCCTGTAAGCTCAGTGAGGTTCGGGATAAACCGTGCATAAAAATTTACAGAACCAAGAAAGCTACACATGAGCTTCTTGGTTTTGGGGAATTTAAACTCTAATAAAGCTTCGATCTTACTGGGGAGAGGCTGCAAAGAGTTATTAGAAAGGGTCAGTCTGAGATATCTAATCTTGTTATACCCAAGGAAGCATTTCTTTGGCTTGGCAGTGAGGCCATGTGAGCGTAACCTACATAAAACTGATGTTAATGTTTGGATATGCTTCCTCCACGTCGATGTCATTACGCAAATGTTATCAAAATAAACTGAAACATTTGGCATATTACCCAAGACCTTTCTCATCAGTCTCACGTAGGTAGCACAGGCAGTTACCAAACCGAAGGGCATAGTTCTATACTGCATCAGTCCTTGGTGGGTAGGAAAAGCGGTGTACTGCTTAGAAGAAGGATCTAATTTTTTTTTTATATTTTATTGAAAAACGCAATACATAGTTATACATGTAGACAATGTAAGCAATGAAACGTATCCATTATATATAACAAAAGAAAACTCCACATTCCCCACCGTAGCACTAAACTTATACATAAGAACTAAACTAAAGACAGCCCACAGCTTCATATACAGGTGGGTTTATTACATCCAAAATTGCAGCCATAAACACAATATGCAATATAACCCAAAGAATGTCACAGGTATTGACATTTTACATAAAACTGTATGTACGAAGACATTCTCAATTATCCAAAAATTCTTTACACACTTACTATTGTTGTATATTAAACTTCATATCAAATACATAATACGTAACACCTCAATAATTACGAAACAAATAAAGGTTAGAAAATAACAATCTCCACACCTCACCACAGAAAAACTAAACACAGTATAATATAACAAATGATTCGTCCCACCTCACTTCCATACACTACATTCATCCCACCTCACTTCCATACACTACATTCGTCCCACCTCACTTCCATACACTACATTCGTCCCACCTCACTTCCATACACTACATTCGTCCCACCTCACTTCCATACACTACATTCGTCCCACCTCACTTCCATACACTACATTCGTCCCACCTCACTTCCATACACTACATTCGTCCCACCTCACTTCCATACACTACATTCGTCCCACCTCACTTCCATACACTACATTCATCCCACCTCACTTCCATACACTACATTCGTCCCACCTCACTTCCATACACTACATTCGTCCCACCTCACTTCCATACACTACATTCATCCCACCTCACTTCCATACACTACATTCGTCCCACCTCACTTCCATACACTACATTCGTCCCACCTCACTTCCATACACTACATTCGTCCCACCTCACTTCCATACACTACATTCGTCCCACCTCACTTCCATACACTACATTCGTCCCACCTCACTTCCATACACTACATTCGTCCCACCTCACTTCCATACACTACATTCGTCCCACCTCACTTCCATACACTACATTCGTCCCACCTCACTTCCATACACTACATTCGTCCCACCTCACTTCCATACACTACATTCGTCCCACCTCACTTCCATACACTACATTCGTCCCACCTCACTTCCATACACTACATTCGTCCCACCTCACTTCCATACACTACATTCGTCCCACCTCACTTCCATACACTACATTCGTCCCACCTCACTTCCATACACTACATTCGTCCCACCTCACTTCCATACACTACATTCGTCCCACCTCACTTCCATACACTACATTCGTCCCACCTCACTTCCATACACTACATTCGTCCCACCTCACTTCCATACACTACATTCGTCCCACCTCACTTCCATACACTACATTCGTCCCAACCTCACTTCCATACACTACATTCGTCCCACCTCACGTCCATACACTACATTCGTCCCACCTCACTTCCATACACTACATTCGTCCCACCTCACTTCCATACACTACATTCGTCCCACCACCCTTCACTTCACTACATTCGTCCCACCTCACTTCCATACACTACATTCGTCCCACCTCACTTCCATACACTACATTCGTCCCACCTCACTTCCATACACTACATTCGTCCCACCTCACTTCCATACACTACAATCGACCCACCTCACTTCCATACACTACATTCGTCCCACCTCACTTCCTACATTCGTCCCATACACTACATTCGTCCCACCTCACTTCCATACACTACATTCGTCCCACCTCACTTCTCACTACATTCCCCACCTCACTACACTACATTCGTCCCACCTCACTTCCATACACTACATTCGTCCCACCTCACCTCACTACATCCACCTCACTTCCATACACTACATTCGTCCCACCTCACTTCCATACACTACATTCGTCCCACCTCACTTCCATACACTACATTCGTCCCACCTCACTTCCATACACTACATTCGTCCCACCTCACTTCCATACACTACATTCATCACCACAAGCGAACTTACACAATCACGTATATTTAGTAATATTTTTCAAATATAATTTCCAGTTTTAAGTAACAAACTTCTTCTACCATATAATGAAATATACATAGTCATTACTATTAAACATTAACTTAAACAAGACTATATTCTTATTCTACAGACCGCAGCATTTCTTGCCTCACCATCCTAACCCTACTTAACACATTGTACATCAACACGTCCTTATATACCCATCACTCGTCAATAATATTCATTGAACTTCACCGAATACCAATATACAACCCATACTGAGTACATGAAATTCTCTCTTACATACTGCTATATACACTTGATGTATGATAAAAATCACACACATTACATTATCTCATTATTAGCAGTACATTTGGTACACAGACATATTTATCACGCCCTCATGTCCTTTGCTTTAATACAACCACCAATCCTGATAATACATTACAACATATTCCAAATTTAACTTATCCATAACATACATCAGTATACCATTCTGAGTATGACCGTATACTTTTCACATGCACACAAATATTGCTCATTTCCATGTCCATAAAAATCTTAACAACTTTTCCCTTACAAACCACCACAAACTTACTTAAAACACACTCCACAACTACGCTGCCATTTTACACCATATCATGGAACTCCTCATACATTCCCAAATTCTGAGACGAGCCCGGTGCAACCCCTGAAAATCCAAACACATCCCCCCCCCCCTTTTTTTTTTTTTTTTTTTTTCCTCACTCCGCCAACAAACCTCTGACATTCATACTTCGATATCCTTCAGGAAAAACCCTTTCCCATCTACTTCCATATATCCCCCTATTACGACTAAGTGTTTTGTACATTGTTGCAGCCAATACCTTCTTTCGCACCATCCAATCCCCATTACCCCTCATGGCCCATGATACGAAAACAAAATCAGTTATGATGTACACCAAAGCACGCTGCACAGACTCTTCCACACCTCCCACATCTAAACTCAATGCCCTTAATACCGATATCCCTCCCCCACCCACCCTCCTCAAAATCCCACCCATCCACTCCCGTATACACTCCAAATTTTTACAAAAATATACTACATGAAAAGCTGTCTCCCTATCCCCACACACCCTACATACGTCCTCCACCATCAACCCTCTCTCCCGAAGCACCACACCAGACGGCAATATTCCATGAAGGAAACGAAACATTACCTCTCTCACTCTTGGTCTGATGCGCACCAACCGCAACCTTACCCAAATGTCTCCCCATGCATACATTGGGTATATGCCCTCAACATTTGCAATCACCCTCACCCCTACAGCACGCTCCAGAACACCTACCCGTATCCTAGACGGATCTCTAACATACAATAAAGCTCGCAGCACATCCTCACACTCTCTCATCTCTGATCCTACCCACCACCTTCGTGCCTCCTCATATAATGCTTGCACACCCTTCCCCACACGACCTTCCACTCGGAGAAACCCCCTCTTCAAATATATACACTTAACCCTTAATCTTATATCTATTAAACCCAATCCACCTTTGTCGACCGGTAGCATAACAACACTTCTACCCAACCAATCACACCCAGAACCCCATATATATCGAAAAACCTTTTTTAGCATTCTAGTTATGTCCGGTCCTGCCAACGGATATACTGCTGCCACATGCCAGACCATACTATATAACATCACATTCACCACTATTACACGTTGATGTATCGTCAAATGCAAGGGTCTCAAAACATTTAACCTACCCACCAACCTATCCACTGCCCTCCCAGAATTAAGCATCCGTGCCTCCCCGGCATTCCCCATATAAATTATCCCACACACCTTTAGTCTATCCACCACACACCAACGCACAGCTGTTTCCCATCGCGCCCTCCCTACCCAATTCCCTAAGACCAACAATTTCGATTTCTCCACATTCACTTTTAAACCTGTAACACCTTCAAAACCACCAATTACATCCTCCACCTCATGTAAACTTTCCTCCCTGCTCATTAGAATTGTTGTATCATCCACATACCCTATTATTCCCATCCCACCATTCTCCACACCACGTACCACCCCTAAACATCGCCCCACTGCCCTATAAAAAGGGTCCTGTATACAAGCAAACAACAGTTGAGACAGAGGACAACCCTGCCTTATGCCTCTACCCATTGAAACCCACTCACCCAATTTCCCATTCACCTGCACACGTACACCTACCCTATTATACAAAGTCTCAATCCAACGTACCATCTCTTCCCCAAAACCCTGCCTCCGTAAGATATGCCACAGTGCCTTTCGTTCTACGCAATCATACGCAGCCTGCCAATCCAATGCTAAGACACCTCCCCCCCTTTCATTCTCCCCCTCCATACTTTCCACAAAATCTTTTATTATTCCATGTCCCTCATACATCGTCCTTCCAGGCACCCCATACTGACCTCTCGCAACAACTCTATCACACACTTCAGCCTGTTCCCCAAGATTTTTGCGAATATCTTATAATCAGCACATAACAACGACAACGCCCTGTAGTTCTGCACTGTAGTAGGGCCTTCCCCTTTTGGAATCAATACTACTACTGCAGTACGCTGCAACTCACCCATCCTCCCCTCACTTTTCATCACATTCATCAGGTTCACTAAAAAATCCTTCAACACACTCCAATGCTTCACATAGAATTCACAAGGTAACCCATCTATACCTGGCGCTTTACCTCTCGCCATATTCTCCAAAGCTCTCCATACCTCCCCCTCTTCAATATCCCCTCCCAATGCCATACGATCACTTCCACTCAGCACACAAGATACATTCTCTCCCAATCTCTCTAAATCCTCACCGTTCACTCCTACACTCCGCAAATATTTTCCAAACCAACTATCCATAAAACCACTCATACCCTCAGTAGTTCTCAACTCCTGACCCTTCGTATACCCACCTAAGTTCTCGTGTACTACCAGCTTATCAATTTCCATTGCCAACCTGCGTCTCCGCTGACCCCGTAACACACAGGCTGACGGCCTGTCACCCCAAATCGCCTCCTCTAACCCACCTTGCACCCTCGCCTCATCAAATCTCTCATTGTGCATATCCCTTATCTGCCACTTTAATGCTTCAATTTCCTCCATTGGATACACACCTGTCACAGCACCCCTCTGATAACAACCCTGCAACCGCCCCTCTAAATACTGTTGAAGCCCATATGTCATCCATGCCTCATTCTTTCCCCTTCGCACATAATATTGCCTGATCCTCGTCTTCGCAACCCCATCCCACCACCCCAATAAATCGCTTGCACTCTTACCCCCACCCCATAAGTCCTCCCACAAACTTTCAAAATCCCCTCCCTCCACCCCCTCACCCAGTAGTCGTACATTCAGCTTCCAGTACCCCAAATATCTCTTAGGCAAACCGTCCCAATTTAAATCAGCATAAACCGCCCTATGATCTGAATAAACGACATTCACCGTCTGCACCCGCGTCACCCTCACTCCCCTTGTCACATACAACCTATCTAATCGTGCAGCATATCCCTTTCTATGAAATGTGTGCTCTATCTCGCAATCCCCTCCATCAACTATATCCCTCAATCCCACACCTCTCAATAGATCCCCTAAACCTGCCAAAAAACACCCTGCCCCTCTCGGTTCCACATCCTTCCTGCGCACCACACAGTTCCAGTCGCCACCAACTATTGTCACTGACGGTAATGACCGCAAATAATATACCAATACGTTATTCACAAATTCATTCTTTACCCTTACATCATTCTCAGCCGGCACATACACACAAACGACTGCCATCCGCTCACCTCTCCACCACCCATCTATTCTTAACACACGACCCCCCCCCCCTTCACTCCTAAGAACAACAAACGGGCTCGTCTCTCGGATCAGGATTCCCACCCCTCCCTTCATTCGCTCCGAATACATCACAAACACTCTGTACCCATCCACCTCCAATTCCTTTCCCAGCTTGAAATTATGTTCCTGCACAAAAACAATGTCTATAGCATAACGTCTTAAAAATCCCTTTACCCACAGACGCTTCTCACTCGCACACAATCCATTAATATTCACTGTCATGCACCGGAAACCTACTTATGTGATTTCACCCTCTGCCCCTTTTCACCTTTCACTGACACGCTTTCAGTGTGTCTGCTTCGTCCACTTTTCTCTCCACTGCCCACTGGTGGCTTCCCCTGATCCAACACCTGACCAGGCGTACCTTTAGTGCTCCCACGCACCACATCAACCCACGGCTTTTTCCCCGGTCTCTGTGCCGGGGTCAAAACATCATCCGAGTCGGAATATGTCGCCGCCCTCTTACGGTTGACACACTCTGCATCCATTTCTAACTCACTGGATGCCTCCCTGTGAATCTCAGCAGTCACCTCAATCACTTCCACCACTCCTGGCGAGTCATCTGCCATGTTCGCCAATCTTCCAAGTTGCTCATCTTCAATCTGAACAGTACTCCTCACCATACTCAAGTGATCCTCAGAAACCTGCTTCTCAAAGGATTTTTCCTGCACGTTCACCAGTAGGCCTCCCTCTACCCGCACGTCACCAATCTGCACAGTCTTCCCGTTCTCCAAGGCAGATGCCTCACTTCCCACTAACTGTGACAGTGATGGGCTGGTACCCACCAGTGGCAGCTCACGCTCCACTTCCTCACTCCAGGAAGTGCCACTTCTATGTACAGGTGACTCATCAGCATGACCCACCTCTGGCTCTGGCTCTTTCACCATCTCACTACCTAGGTCCTTTCTCCGCTGCCATCTCCCACACTGGGCCGCCATATGGTCATATGCACCACATAACCTACACGTCTTCTGCTGCCCAGCGTAGTACACCATTACCTGTGTCCTAAATGCGTCCAGTATGACGTAAGACGGGATGGCATGCCTCAACTCCATCTTGATCGTGAACGTACCATCCGGCAAGCCGGCATACGCCCCATCCGTCCATTTACCAGCCATAGCCAGGTGTACAGGTCCATACTGTTCAAATACATACCGCAGATCAGTCTCGTCCGCCTCAAATGGCACATTTCGGACTTTCACCCATGTGTAATGCTTAGACACGTCGATTAGGCGAACACGTATCGCTGAATTAACATCCACGCTCCTGTCCTGGTACTTGTCAACCAGCCGTTCATACACTCCAGCTGATCTCAGCTTGACGAAAATACGATAGGCACCATTTAGTGCCACACCATACAGTTCTTGATCCGCAACACCATAGGTGTCACGGATAATTTGCGGTAAAAGCACTTGTGCAGACTGAGGCGTTATCGCACCACGCAACAATTCAATGCACAGACTGCGCCATGTTGTGAAAATATGAAAATATGCGAGTTATAGCATTAAGGCCTCTGAAGTCAATAGCAAGTCTATATGAATTATCCTCCTTCATAACCTTGACTACTGGTGAGCAATATGCAGATACTGAAGGTTCAATGATCTTTAGTTTTAATAATTTGTCTACCTCTCGGTCAAATGCATCCCTAAGGTGAACTGGAACTGGGTATAATTTCCGTTTGATAGGATTGTCCGTCACTAAGTCAATCTTATGGACTACCGTGGAGGTAACACCTGGAATATCAGTAAAGACGTCTGAGAAGTTACTCACACATTGAAGTAGTTCATGTCTCTTATGGTCATCCAAAGATTCATTAATATTAATGTTTGTCGCATCTGAGTGGTCAAGAGTCACCAAGTCATGTAGTTCTCTGTCATAGTCTACGTTAGAGGCGTCAATTACGCACACCTTACACTCCTCAGTTGTCTTATCAAGTTTGTGTGGAAAAACTAAATCAAAGTCATTCAAACAATTAACCGAATTTCTTCGGTAATATTTCTTAAGGATGTTGATATGATAAAGCTTAGGTTTCCCCTTGACTTCTATGAGGTAATCAATCTTCCCACAAATTTTTAACACCTTATATGGACCTTTCCATGCTACTAATAATTTATTTGACTTGATAGGCAAAAGTACCAGAACTTCATCCCCTACTTTAAAACTTCTCAAGTTTGGATCTAAGGTCAAGGAGAAACTGATAAGAAGACTGAACCTCAGCATTCACATCCTCATTAGTCCATAAGTCATGAAGGATGGACAATGGACCTCTGGCCTGTCTACCATAGAGAAGTTCAAAAGGTGAAAACCCCAAAGAGTCACTGGGAACTTCCCTCATGGCAAACAAAGCACAGGGTAGGTAACGATACCACTCCTTAGGTTTAAGGGAGCAAAGTTTCCTTAAAATGGACTTGAGAATCGAATGCTGGCGTTCAATCCTCCCATTACAGCTGGGATGATAGGGTGTGGTGAAGAGAGGCTTCACTCCCAGAAGTTGGTAGAGATGTTGCATTAAGTCAGATGTGAATTGTGCCCCACGGTCAGACAAAATTTCTCTGGGAATGCCAACTCTGGAGAAGATGGACAAAAGGGCTTCAGCCACCTTTGTAGTAGTTTTTTTTTTTTATTTTATTTAAAACGTCATATAACAACATATTAAATATATAAAAAACCTCCATTACATTCATAGTAAGTATAATTACAATTGTCAATATATACACTAGAACGGTTATAAATATTCGTCAGTCCCCTATTCATTATGTACCTATCCTAAGGTAACACAAGAATATACAAATTCTTCGTTACCTTAATTAAAACCCTCTTATATACATTATAAACAAAGAGAAACTATTCATCAATAATATGCCTTAGTGTTTGATTTTATGTCAATAAAACCTTTGTAAAGACATAATACATAAACAAGTACATATATAACAAAATATCCAAAAACGAACGATATGTAATGAAACTGGTAGTCAATTTACTTGACAACTGCAAAGATACAAAAATATTCAGTACAGTACACAAAGGGTTCCACTTAATAGCATGAGATAATTCTGAATTGCCAAACAAGTAACATTATGCAACATACACACACCACATTCTTATCACATATACACACACACATGAGAGATTATGTACACATAATACAAAATTGTTACCCTCATATCTGATCACATTCCAAAACATATATCCCAGGAGACCCCAAGCAGAACGTTACCAGGTATCATCCACATGGCTCATACAAGGAAAATATAAAATGAAAAACTATATATATAAGTTGCACAAGGTGCTTTTACATAACACCTGTCATGCAGTTCATGACTTTGCTTCACAAGAGACCCACTCTCTTAATCACGTCAATTTAAGAACAAAAATTAGTTTCCAAGCAATAGTATATATATTTGTTTGAATAAAACATCATCCAAACTAACGATCATACCTATCATTTATACATTAAAACACACCCATACCAATCGTATGCCACCTTCACTCACACATATTCAAGAAGCCAGCCTCGTGTACCCTTTAAGGTATTAACTCCCATAAATCCCTGACCTTGAATCTGCAATATCCCTTTGAAAATAAGAAAAACCATCTATTTCCCGTAATGTCTTTATTTCTCTGTTGTGTACCATAAAATATCGCTACCAGTGCTCTGATTCTCTCCCTCACAGATAAATGCCTATATACCCATGACGTATATACAAAATCCGTCACTAAATATCCGATTGCATTCTGTACCGGTGTTTCGACCCCCCCCACATCTAAACTTAAAGCTCTTAAGACACTAAACCCACCCCCACCCACCATTCTTAACACCTTACCAAACCACAACCTTACGTGTTCCAATCTCTTACAGAAATAAACTGCATGAAAGACCGTATCAGGATCTCCACACACACAACACAGCCCCCCCTCCTGCACGCGCCTATTCGCTAAAACTTCCCCGGACGGCAGTATATTATGTAAAAATTTAAACATTATCTCCCTGACCTTGGCTCGTAACCTTAATGCTTTTAAACGACCCCATATGTCCTTCCATGCATACATTGGATATATTCCCTCCACCTTAGCCACTACCTCCCTGCCCTCTACCAGTGCCAATTTGCCGATCTTGATCTTGCGTGGATCTTTTACATAAATTAACATCCTCAACATGTCCTCACATCTCTTTACATCCGTTCCGGTCAACCAACGTACCAAGTCCCGTCTTATCCAGGTCAAACCCGTGCCGGCCATTCTACCCTCTCTCAAGTAGCTATGCTTGACATACATGCCTAACATCCTATTATGCAGATTCATTAGCCCCAGGCCACCCCGGCCAACCGGGAGCGACACCACATCCCTCGTTAACCAATCACAACCTGAACCCCAAATATATCTATATACACGCGTTAACATACGCTTTTCATCATATGGATGTAACGGATAAATACATGCGACATGCCACAACTTGCTGAACAAAATCACATTCACCACAATTGCGCGCTGATGTATAGACAAGCCTCCTTCCCTCAAACCTGTTAAACGACCTAAAACCCTCTCTACAGCCTCACTTGAATTCACCTTCCTCGCATCCTGTATGTTATCCCTATGCACAATCCCACACACCTTAATTTGATTTACTAAAGGCCAGCCTTCCCTCTGGCCTAATACCACACCCGCACAATCCCCCACCTCCATAAGCATTGATTTTTCCTTATTAACCGTCATTCCGGTTGCTTTCCCGAAACATTCCACCAATTCGCTCACTTTTCCTAAAACCTTGGCTCCACGAAATAAAACCGTAGTGTCGTCTACGTAACCTATAATTCCTGATTGTACCCCCACCCAACCTTGCTTGTCATCCTGTCTTACAATCCCCCTCACGGCTCTAAAAAACGGGTCCTGAATCAACGCAAAAAGAATTTGTGATATAGGACACCCCTGCCGTAATCCCCTATGCATCCTAACAACTTTTCCCAACCTACCGTTTACCTGCACCCTAAAAGTAGCCTGCTCGTACAAAACCTGTGCCCAACTAACAATTTCCTTTCCGAAACCTTGCCACTGCATAAACTTCCATAATGCATCTCTCTCCACGCAATCGTATGCAGCGTGCCAATCTAAAGCTAATATTCCACCCTTATTACCCCTCCCGCTTTCCTCAATGAACCTGCGAATAATTCCTTGTCCCACACACATAGATCGTCCTGGCACACCATATTGTCCCTCGTCCAGAACTCTCTCCAAAACCCGTTTTATCCTATTTCCTAATAATTTCGCAAAAATTTTATAGTCGCCACACATTAATGAAATTGCCCTATAATTATGTATATAATTCCCAGATTTTTTTTTCGGGACTAGAACAACCACCCCTGTTCTTTGTTGCTGTCCCATAATGCCACTACTTTTCATGGCATTAAATAATATCACCAAAAAATCGCGAATACAATCCCAATTGTCCTTGTAAAAATCACAAGGGATTCCGTCAATCCCCGGCGACTTCCCTACACTCATACCCTCCACAGCTAACCTAATCTCTTCTTCACTTATAGGTCCATTCAAAGCCAACCTGTCCATGTACTCTAGATTACAACGTACATATTCACCCATTTCTCCCAGCGCCCCCTTAGAAATCCCAGCATTTTTGTATTGCAATTCATACCATGCGTCTACAAAGGTATTCATAGCCTCCGTTGACCGAAGGACCTGCCCCCTACTAAAGTTTCCCAATGACTCCTGAACCTCTAATCCCATTAATTCTGTCGCCTTACGGCGTCTGCCCTGCTCTCGCAAGACAAACGCCGAAGGACGGTCACCCCATAAAACCTCATCAATTCCACTTGCTATCCGCGCCGCATCAAAAAAACGATTGTGAAAGTCTCTAATTAAGCGTTTTAAATTTTCAATTTCAACCACCGGATACACTCCCCCACCCTTTGTATAACATGCTTGCAGTTGATTTTCAAGATAGTTCAAGAGCCCATACTGCATTCTCTTGTCTTCTTTTCCTTGCTGCTGATAAAAATTCCTCACCTTCACCTTACCGACAGTATCCCACCATTCGACTATATCAATTCCCTCCTGCCATTCAGCCCACCATCCTCTCCAAGCACTCACAAAATCTTCCCTCACACCTCTTTTGTGCATTAAACCCACATTCAACTTCCAGAAACCTCTGTAACGCCTCGGTAATCCTACCCAGTCAACATCCACCATAACACCTCTGTGATCAGAAAAGCTCACATTTAGCACACGTACACTCCTGACGCTGACACCTCTAGAAACGTATATGCGATCCAGTCTTGCCGCATACTCCCTTCTAACGAACGTATGCATGACCCCACCCACCTCGTCCCCCCCCCCCCACATCCGTAACATTAACACTCCGCAAAAGGTCCCCTAAATATCCTGAAAAAAAACCTCTTCCTCTCGGTTCGACATCCTTGCGACGATCAATGCAATTCCAATCACCCCCAATAATCGTGACGACTGGCAGTGATCTTAAATGGTACACCAACACGTCCCTAAAAAACGCATTTTTTACACGCATGTCACCTTCCGCCGGTCCGTACACCCCCAGGAAGGCCACCCGTACACCACCCCACACCCCATCAACCCTAACAACCCTCCCCTCCTCTCCCACCTCATATGTTTGCAAAGAAAACGGGCTAGCCTCTTTAACTAACACTGCTACACCACCTTTCAGTCTATTAGAACAGCCCATGTACAAAATATATTCAGGAATCAGCAATTCACCTAAAGATTTATAATTGTGTTCTTGTAAGAATGCAACATCGGGTACATAATTTTTTAACAAAACCTCCAAATACTTACGTTTTTCAACAGACCGTAACCCATTTATATTTAAAGTAATACACTTGAACGTTTCATTGGAGGTTTACCCTTGGATACCTTGACATTCTTGGTTCCCTTGTGTGTATCTCCACTTCTTCCCCCACCCCCCCCCTGTGTCGTTCTCCTTGACATGCTGAACACATGTAGATTTGCCCTTGTCTCTACGAGTCACATCGCACCATGCTTTGTTCCCCGACCGTTGTCCTGGTGTCAAAACATCTTGAGAGTCAGATATCACCGCAACTCTCTTACGAGAACTGCGGCCAGTATCCATCTCATCTTCAGAACTGTTGTTCCTATGAACTTCCACGACCACAACCTGATGTTCAGCAATATGCCCGGAGGATGCCCCGTCCTTCTCCTTCACACTTACATCCTCTAAACCACCGTGAAGCCCCTCAGATGTGGAAGCATCCAATAAAACATTCAGAACTTCTTGAATAGATTGCTCCACGTCAACCTGAGTATGAACGAGATCTTCCTCTGTCGTCGCCGATACCACGCCCACGTCCTCCACTGCACCAGGGAGGGTTAGACATATCGGCGAGTCTTCAACCTCACTCTCTATCTCCTCACTCCATGATTTACGAGGCAATATATGTTGTTGTGTAGCAGCAGCATATGAACGCTGCTCCGTTGAAACATCAAACCGCCTTACTTCCGTCGTTTTATCACGTCTTGTAGGGCATTGCGCCGCCATATGGTCACACATCCCACAAAGCCTGCACGTACGCCTTTGTCCTGAGTACGTAACGTACACTTGCGTACGAAAGTCCTCCATAACCACATACGACGGAATAGGGTGCTTGAGGGACATTTTCAGGGAGAAAGACCCCTCCAGCATACCAACTAGAGGACCATCATGCCACCGTCCCATAGTTGCCATATGAACCGTGCCATAGCGTGCAAAAACATTCCTCAAATCACTCTCGTCCGCCTCAAAAGGAACGTTTCGTACCTTGATCCAGGTGTAAAAACGGGAGACGTCGTGAAGGCAAACAGTGACACCAGGATTAACAGTTTTGATCACATCCTGATAAGTGGCAACCATATTTTCGTAAGTACTATTTTGTCTGAATTTGACAAAAAGCCTCGAATTTCCGTTCAAAGAGACACCATAAAGATCTTCATTATTGATACCATAAGTATCTCGGAGTATCGCAGTAAGCAGTAGATGTGTATTCTGATTGTTGAACGAGCCTGTCACCAATTGAAGGCAGACGGTGTTGACTCGCCTACGTGCACCTTCCGCCATTGTGAGTGCACTGAGGAAAACTGCGCAGCAATCAACAGAGTCAGGAGCTACTGCACAGCCTGTCCGTACGGCCCAAGAGCGATACGAACAATGACAGGATGAGTTTGTAGTAGTTATGGTCTTTAAGGGTACGGCTTCAGGGAAACTCGAAGCATAATCAACTAATGTTAATATATATCTATGTCCCCCAAATGAAAGTGGTGATAAAGGACCAACGATGTCAATAGCTACTCTTTCAAATGGTACCGTAAAGATTGGCATTTTAACCATAGGTACTCGCCTGGTACCTCGGGAGGATGAGAGTTGGCAAACTTTACACGATCGACAATAGGTAGTGATATCTGAGGACATTTTGGGCCAAAAATAGGTTTCCCTAATTTTATTTAAGGTTTTACAATGCGAGAAATGTCCGGCCACTGGTAAGTCATGAGCCATTTTAAGAACAGTTCCTCTGCATTGACTTGGAACAACTAAGATGGAATAGTCTATCTCATCTGAATTTAATTTGAATACTGATTTATACAAGATACCTTTTATATATTCAGATTTATATGAAAAGTTTTTCCTTTGGATAACTTGATTTTGTCTAGCAGCATTATGACAATTCTGAAGAGAAGGGCAATTACGTTGTAAATTGACAAAGGAGTCCTTCGATATATCTAAAGGCTTAAAGTCAGGGAAAATGAAAGGATGGACAATAGGAGAATCCTGGGCTTTGGTCTGAGCTCTAGTCAAGACATTTATAGTATCGGAGGTGATATCCTCACTTTCATCTAACAAGCGAACCGGTGATTCTACTATCTCGCTTTCGACGGTAGTATCACTGGTTTCTAACCCCACATGAATATTCCGAGACATTGCCTCATCTGAACTTTCGAGGGGCTTCTCTGACTCTACATGGAAGAGGAGCTGAAAAACTGATGTCCATCTTTGGTGATGAAAGGTCAACCTCAGAAGGAAGAATGGCACCTTTTACATTACCTATTAGTACGGAGCAAGAAGTGATGGGAGCTAGTACGGCTTCAGACCAACCTGTGAACCATTTAGACCTAATGTAACAACGGATGGTAGGAAAAGTGTCCATACGGCCCAAGTAGTCTGAAAGTATAGCAGAGGAATGAGTTTCTTTAAGGTTAAGGAACAGCTTATCAGAAATGACTATACATGTGCATCCAGTGTCTTGTAAAATGGTAGATACATTCAGTCCGTTAACTGTTCCTGAACAGAAGGGTGCTTGGTCATTACAGTCTTTAAAACATCTTCCAACTTTTTGGACCTTCTTAGAAGGACAATCGGGACGTTTATGTCCCTTAACACCACATAAATGACAAACAGGAATAAAAGAAATTAGTTTGTTTTCTATTAGAGGCTTTGTTTTCTTATGATCTGGTGAACCCTTGCCCTTAGTGTTCGATCCCTTTTGGTCTTCATAGGAATTGTGAGCCTCAGCACAAGTCAGCGGCCTCAGCAACTTCCTCAGCTTTAATCAGGTTACGTTCTCTAATGAATGTTCGTATCTGGTGGGGAAGAGCTGTCAGGAACTGGTCAGCAACCATGAAGTCTCTAAGAGATTCATAACTGTGATCAATTCCTGAACTCTCTATCCAAAAGTCGAACAAACGAAAGTGTTACCTGTAACTGCTGAAAGTTTTGGCCATGCTGTAAGGTGGCATACCTGAAATCTTTCCTATAAGAATTTGTGGTTTTTTGATATGCTTTAAGGATTGCCTTCTTCAGTAGGTTATAATTACATATGATATCCTGCGACAAAGTTGCATAGATATTCAAAGCTGTACCAGAAAATAACATTCCTATCCTGGTAGGCCAGGTGTGAGCTGGCCATTCACAGAGGGTAGCGGTATTTTCAAACCTGATAATGTATGAAGTTATGTCTTCACCCTCTGTGAAGGGAGGTAAATTAGGTGTTGGAATATGTGCACTTGCTGCATGATGTTCAATTACTCCTTCCTCTAATTGTTGTTGTGTAAAAGTTAACTTTTTATTCTCTAATTCAAGGCAAGATTTTTCGAGTTCGCGATCTTTTTGTCTCTCACAGTTCATTCTCTCTAGCTTTTTCCTCATGTTCTCTAGCTTTTTCCTCAACTTCTCTATATTTTGCTCTTTCCTCAAGTTCTCTTAACCTAACTTGTTCCTCACGTACTTTAGCTCTCTCCTCACGATCAAGTCTATCATGCTCCTTTTTATCTTCTCTCTCTCTTTCTAACTGTCTATCTTGGTTTTCTCTTTCAATTCAATCTCTCTCCTTTTTCTCCTCTCTTTCGATTCTCTCTCTCCTTTTTCTTCCTCTCTCTCAAGGTTCTCTCTCTCCTTTCTTTCTCTTTCCTGAATCTTAGCGCTAATGAAAGCTTCTAAATTCTTCCCCGTTATTCCTAACTTACTCCCATTATTGTCTGCATCGCTATTGGGCCGTGCAGACCTCCTGCGCAAACGCACTTCAGTTCCCTGACAGCAGTAGTGTGAGGTGGTGCTTGTCGCGCCTCTGTCGTCAGACCAGGAGAACTACCATTAGTCAACATGGCGTGCAGTTATAGATGCAGGATTAACACTGTCGGTGTTGAACTTCTCAGTGGGGCAATAACGCCAGCCTCAGCCCAGGTATTACTACCTAAAATCATCAGAGACACGTATGGCATTCAGGATGGAGAGTTGTACGGCGTAGCATTGAACGGAGCACGTAGATTTTTTGTGAAACTGCTCTCAGCAATGGTTTACGAGTCGTTGGTCAACCGTTTTCAGGACGTAAGTCTTGATGCAACACCAGCTGTGCGTGTGAGGATGATCGATGTATCCAGACATTATACATGGATTAAATTGCGTAATGTCCCCTTTGAGGCGGATGAGACAGATATCAGAAAAGTATTTGAGGAATACGGAACTGTTCATTTGGCCCAGCATGGTAAGTGGGTGTCGGGTGCCTACACAGGTATGCCGGAGGGCACTTTTAACCTAAAAATGTCATTGAGACACCCCATACCGTCTTACGTGTACCTAAAGGAATTCAGGACACAGGTCATGGTGTCATACGTGGGGCAAAGGCGTACCTGCCGACTATGTGGGGAATATGATCACATAGCGGCGGAGTGTGGGAAGCGGCAACGAGCTCCTGGCCCAGGGGCGGAGACATCCGCTTCTACACCGGGGGAAGCAGGTGTTGATCAACGACGTGAAGGAGGGCGTGGTCGTCTATGGAGCGAGATAGTGGATGAGGCGTATAAGGCTGGGGGAGAGGGTGAGGCCCTTGACCAGTTACCTGGTCCAGACACACTTCCAGTGGATCGGGTTGAGCAAAAAGTACAGGAGGAAGTGTTGGAACTTGAGGAGGAATTAGCCGAGGTTCTGAAGTCCTTGTCACCGCCTGAGGAGGTGGCTGCTCCTGGCAGGGTAGTAGAAGACGAGGTGAAGGCTGTGGGGCATCAACAACAGAACTATTCGGACGACGGGAGTGACAGCGTGACTGAGGTGTCACCGAGATCTTTGTCACTGTGTACAGTGGAGGTAGAGGTACATTGTGAGGCATCCCCAGACCAAGCCATGGAGGATGCGCCTGTCACAAGAAAGAGAGCCGCTGCATCGGATTCAGATGATGTCCTAACGCCAGCGCAGCGGACTGGGAAGCAAATATGGGCAGAAGGTGAAGGTAGTGGTGGCCATGACAGGAGGCACCAAAAGAAGGGGGGGGGAGAGAGGGAAGTGTGCAGGTGACAAGTGGTCCCACACGTTCTGGTGGCCATCGGAAGAGTGAAGAGAGGAGGCAGGGGTGGAAACTTTAATAGGCCTCCGGTGTATGACAGTAAACGTTAATGGTTTGTGTAATAGTGTAAAGAGAGAATGGTTTCGAATGTTTCTGAATAAATTTAGAGTGGATGTTGTGTTCCTACAGGAGCACAATTTTAAGGAGGGTAGGGTGTTGGAGATGGAGGGGTTTCAGGTGGTAACCCTGCCATCTGCCCGTTTGAAAGGGGGGGTGGGTATCTTAATTAGGGAGGCGAGCCCATTTGTTTTGCAGAGAAGTGAGGGGGGGGGGGGAGGGGGAAGGGTGTTGCGCGTAGATGGTTTGTGGATGGGAAAACGTGTGGCTTTTATTAGTGTATATGCGCCTGCAGAGAATAACGTACAGGTGAAGCAGGAGTTTGTGTGCGAGGACCTTGTGTTTTTTTTCCGTGCATTACCGGAGGTGGCTATAGTAGGAGGTGATTGGAACTGCGTCATAAGGAGGGCTGATGTGGAACCGAAAGGGGCAGGTTATGTGTCGGTGGCCCTACGAGATTTATTGAGGGATATTAGGTTAAGAGACGCATTCGAGGGGGGGGCGTGGGAGACAGAGCATACATTTGTTAGGGGAGGGTATGCAGCGAGGTTAGATAGAGTGTATCTTTCTCACGGGGTTGTAGTGAGAGCTTTCAAAACTGTTGAAGTAGCATGGTCGGATCATAGAGCAGTGTTGGTGGAGGTTGGGTGGGAGGCGCTTGCGGAAATATACAGGAGTTACTGGAAATTAAATATAAGTGCATTGAGTGATGAGGAGGGGTTAGAGGGATTTTCTGTCCTATGGAAGGAGCTTAGTGAGGAGGCACAGGGAGTGGAAGATGTCGTACAATGGTGGGATTGTGTTGCCAAGGAAAGGATTAGGAAATATTATGTGGGGGTGTGCAAACGTATAAATGATTTTAAATATGGGCTTTCAAATTATCTGGAGGACAGGTTAAGGGGCTGTTATGAGAAGGGGGCTGTGGGGGGCAACTATCCTATGGATGAAATTGTCGAGGTCAAGGGGAGACTGAGGGAGTTACAAAATGAGAGGTTTCAAGCGGTAAGGGTGCAGGCAGGGGTAGAGGAGGTGCTTTGGGGAGACAAACCATCGGCGTGTGTGTTGCGACGTCAAAAACAAAGACAGCAGGTTACAGCTATTCCGAGGTTAGAGGTACACGAGATGGCGGGGGGTTATAGAATGGGTCAGGAGATACTAACTACAAAAGGAATGTGTGTGTCACAAATGTTGTTTGCATGCATTCAGGACCCCTTCTATAGAATGGTTGAACGTTGTGTATGTGACACGAGTGGAGGTCGGGGGGGTGGGGTAGGGAAAGTGTGGCCGGGAATAATAGGATACGTAGACGATACAACAGTCCTGGTTCGGGAGGGGATGACGTTGGGTGTTTTGGATGATGTTGTGCAACAGTTCGGAAATGCAACAGGGATGCAGGTAAATAGAGAGAAGTCAATGATCATGGGGTTGGGTGATTGGGTGGAGGGGGGGGGAGATGCAACGTTGTGAGAAAACAAACGGTGTCTTTAAAAATTTGTGGTATCACCTATAAGGGTGATTTGGAAGCTGCTCGGGAGGAAAACTCGAATAGATTAATGGAAAGGATTCAGGGGCGTCTGGGTGCATTGCGACCTCATCATCTGACTCTCGTGCAACGAGTGATTGTTATAAATGTATTATTGTATAGTAAGGTTTGGCACGTAGCAGCCGTGTTCCCATTAACAGGGACGGCGATTGTGGGAATTCTGAGACGAGTGTTTAACTTTTTGTGGGGTTCAAGGTGCGATTGGCTGAGGAGAGAGGTTGTAATGTTACCTGTGTGCCAGGGTGGGTTGGGGTTGATGGATCTGAGAAGGAGGATTAAATGTGTTTCTTAAATGGGAGGTTTTGCGCGAAGGTGTGAGTGGAGGGCACCTGGGAAAAGTATATGATAGGTTGGGTAAGTTGTATGGTGGTGTGGAGTTGAGGGAATGTGAAACTATTTTGAGGGCTTCGATGTTGGTTAGGGAACCCAGGAAAATTCGAGTAGGGGTTTTGTGTAGGCTGCTTGCAGACAGGATTGTTGTACCAGTTGAGGGATTGTTCCCCATGTACGCATGGACGAGTATTTGGTATAGGTTTAGCAGGTTGAAGTTAAAGCCTAGGGTAAGGGAGGTAATGTATCGTTTTTTGCATGGCATACTACCGTCGGGGGAGATTTTAAGAACCAGAGGGGTAATTGTGGGCGGAAGGTGTGGAATCTGTGGGGAGGATGAGACGGCGTTCCATGCAGTATACTTTTGTGGGGAACTGGAGGGTGTTAGGTATTGGTTAAGTAGGGTAGTACAGGGGGTGGGGGGCAGAGGGGTGTCGGTTCTGCGTGCACTAAGCCTAGATGTGGGAGGGTTCGATGAGTGTGTTATAAGAGCTTTGGATTATATAATAGTGGATTATATATATATATCGTGGGTGATGAGGGGGAGGGGGAATTGTGAGGTGCGGAGGCGGGTACTAGCGGTAACGGTTTATCGTACAATGTGTCGTAATAGAGAACTGTATGTGAGGAGGTGGGAGAAGGATTTTTCGGAAGGGTATAGAATGTTAACGTTAGGGTTTCTCATCAATCTACGACTTGGGCTGAGTGAGTAAGGGGGGGGTTGGGGATTACATACGAGAAGGGGGTTTTCAGGGGGAAACAGCGGGGTCGCCTCCTGGGGAGGGGTGAGAGTAAGGTGTATGTGGGTATATGAAGGTGTAGATGAGTGGCATACGAGTATGTAGCATGCAAGTGGGCAAAGAAACCAAAGGTGATATCAAGTAATTACGTAGTACCGAATGGAGAATTCTGTGTTTGATGTGTCAGGGTCGTCATGACCTTCTTCATGTATTAAGTGTGAATGGTGTCAAGATTATAGTTTTAAGACCGTGAAGAGCTTTAGGGCTTATGTAGAGTGCGCGTTTACAGCCTTTATTGGGCATATTTCATGTGCGATAATTGTATCGCAATGAGAGGTTTTTTAAATTATGTTTGTGTTGAGTGTTGTGGGTTTTTAGCGAGTGTACTGTCTTTATTTTAGCATTATATAATGTGCTCATCCTGTTGCTGCGAGATGGAACGATAATGACTTCCATAAATTTGTAATGCCTCGTTAAAAGTTTGTAATGGGACAGTATGGTTTAGTCTCTTACTTTATATAATGTGCTCAGCCGGTGGAAGAGGCTGTATTAATATTTAGTAATATTTGTTAATAGACAGTAATGGGGAAGCTGGAGATGCTGTCCTGGGAGACAGTAATGGTGAAGCTGGAGATTTTGTCCAGGTAGTCGGGAATTATACGCAGGAAGGAATACATATGAATGACCTCATAGGGGACAGGAGCCATAGTAGGGAAACAAGTGTAGTCAAAGATAAGATAAAACCAATATTGCAAACTAGAAATACCGCAGGAAATAGCAAACAAGAGGACTCCACTAGCAATAGTGAGGATATATTACCAAAAACAAATGGTGGGAGCTCCATTGTTGGTGCTAGGGAGGATAGAAGTAAGACAGGGAAACATGCACCAACAGGGAATACAGTCACAGAAACCCATGGCAAACGGAAACCAAGCCTGTGCACATACTATGCACTCGGTATCTGCTGGCATGGGAAATCTGGAAAAACAGATGGGACGTGCAACTATGACCACCCTAGGAAATGCCATGCCCATATGACAACAGGAAAATGCAAACTCCCTTCCTGTAAGCTTTTTCACCCTGAACTGTGTACCTCTTCAGTACAGGAAAGACTGTGCTATAACTTAAATTGCCAGGCATACCATCTAAAGGGGACAAAAAGATACAAAACATCCAGGCCATGGGAAAACCTGGGTAGCCACAGCCACTCAAGAGGGAGAGGTTTTTTAGTGCCAGGAACGAAAAAAAACTGGCAGGAAATGGCAGAAATCGTACACCAAATCCAGTCATTCCTGGAGTGGAACCACAGTCGATGGCCTCCACTCCAAACCAACAGATACAGATACTAATGCCGGAAAAAAAATCCCCCCCCAGTACCAACAATACCACCAGTCCGATAACATTCTTCTTTGCAAATATACAGGGTCTAAAGCCAGCAACAAACAACAAAATACCTTTCATCCGTGGACTGCTTGCAGAGGCAAAGGCAATGTTCGCGGCTTTCACTGAGACCCACATAAAGGATCACTTGGACAACGAAATATGGATCCCAGGTTACAACCTATACAGATGTGACAGAGTGAACAGGCAAAAGGGGGGGGGGTTGGCCTGTACATTGCAGAGTCACTTGTTTGCACAGAACTGCTAAATGCCTCAAATGATGTAGTGGAAGTTTTAGCAGTAAAGGTCGAGAACCAAAACCTAGTCATTGTGATAGTCTACAAGCCTCCGGATGCAACATCCCAGCAATTCCAGGAACAGCTGTTAAAAATTGACCACTGTCTGGAAAACCTTCCAGCTCCTGCACCCAACATCTTGCTCCTGGGGGATTTCAACTTAAGGCATCTAAAATGGAGGAATATAGCAAATAATATTGTTGCAGTAATAACACCAGGAGGCAGCTCTGATGAAAACTCACACTCACGCGAGCTTTTAAATCTCTGCACAAAATTCAATTTAAACAAGCAAATAATAGAGCCTACTAGACTGGAGAATACACTAGACCTCATCTTCACTAACAATGATGATCTGATAAGAAATATCACCATATCAAAAACAATATACTCAGATCACAACATAATTGAGGTTCAGTAATGTATGCGCGGAGCCCCAGACCGACATAAGGAGATTAGTCACGAGGGAGCATTCACCAAATTCAACTTCAATAACAAAAACATAAAGTGGGACCAAGTAAACCAAGTCCTAACCGATATAAGCTGGGAAGATATACTAAGCAACACAGACCCCAACTTATGCCTAGAACAGATTAACTCGGTAGCACTCGATGTATGCACAAGGCTTATTCCTCTAAGAAAAAGGAGGAGTAGATGTAAAACAGAAAGAGACAGGCGCTCCCTTTACAGGCGACGGAAAAGAATAACAGAGCGGCTAAAAGAGGTCAATATATCTGAAATGCGTAGGGAGACACTGGTCAGAGAAATAGCAAGTATCGAACTTAAGCTAAAAGAATCCTTTAGGAGTCAGGAATCGCGGGAAGAACTAAAAGCCATAAATGAAATCGAAAGAAACCCAAAGTATTTCTTCTCCTATGCCAAATCAAAATCGAGAACAACGTCCAGTATTGGGCCCCTACTTAAACAAGATGGGTCCTACACAGATGACAACAAGGAAATGAGTGAGCTACTCAAGTCCCAATATGACTCAGTTTTTAGCAAGCCGCTAACCAGACTGAGAGTCGAAGATCAAAATGAATTTTTTATGAGAGAGCCACAAAATTTGATTAACACAAGCCTATCCGATGTTATCCGGACGCCAAATGACTTCGAACAGGCGATAAATGACATGCCCATGCACTCTGCCCCAGGGCCAGACTCATGGAACTCTGTGTTCATCAAGAACTGCAAGAAGCCCCTATCACGAGCCTTTTCCATCCTATGGAGAGGGAGCATGGACACGGGGGTCGTCCCACAGTTACTAAAAACAACAGACATAGCCCCACTCCACAAAGGGGGCAGTAAAGCAACAGCAAAGAACTACAGACCAATAGCACTAACATCCCATATCATAAAAATCTTTGAAAAGGTCCTAAGAAGCAAGATCACCACGCATCTAGAAACCCATCAGTTACACAACCCAGGGCAACATGGGTTTAGAACAGGTTGCTCCTGTCTGTCTCAACTATTGGACCACTACGACAAGGTCCTAAATGCACTAGAAGACAAAAAGAATGCAGATGTTATATATACAGACTTTGCAAAAGCCTTCGACAAGTGTGACCATGGCGTAATAGCGCACAAAATGCGTGCTAAAGGAATAACAGGAAAAGTCGGTCGATGGATCTATAATTTCCTCACTAACAGAACACACAGAGTAGTCGTCAACAGAGTAAAGTCCGAGGCAGCTACGGTGAAAAGCTCTGTTCCACAAGGCACAGTACTCGCTCCCATCTTGTTCCTCATCCTTATATCCGACATAGACAAGGATGTCAGCCACAGCACCGTGTCTTCCTTTGCAGCTGACACCCGAATCTGCATGACAGTGTCTTCCATTGCAGACACTGCAAAGCTCCAGGCAGACATCAACCAAATCTTTCAGTGGGCTGCAGAAAACAATATGAAGTTCAACGATGAGAAATTTCAATTACTCAGATATGGTAAACATGAGGAAATTAAATCTTCATCAGAGTACAAAACAAATTCTGGCCACAAAATAGAGCGAAACACCAACGTCAAAGACCTGGGAGTGATCATGTCGGAGGATCTCACCTTCAAGGACCATAACATTGTATCAATCGCATCTGCTAGAAAAATGACAGGATGGATAATGAGAACCTTCAAAACTAGGGAGGCCAAGCCCATGATGACACTCTTCAGGTCACTTGTTCTATCTAGGCTGGAATATTGCTGCACACTAACAGCACCTTTCAAGGCAGGTGAAATTGCCGACCTAGAAAATGTACAGAGAACTTTCACGGTGCGCATAACGGAGATAAAACACCTCAATTACTGGGAGCGCTTGAGGTTCCTAAACCTGTATTCCCTGGAACGCAGGAGGGAGAGATACATGATTATATACACCTGGAAAATCCTAGAGGGACTAGTACCGAACTTGCACACGAAAATCACCCACTACGAAAGCAAAAGACTTGGCAGACGATGCACCATCCCCCCAATGAAAAGCAGGGGTGTCACTAGCACGTTAAGAGACCATACAATAAGTGTCAGGGGCCCGAGACTGTTCAACTGCCTCCCAGCACACATAAGGGGGATTACCAACAGACCCCTGGCAGTCTTCAAGCTGGCACTGGACAAGCACCTAAAGTCAGTTCCGGATCAGCCGGGCTGTGGCTCGTATGTTGGTTTGCGTGCAGCCAGCAGCAACAGCCTGGTTGATCAGGCTCTGATCCACCAGGAGGCCTGGTCTCAGACCGGGCCGCGGGGGCGTTGACCCCCGGAACTCTCTCCAGGTAAACTCCAGGTGGCTGGGGTTGACACCATCATGTAGAAATTGTAGCCGTTGCTGATGATGTGGTGGGGGGGGGGTCAGAGGTGTTTAGTGACAACCTGTTACAAAAAAACGCAATTCTAAAAGCTTAGAGATCTCCAGTGAATACTAGAAAGGACTGCCCTTCTAGCATCCAGCCTGTTACTGGGTTTTCGTAACAATTAGTCAGTATCCTTGTCCAATTATCCATTAGAATTCAGTATGATTCAATAGTGCTTCAGGATTACAACTGGTAGGCTACTAACTAGAGAAATTAAAATTTAATAAATTTATTAAGTCTAGAGGTATATTATCAAAGTAAACTAAATTAATAATAATCAAAATAATAATAATCACTTCTCTTGAGTACAGTATTATTGTGCTGAAAGCACATGTCGCATTTATAATTCTTAAGTACCGTCTGGTACATTAACATTTGATAAGATATTACAAATTATTTATATATTATTTATTATCACACTGGCCGATTCCCACCAAGGCAGGGTGGCCCGAAAAAGAAAAACTTTCACCATCATTCACTCCATCACTGTCTTGCCAGAAGGGTGCTTTACACTACAGTTTTTAAACTGCAACATTAACACCCCTCCTTCAGAGTGCAGGCACTGTACTTCCCATCTCCAGGACTCAAGTCCGGCCCGCCGGTTTCCCTGAACCCCTTCATAAATGTTACTTTGCTCACACTCCAACAGCACATCAAGTATTAAAAACCATTTGTCTCCATTCACTCCTATCAAACATGCTCATGCATACCTGCTGGAAGTCCAAGCCCCTCGCACACAAAACCTCCTTTACCCCCTCTCTCCAACCTTTCCTAGGCCGACCCCTACCCCACCTTCCTTCCACTACAGACTGATACACTCTTGAAGTCATTCTGTTTCGCTCCATTCTCTCCACATGTCCGAACCACCTCAACAACCCTTCCACAGCCCTCTGGACAACAGTTTTGGTAATCCCGCACCTCCTCCTAACTTCCAAACTACGAATTCTCTGCATTATATTCACACCACACATTGCCCTCAGACATGACATCTCCACTGCCTCCAGCCTTCTCCTCGCTGCAACATTCATCACCCATGCTTCACACCCATATAAGAGTGTTGGTAAAACTATACTCTCATACATTCCCCTCTTTGCCTCCAAGGACAAAGTTCTTTGTCTCCACATACTCCTAAGTGCACCACTCACCCTTTTCCCCTCATCAATTCTATGATTCACCTCATCCTTCATAGACCCATCCGCTGACACGTCCACTGCCATGCTTGAACAATAAAAAGAATGCTAAGCCCAATAGCAATATAACAAGCGACTGCGACACAGACTCAGGAACAAGGAGATAATATAACGACACTAAGTAGGGACCATCTGCAGATCCTCGACAAAAGTCACAAAACTCCCATACTACTGAATCTAAGTTCAGCATAAGAAAATCCCCGACTGTGATAATACACAGATACTAGTACAAGTTAGGTCAGAAGCTACAGCTCAGGACCTGAGTTGCTCAGAGTGTCTTTGAGATGCACAACCTCAGTACAACATCGAAAATCACTAAGTCTATATTATGTCCTGTGAACAGAGTTCTACAGAACTAACAAGAATAATGAGACAGACAATCTGTCCAACCACCAAGTAAGTCTAGACCAGACTGAATACTTCAGGCAAGGTGAGGACACCCCTCCCCCCCTCGATCACGTGATAGCTCCGTGGGTCGCTGCCCAGCAAGAAGCCGGCAGGGAAACAAGCAAAGAGCGATAATTACAGTAGTTAGACAATCAAGACTTGAACTGAGCACATAATATGTTACATCCTACCTAACCAAAGGAAGCTAAGTCAAATAACAATATAAAGCAATACATTTACGATTTAGCTATTATCGCAAATACAAGCAATATAAAATTATATGAAAAGGTAATAATTATATATATATATATATATATATATATATATATATATATATATATCTATATATATATATATATATATATATATATATATATATATATATATATATATATATATATATATATATACATAATAATCATTGCAACCCTTTCAGGGGTTGCAACACCCCCCCAACACAACACGACAAACGGTCGCACTAGGAGTTGCATTAATGTCTTTCACATTACTGATTACTCATGATACTTTAATAACAATATAATATAAACATTAATCAGAGTCACTTGTACCAAGCACCTCTATAATTTCACAGCATCTATACAATAAGATATGCCCCTAGTACTAGGGCAGTACACAGTATTGTATCTCTGCATACTCGTGGTTATGTACATCAGTGTAGAGACAGGATAGTGCAGACCAGCATAATAGTCTTGTGTTATAGACACGATACAGCATTCCACTCTTAAGTAGTGGTTGTGGAATGCTAGGCAGTATGGACATCTGAGTATGAAACAGCTTAAGGTGTGTAGTGAGGAGGGGGGGTCTGCGGCAGGACAGTGTTGCGCCACACGCAGCACATCACCCACACAACATTACCCACTCAACACTCAGCTTCTGCCTCCTCCTCCTCACACACACATCTCATCACTACTGTGAATATATAAATATAATAATTAGACATGAGTATATATAATTAATATGGGCTGGAGAGATTAAGTTACTCTACTGAATTTGACATAGCAAGTAACAAAAAGTATTTGGGCATAAAATTACATAAATTTTAAATGGGGAAGTGCCCAGATACACGTCAAAATGTTCAAAGGACACCAAAAGAGCTAGAGTCTCTTTCTCAATAGTGGCATAATTTTTCTGGTGTCGTTTAAGTGTAGATGAATAGTAACATATAGGATGGAGAATGTCAGTGGATGTTGACTGTTGGAGAAGCACAACACCCACTGCATATCCACTCACATCTATATGTAAAAAGAAGGGAAGATTGAAATTAGGACTCAACACTGGAGCAGAGGAAAGCAGATGCTTCAACCTTTTGAACGAGTCTGAACAATGTCTAGTCCAGATGAACTGAACTTTGCTACTAGTGAACACAGTGAGAGGTGTAGGTGGAGGTGTGTGTGCTGGCTTGTCTGTCACTTGACACAAGTGGCAACGTCGCACATGATCAGCTACTGTTTCCTTCCTCTTTGGCCAAGTAAAATGTTTTGCCAGTTTACCGAGTGTCTTCTTGACACCCAAATGTCCTCCAATGGGACTATTGTGAGCAAAATCAATGGCTTGTTCACGAAATGTAACTGGTAACACTACGAGATGCTTGACTGTGGTGGAAACACTATCAACAGACAACTTACATGTATTTTTCTCCATCAGTACACCGTTACTATAATAGTAACAATTATCGAGATCCTTTGCTTCACTCTCAGTAACTGCTATATCTCTCAGTCTTTCCAGTGACTGATCAACAAACTAATCCTTGATTAAATCATCATGAGTAAGAAATTTAACGTCACTAAACAACATATTAAAGCCCAAATCATTGTCATCCACTAGCTCAACAGGAGACAAGGATGGTTGTTGAATCTTTGACATAACTCTAGTAATTGCGCTGAGAGGAAATAAAATAGGTTTCTCTCTACAAGCTTCAATGGCATAATTATCATCAGTGTTATTATCAATCACAAGTGGTTCTTTACATATACCAGCATGAAGGATATCGTTCCCTATCAACAAGTCCACTGACCTGATGGGAAATACACCACTGGATATACCCACTGAAATATAACTAGTATAATAGCTTGTTTCAATGTATACTTTATGAAGAGGTACTTTTATAACAGCCCCACCATAGGCTTCTAACAATACATCTATCTTGCAATAGGTATCATCAGTTATGGTCAGTACATCTTCTCTTAATAACGTGAGATAACTGCCAGTGTCTCTGAAAGTAATTATCTCAGTTAGATGTGATTCGCCAAATCCTACTTTACCTCTCGAAAAGTAAGGACTCATCGCTGAACGAATTTTTTTGTCAGATACACTCTCTGATGCTAGTCATCTGTTCTGAGTAATATAAGCTAAAACAGTAGAATAAGAGGTATTACTAGGATTTTGGTGCCTTTGTTGCTCGGAAGAAGATACGACTTGAGTGGGGGCGCCAGCCGCATGACTGTTTCTCGTATCTCTTTCTAACTTATAGCAATACTCTTTAGCATGTCCTTTTCTGTTACAATAGGTACATTTAACTTTCTTCTTCTCGATATCAGATTTCTGTCTAGCCACAGAGACAGATTCAGGATTATGTGTTTTCCTGGTAAAGGTACAAGAAGTTACAGTAGCAGGTACATCAGGCCGGCACTGAGCAGCTGATTTAGGTTGCCAACTTCTAGGACAATTTTTAGTTACCTTGTTTCTCTGTGTTTTAGTACGTACAAGTTTGTGAGAAATCTCGTAATTGTCTGCTAATGCTGCAGTTTCCAGAATATCCGAGGTAGTATGATCGATCAGATATTCTTGTAAGTCCGCAGACATACAGTTGTTAAACTCTTCGTGTAGTAACAACTGAACTAGACTGTCGTAGTTGTTACATTTAGCAGCTCTAGACCATCTCTCAAATGCAACTTTTTTCTCACAAGCAAACTCTACACAAGTTTGATCTTGTCGTCGTTGTAACATACGAAATGCACGTTGATAACTTACAGGCAACAAGTTATATGTCTCTAGAATAGTTTGTTTGACAGCGTCATAACTAATGTACTTGGTAAATGGTAAAGCAGCAGTACAAGTTTGAG